>NC_136482.1:69030379-69402879 GCF_053919585.1 Euprymna scolopes | reverse complement strand
AATAGTTATAATCTGATAGAACGTATAATTAGTAATTGGGATCAATATTTCATGGTGACTACTCGGATTAATTTGTACTTCACGGGCCACGAAGAATAATTTTTTGCACATAAGCAACAATGTCCAGCACAGTAAGGCACACACCATTGATAGATGAAAGAAAACGTTTTTATTATTAGGATTTCATTGAAAAAGTCTATATTCAGACACGGGGGTCTATAGATTATAAAAGAACTCGTGTGTGTCCACAGGTAAAATATAGTTTGAAAGCCCCGACTAACAAAAACTTAATGTAATGCCCACAGACATGCCAATGAATAGTTCTGCTATGGGAATTGTTCAGTGATATTTTCTAGATAAATCAGTCCGTTCTTATGCTCGGCACATAGAGGGAGAAAAGAAAGTTGTATAAATTCACTTTGGAAAAGTACACATCTAATGGTTCATTAAATAGATTCATTCTTATCTCTGTTTTGTCCGTGTGTTTTAAATACTGAAAATCTGCGTCAAGAACAGTCAAGAACAGTCAGACATTTTACATTCGGATCATGCCTTCCCTGTTTTAGAAGTCATGCACTCACTTCGTGATAGTGGAAAGACTTGAGGTTAGGATTAGCAGATAATATTACTAATCAATAACAAATTGCGTTGATATAACGTTTAAAATGTTTGTAGTATATAGAAATAGATATTAATATTACAGTTCAAGCATTGAAATAAGTTTCAATAAGCGTTAAATTGTTCACATAAGCTAAATACACTGTTGATATTTTCTTTGATTCCATTTGAGAATATTAGGAGGATGTATCGGTTAGATGCGTAAAATCACGGTATGTTTGAACGTAAATACAGGAAACTCATTCTATAATTATAAATAAATAAAAATTTTACATAAACTAAATAAATAACAACGCTTTAATATTTAAAGAATTATTTCTATTTGTAGTTTTAAGATTTAAAATACGTACAGTAAAATGAAATTTGTCTTGATGCGTTGAAGCCATTTACCATTTGACAGAAACGCAGCGTCAATTAGTCTTTAAAAAAAACACAGTGCGACTTGTGTCAAATGACTGGGCAACGCCGAAACTAACAAGAATGAAAGTTGAAGTAAGAAAATTCACGAGTGATGTTGGTTGACTCAAAAAAGAAGAGCAAGTAGTACAAAAGCGATCCAGATTCTGACCGTTGACGCAGGATGAAATGTCAAGATTAAACAAGGGACAATCGAATCAAAGATATGTGGTTAACATAAACAGCTGGAGTAAAGACACGAACGGAGAGAGAGAGAGAGAGAGAAAGAGAGAGAGAGAGGCCGGGAGACGATTATAAGAGTTGGTCCTGTCGCCTGTTGCAACCTCCCCATCTCTACGCCACACAAATAAAGTGCGATTGTTTTAATGGATAAAAGAATTTGTCATTTTTTATTGAAACCACAGCTATACACCTGCCGCACCAAAGACACACTGACGTATCTTTTATACATACGCTGCAAATGAAACATTCGTAAACAAAGCAAGGAGACCTTATTTCGCACTGTACTAAACGCGGAGTGGTAGCGTTGGTGTAATTTTGTTTTCTCGGCATTTTAAAGCAAATAAAAGTATGAATATATTATGCATTTACTTAAACTCTCTATACGCATATTAAAAGAACTATATATTCTGGAATAGGGATCTGATCATCGTTCTCTAAATAAATCAAAGTAATCGAAATAGGATTTTCTTTAAATTTTTAATTGTCTTATTGTCATTAAGTAATATACGCTGTGAGACCATTATGAATGTAATCATGTGATATTATTAGAAGTAGAGTAGCAGTTACTGAAACAATGTGGAAAATTTTTCTTCATTAGAATATATCTTAGAATAGCGGATCTGATCATTGCTGTTGAAATATATGGATCAATAACGAAAATTGGTGATTAAAGTTTGGCGGTTGTTTAGCATTGTTCTGATTCGAATTACAATCAATTGTGATATAAGATAAATTAAATGTGTTTTTACCAAGCGATTTTTTATGAGACGGGGCATTGGCTTACGATATGTTGTATTATCGAAAAGTGTTTGGTAAGCATTCAAAAACGATATTACCTTAATCCATAAAACGTATAAGCACAGCAATACAAATTCTCCGGAATGTAGTAATGAGAGAGCGGTTAATATTTACGTAGTGTAGGTGTAAGTGATAAATGTAAAAATACGAAATGTAAAAATTAAACAATTACAGTCTTTTCGACAGAATGGCTTTTATGTAGTAAAGCTCCCGGTGTAGTGTAGGAGAATTACAGTAGATTTTATAAACATAGCACATCTACTCGTAAGTATGAATAGTTTTCGGAGTTCATTTTGGCTGTATATAATTAAAAATATTAGGAATGTGAATTAAACAAAATGATAATTTCCTGAAACACACATCGCGTATTGGCAGGAAGAAGGACCGTGTCGGAATGATGTGTGGTGTTTGTGTATATTTTGCTATAGTGGCTATACCGAGAGGGAAAAAATAACTGATTATTCGACCAGGGACCGTATACATAGAAAAATGTTTTTCATAGAGAATTTCATAATTTAACAATATTTAGTAAAATTGTATATTAACACCTTCACCTAAATAACTTAGGCCTCGCCAAAATGATAAAATCTTACTTTTTAGGTGATTACATGTGAACGATTTGAAAATCTTTACAAAAATAAGCGAAATATTAAATTTAGAGTACGGAATCAGTTTCGCATATAAATTTAATAAAAAATGACCCCCCCCTATTTCCACACCATTCTAACTTATTAGGTCAGTTAACTAATATTTTTACTATAAACCCGAAGTCCGACTTGAAAAGGCGTCAAACCACATGTATAAGCCTAAAAATTATACCTCAAACAAAATAAATGACAGAATTTATTTTTAATAGCAAAATAAAATGTTAATTGCCACCACTGCTAGACTGACGCAAAAATGGAAAATAACGTTCAATTTGTAGGCGAAACTGACGTTTTAATCTAAATTCAAAAATATGTTTTGTTGACTTTTTGTTCTTTCCGACAGTTTTTTCACACATAACCACATAAAAAGTAGAATCTTGATTCATTTGGGACATGGAAGCTCTAGGTGTCAATCTGCAATAACACACAAGCATTTAGAACTTTTATTTACGCATTCCTTCAAAATGAATAGTTAAGTAGTTAGATAATTTTTACCAAGTTATTTATTTAATTCATGTAGGAAAAATAAACAACACTAAAATCAGTTGCTCAGAATTAAAGTAAAAATAGAGATAGAGTTAAAAGCATATATTAAAAAAAATAAAAGATGGATAAATTTACAGATTAACATTCCTCGAGTAATCTCAATTTTTCCAAAAATAAATAATAATCCACAATTTTAGACGATTAAAGGTAAACACTATTACGTTGGAAAGAAGTCCATAAATGTTCATATGTGTGTGTTTCATACATGTATTCTGGTCCGCCGTGGTTTCATCTGTTCTTGGAGGGAAGCTGAAAACTGTTGGTTTTACATATAGATTTTATTCACTGACCAGGTGTCGATCACAGAAGAATGGAAGGTGAGTATCTTTGCTTAGGTGGTTAATTCCATTAGTCTCTATTTTTGAGACACATCAGCTCCCTTCCCGGTGAGGGGGGAGGAGACGATTTGTTAAACCGTCCGCTCTCTTTGACATCCAATTTCTAACTCCGGCTCTATGTCCAGCTAACCTGATCACGTTACAACCACGTCTTTCCGGTCAGCTATTTTTAGAACTTCCGGTGCAACTTGTCCATATTATATCTCGATATGTTTTGACAACTTTTATCAAAACATAGCTTAACGTCTCATCTCTTGTTTACCTCGCCAGTTAGATAGATAGATAGACAGATAGAGATAGATAGATAGATAGAGAGATAGATAGAGATAGATAGATAGATAGATAGATAGATAGTTAGATCGATATATATATATATATAGATAGATAGATAGATAGATAGATAGTCAGATTGAGATATATAGATAGTTAGATAGTTAGATAGATCGAGATAGATAGATAATTAGATCGAGATAGATAGATCAAGATAGATACACATAGATACATAGGAAGATCGACGGACAGATAAATAACAGATAATTTCTCGTGTTCCCAACTACATAAAACAACAGCACATAATTAACTAACTACGAATTTTGTTCGTCTCGTAAACAAGAATTTAGTTAGATACTGTTAATCGATAGAATTACTATTAACAGATGAATCATTTTACATTTATATATTTAATCATTTTTTTTATTTATATTTGAAACTTATAGCCACCCTAAATTTTTAAATAATCGATTTATTTTTTTCGACGAGAA
Source organism: Euprymna scolopes (assembly GCF_053919585.1). Classification (NCBI taxonomy): domain Eukaryota; kingdom Metazoa; phylum Mollusca; class Cephalopoda; order Sepiida; family Sepiolidae; genus Euprymna; species Euprymna scolopes. The sequence continues at coordinate 69,398,532 of NC_136482.1, read as the reverse complement.
GAAAATAGTAGGAAAAAATTATTTTTAAAAAACTTGGTGGAAAGGAGTTCTGCTAAAGTTTTCAATGTATTCAGACGTAATCGATGGAAATAAGTTTGCTGTTTGTGGAAGGTGGAGTAATTTAACGGATTAAATTATACCAAAGTATGAATCTGTTTTTTTTATATATATAATTTAGACAGTGCAATGGTGATAAATCTGGAACTTTAAAAAAAAATCTATCAATCAGAATATTGAAATGAAAATTTGTAAGCATTAAATAAGTCTATTGTTAAAATTTACAAATAAAGTATTCACTTAGCTTGTGGTCTAAAACGTTATTTAAAAAATGATTACGCACTGAAAGTAATAAAGGAAGTAACTTGCAAAATAGGTGCTCCTCTCTCTCTTTCCTGCCGGATGGTGGAATGAGAGAGGGAAAGAGAAAGAAAAAAATCTTCATTTGTAGAAGGTAATTTCGGTAATGTAGATGTGGCATAAATTTGCATAAGAGGACAGAAACTGCAGACTGATCATTAGATATATGTGTCCTCCAAACTGAAAACGAAAAAACGTGGTTTCCACGCCGGATTGCAGAAGTGCCGAATTTTCATATCACAGTTTAAATGGAAAGAAAGAACTCGATACCGAATCAAACGTTTGATTCCCGAGGACAGCAACATTTTGTTTCATATATAACGTTACGTTAAACCTATCTTTTATTTTTACCATTCTAAGAGTAACTTATAGTAATATTATGATTAAATAATAATAATGTAAAGTTCTGATGTAGGATGATATCGGAATACGCTGTTAAAAGAATAGAATTATATTTACAGTATAGTAATTGCTTGGCAACTGTCGCTTGGCACTTCTACAGGCGCGGCTGGGTGAAAATAACCTTTATAAAAATTTACTGTTTTTTGAGTAAATTCAAATTTTATTGAATTTCGTTAAAAAATAATATGGAAAGAGAACTTGTTTGTGCTTGAATGATTGCTTTCGTATCAAACTTTCATTGATTTCAGCCTTGTGGCAGTTTTTGGATTGTAGATGTCGATTTTATACGTTTTTCGGGTATGATGACAACAAATATTACAATTAAATATGGGGCTACTAAGTCGTTTACCAGATATGAAAACACATGATAAACAACGTAAAAGGTATTGTAATCTCTGGCAGCCATTTTGTTTTCACAACCGAGTAGTTAGTAATGCGCAGGCGACAAAGGAAATACTTTTTCCAATCCGATCACAGTTGAAATAAATGGGATGTTTATCCCGAAAGTTGTTCTTAACATAAGGAGGTTGGGGATGTTTATTCCGAAATCCGTTCTTAACATGAGAAGGTTGGGGATGTTTATTCCGAAAGCCGTTCTTAACATGGGGAGATTGGGGGATTATTCCAAAAGTCGTTCTTAACATGAGGACGTTGAGGTGCTTATTCCGAAAGCCGTTTTTAAGATGGATAGATTGGTGTTTATTGCGAAAGCTGCTCTTAACATGGAGAGGTTGGGAAGTTTATTCCGGAAGCCGTTCTTACCAAGGGGAGGTTGGGGTGTTTATTCCAAAAGCCGTCCTTAGCATGGGGAGGTTTGGATGTCTATTCTGAAAGCCGTGTTTAACATGTGGAGGTTGGGGTGTTTATTCCAAAAGTGGTTCTTAACACAGAGAGGTTGGGAGTGTTTAATCTGAAAGCTGTTACCCATACGCATTACTAATTCATTGGTTGTGAAAAAATGTCGGTCATGGATTATATTAGCAATAACATAAGATGACAAATTTTTAATCTAGTAAACTACTAATCAGCCCCAAATTTAACTGTAATATAGGTTGTCAGCATACCCGGAAGCCTTTAAAAGTCGACATTTCGAAAGTGAACAGTGAATTGTAGTTAATGTAAAAAATGCAGAAAACAATTGTAGTTTTGTCAGAGAGATCAATTATTTAAAAAGTGTCATTGAAATTAATATTTGTGTTCTCAAAATTTAATGATTATTTATTTTTATTAGTTACGAAAATTTCTATTTTGTATTAAAATAAACCTCTATTTTGTGTTGTCATAATTTTCTTAAAAATATTGGAATTCAGTAAATGTGCAAGGAAAATGTCCTAAAAACACAAATTCGAAAACTTTAGAATTTTGGTTTGAAATTAATATTTGTTTATCTAATCGATGAATGAATCAAAACAAAAAGATATATAGGGATGTCTTCGTCCTATTTCGTTTTAAAAACGAAAAGGAAAAATTATTTATAGAAAAAGGGAGAATTTATTTAAAGTAAAGGAAAGGCTATTTAGGGAAAAGAAAATTATATAAAGGGAACAGGAGTAATAATTTAATTTAAAGAAAAATAAAATTATTAACGTTATGCAAGACTATAAATATTACCAATTTCAGAATCTCGAGAATATTTACGTATTACTTGGGAAAAAAAAAGAAATAAGAAAAGAAACGCAGGAATCTGACATTATCCCAAGTAAGCCAGTACTTAAAATATGTCCAATGTCGTGAAAGATTTACTTAAGAAATATATGAATTTTTTTCATTAAATTTTGTCTTCGTCCATGAAGGATTTCCGAAAAAAAATAATTGTCAAAAAACATATATTGTCTTAAAAGACAGTAAAAAATCTGCAAGAAATTAAAAAGAAAAGTCCCCCCCCTCAGTCTGTAAATACATTTTGATTCAGTTTGATGCGTTTAAATATATTTAATATCATGCAGATATTCACATTTATTAATACAAAGACATGGCAAAAGTTTGTTTGTTTTTTTTTTAAATATGACTTGGTGTCATCAGCTAGAATAGAAACCAAGCATCTAGCGTTCTACCCGCATTTTCTACCGATGCTGTTATCAAAAAAAAACATAATAATGTTTAAATATTAACACAGTCGAAGAAATGAATTTTATGTGAGCATGCTCAAAAAGAAGTAAAAACATGTCAGCCAATTGAAATGAATATTACTATTTCGTGTTAATTTCAGTGTTATATGACTAGTAGTTTAAGAGTTTCCCTCTTAAATATTTACACAAATACATCTACTGTTTTATTTATATAGAAGAAGAAGAAGAAGAAGAAGAAGAAGAAGAAGAAGAAGAAGAAGAAGAAGAAGAAGATAGATTAAATTCATTAATACGAAAAAATTAGAATAAAATCGTGAGGCCCGGCATTGAGCAGGAGATCATTCGATCTGCACTCGGATGCTCCACCACTGAGCTTTACATTCAATGCATCTGATTTTTTAAGAAGAAATAATTTGCAAAGATTTTATTATCTCCCTTGCAGGTGTAATGTCTAAAATTTTCCCTGTAAAACATCTCCTTTTTTATCTATAATTTTCTTTTTCGATTTTCGATACTTATCGGATGAATTTCTGTACAAAACATATCAATATGCCAGACATATAAATTGTCTTTGTTTGAAATTTGGAAAAGATAAGCTCAGCCGTTTAGGCACCTATGAGGAAGGAACTCACACACACCAATGCACACACACACAAAGTGACTTTTATATACTTGTAGATATACGTGAATATATGCATATATATAAATTGTATCATGTACATGAAATAGCAAAATTATATATATATATATATATATATATATATATATATATACAAAAATATATAGATTCAAGCAAAAAGAAACAATACATTAAGTAACATAAAATCCGATGATAGTTGTATTTCTGTTAAAGCTTCTCATGAAAACAGAGTCAGAACCTTAATATGCTTTTAACACACACACACACACACACACACACACACACACACAGATATATATATATATATATATATATATATATATATATATATATATATATATATATATTTGTGGAAACAGAATTCCAGCCGAGTGCTATATTATAAGGAATTTTTTTAAATAAAAGCGTAAGATTTATATTTTAAGAAGTTTGGATAAGATAAGCCATCGGTACTGTCGGTTTTTAACCTTATAATAGGGAACCGTTTTAGATCCTAATATTAAGCTCTTTTCAGTCGATGTTCGTGTACATAACACAATTGTGTAAAAAAAATAAGTAACTCATCGCTAATAAAATAACGAAAAACCCACTACCACAACACGGAACTTATGAATTTATAAATTTTAAATACGTTTTGAAATCTGTTGCATCCTTTTATCTCGATCAATCAAAAACTTCGACGCCTGCGGATGCTTGGGTCTTTTTCACCGGCAAATCCATGTTTTGTGGGCATGATTCAAATATAGTAGGTTTATGACGGGTTTAAACGATGTATTTTTATTCAATTAGAATAATAGAATACTATATTTTTGTTCAATTACCTGATATATTATTTTTAGAAATGTAGCGTAGTCACAAACATATTGCTATGGCAGCAGCCTACTAAAACATATTTGTACACACCACTAAATTACCAGAAATTGTATCATCCGGACTTTCTATGTCGGTTAGCTTTTATTTGGTTTGGTATAGTTTAGTGTTGTAAAGTTTAATTTAGTGTCTTTTACAACAAAATAATTTGGGCGTTATTTAATGGGGCATGTTATGTAAAGACAAATCGCATGCAATTATCTCGACTTAGGTAAGATATTTTACCTAAACCTAAGAGAAGAACATGGGCTCATTCCTTTCCTGGTGTTATTCTTGCCTAAATGACAATATATACGATGGAATTTGAATATCTAGTAACTGATTCTGTAGTTTATTTCTCTATCTATCAGTTCAATCATTCGTACTGCTTGTCAAAGTTCTTAACTCTTCTTAGGGATTAAGTACGAGATATGTCGCAAAAGTAATTCCGCCCGAATGGACCAGTGGGGATTGCAAATGGCATTATTATGATGACTGAACATGCATTCATGACCTAAAAATTTTATTACTCTGTCGCAGATATTGACAGTGATAGACTCGAAGAAAACAACCCCTGTTATTGACGTGCGTCAGAAGCAGAGATGCGCCATTGAATTCCTGGCAAATTGTATTCAGAATGGTGGTGACTATGTAGAAAAATACATTCTGGGCACAAAAGCTCACTCACTGGTACTACTCCCGTCTTCGTTGCTCTTCTACTTTTTCAGTTACGTTATATTAGCGTGGAACTGCTTTCCTGATGAGTATAGCTGGTTTTCTTCAAATCTACTGTCAAAACATTCTTGCCTTAAACCGCCCTAGAGATCATCAAATCCAATTCATAGCATTCGTCTACGTTACTACTCTCGCGGTGTTCATCTCCTTTCGACTGACAATAAATTTGTCCATTTAACCTTTATCCTTGAGTGGCTCTTGACCTTGATAAGTGATGCCCCAAATTAAACAAAAACAATCAAAAACACCATGCATATTGTTTTCTCATTAATTAATCTACAATGCTTGATATGCCTAAAGCGAAGTACATGAACTTTTAAGTAATTGGTTGTAAACAAACTATTGAATAGCTAAAAATATACTTTATGTTCAAACATTGACTGATAAACTATCGCCATAGCATTGTCCTCCGGTTGGCCACTGCAGTATATATTTTTATTTTCATGATCGGTGTACAAATATATATGAGCGTATGCTATATACACCGATGGAAGGAGGGGGTAGGTTACGTCTTTCCGCCTATACCGCTAGTAGGACAGTAGTGTCGACGTTTTAAAATATATTCCTGACATACGTTAATATGCTATATTTTTATTTCTGGATGAAACAAGTTACATGTTAAAGTTAACATCTGCGACACTTGCTAATAAGTAGCAGAATCAACACTACTTATTGTAAGTTTTGGGTGATTGGAAAATAAGTGATTAGGAAGATACAATCCATATTATACAAACACATTATTAAGAAAAATGTTGGATTTTGCTGGAACATCTTATCCTACACTGATGATTGCGTAAGCATAAAACACCAGTGTCTGTAGGTATGAAAGAAAATTTATTATTTGTTTATAATTATCAATCATCTTTATCAATACTTAAGGATTGGACACTGTCTAGGAAGTAGAAACTAAGAGGCAGTCAACTAGTATTTATGCAACGTTCACGACTTTCGTCGTTCGAACACTCTGGCTTGTCTGATGTCTGTGTCTGAATTGAGCGTTTTTAGTTCTTAATTCCCATCATTCTCGTGGCAATTGTTTGGTGGCCCAGAGGTAAAAGCTTAGCAAATTGAGTCGTGGCTGGATTCGAATCTCTTGACCAGCGCGCATTATCATCCTACACTGATGATTGCGTAAGCATAAAACACTAGTGTCTGTAGATATAAAAGTATTATTACTAATTATATATATATATATATATATATTATATATATAGCATTAGGCCAAATATATATGTAGTATTATGTATAGTATTAGTTCATATATATATATATATATATATATGTGTGTGTGTGTGTGTGTGTATGCGTATCTATATAGTAATTTATAAAATATATATGCTAATTAAGCTACACAGAATATTCCGCGTTTCATGCAAGTATGAAATCGTCAGGCTTATGCAAAGAGTTGCGGTTATCTCGCGTTTTTATATACGCACAGTCTATTGAATTTTTAGTTAGCCAATCAGCTTCTTAGTTTCCACCGCGCCCATTTTAATCAACTAATGGGCGGGCGTTTTCATGACAAAGGTACGCATGAACTTATATTCACCGCTTCATTTGAGCGTGTTTTTCATGGGAAGGGTATCTAAGTAAGCTGATCTATTTTCAACCTAAGTGTTTAAAAAAACCGACGACGACATTAGATGTGTGATTTTTTTCTATATTTCGGATATTATTTTAGTATATATATATATATATATATATATATATATATATATATATATATATATATATATATATATATATATATATATATATAATCATTTATGTATATGTATGTTTATTTTATTTTTATTTTATATTATTTTATTTTTATTTTCTATTGTTATTGTCAATTTTGAAATTATTTTGTATCACTATCCTAGAGTAAATTTCATCCTGCGCACACAGTAGTTCGCTATTTTTCTCCTACAGTTTAATAGATATTGGGGTTCTTTAAAGTATACGATAGAAAATTTTTAATTCAGGCATAATCTACATGGATCGTTTAGGTTCCTACGTTTTCTTGCTTGTCTTACTATTTTTCCATTTCACTCGACTATCGGCGAACGCCCACTTTCTTTGAGTTCCCAGTATTGGTTTGCTAGTGTTGTTTTCATTCGGAGATGGGCAAAATATCGTTTTTTGAAATCTAAGGAAGTCACACCTTCGTAATATTTCTTGTTATTCGGGTTTTCTTTCGCAAATATTGTAGCCTGGTAAACTATGCTTTTGGGTAGACATTTATTTTGAAGTGGGCAGAGTGTGCGGGATCTACAGTTGCATTTATCTTGTTCATTATTAGTATTTTTATTTCTATTTTGGTTGTTTCTGTTTGGAGTTGGTTTATTATTATTATTATTATTATTATTATTATTATTATTATTATTTCTACTAGTTACATTTTTATCCGTTGTGTCAATATTATTTTTGTCATGTTTTCACTTTTTATTGTTTTTTTGTTATTATTGTTTTCATTGCTTTTATTTAATATTTTGTTATGTGCTTTAATTATCATCTATAACTTTTCGCAGCAGCTATATGATAACTGTAGGTTATTTTTATTGGAAATTTTGTGTAAGGGATTGGCTAAGGGGAAGCGCTTTTCGATAAGGTCCAGAAATTTCTTGCCAGGTTTTGTTTTTAACATTTGATTGTATGGCGCCGTATACCGGATTATATTTTTTCTTTTGAAATATATAGTGTCGAACTGTATAAACGTACATTTATTTTTGTTTTCTATATTTTTAAACCAAGTGATTGCTTCGGCAGTATTTGCCCACTGGTTTAATTCTAGGTCTTGTTTGATTTATTTGTTTACCCTAGAAAGTATTGCTTTGCTAATTCTACCTATTTCTGGTTTAGTTGGGTTTATCAAATGAATGTTGGGGTTATTATTGAAGTCATAGTTGTGGTCTTTGAGCAAAATGTATGCTTTTCTAAGTTTAATTTGTAAACTGTATCGCTAATTTTTAGTTCACCGGTAATTTGTTTCCTTTCAGTATTTATTATATCTATGTAATCGCATTTGTTTGTATCCAGTTTTTTGTAGTTTTTTGTAATGTTTTCTGTGATTAGTTTGTTATATTCTTGGTTATCTATTTTATAAAAATTTCTAGTTTTATTTGCTGTTACAAAGATTTTATTAGAGTTGTTTATGTTTCTAACGAGTTTGTGTAGTTTTCTTTGGAAATTATTATGTTGCTTGTCGAATTCTACATTCATAATTACGTTTAAAAGGTCATTTTCAAAGTTTATCAAAAGGTTTACTGCTTTTGCATTTTCTAGGGTTTTAAACCCGTAGGATTCCTTTTTGTTCATGTGTTCATTTTCAGGAAGAAATTTACTCGCCATCGCATTTGGCGCATTAGTTTATGTTTTTTTTTAATTAATTTAATAATAAATGTATGCTTGCTAGGTGTTTTTTTAGCACTGTTTCAAAGTGAACTCTTTCCATATCTATTTTTTGGTGTGGTGAAATAAATCCTTTTGAGAGTGCTCAACTGTATCACTAGCTATATATATATATATATATATATATATATATATATATATATATATATATATATATACTAACAAAAGTATCCGTCGTTGACTGGGTTCAAAAACAGCCTACAGAAAATGGACTCTGATTTATAAAAGTATGAAAGGTTATCAAAAGGAAGGGTTGTAAATTTGGGTTGAATTTGGGGGTATCAAAACCAAAGCAAAATATGATGAAAGTAAAAATATAATAGATAAACCTCATAAGTTATTATACCATACCTGTTCACACTGAAACACTTATCACAATATTCTGTGGATCTATATTAAAAAAACCTTGTTAAACTTTGTGACATATTTCCATTCTATGGAGGTCAGGCACGAACGAACACCCCACAATTTTATTATACCAGATTTCTTCAAACTGAAACATAATTATCAAAGTATGCTTACGCAGATAGATATGAAAAGTCTTTATTAAAGTTTGCGCCTATTTTCATTCTATGGGGGCCAGGCGCGAATACAGACCCCACAATTTTATTATACCATCCCGATTTAAGTTAAAACATACTTATCAAAGTATTATGTACATCTATATCAAAAACACTTGTAAACGTTTTTTTTTTTTTTTATTTCCATACTTTGTGTACCAGGCGCGAACACAGACCTCAAAATTTTAATGAACCACCGTCTGCCAGATCAAACATACCCATTCCTGCGTCTCTATACATCTTCTATCATTATATGTAATCAGTTTTTTTAAATAGTCAACCATATAGGAGCCTATTCGTGACCACACACACACACACACACACACACATTCAGCTTTATTAATATAAAACTGAATGTGTGTGTGTGTGTGTGTGTGTGTGTAGATATATGCATATTTATATCAACAAAAATAAAAATAAAATACGAAACAATTGATGAGAATTCAAAGTTAAATAAGATTTGTTTGATCAGCAAATCAATTAGGGACAAGAGTTGTTATATATATTCATATACTTTTGTATATTTCTTCTATTTATCTCTATTATCTGCTATCAATTAAACTTCTGTATACCAATAGAATGTTTTTAGGCTAATAATGTATGCTATTTTTATATATAAGCTTGCACTTTCCTTTGTTTTTGACGAGAAGCATTAAACTTCGGAATACCACGATGAAAAGTGTTTTTCTTTATGTCATACGTTATTCCTTATTGATCAAGACGCCGAACCTTCCGAATCAAAAGTTCAAACAGGCAGTACGTCTATCTTTAGAGTATCGAGTTTGAAGAAATCAGAGAAAGTCAATTATTACACTGGTAGGAAATGTGGGAGGAGATCAGTTCGTGTGAAAAGAAATTGGAACAAGAGCTCAAGTTTGCAGTGGAATGTAAACTGAGAGCGTAATTAGATGGTCATACAAGAGGTATTGAAAAGGTGACACTGAAATACTGGAAAAGGAGGAATGTTTGAAATGTTGGAAAATAAGCTGATGAATCAGATTAGAACACTTCTTGGAAAAGGATGGCTAACGTCAGTTGAGATAGAAAGATTTTTAATTGCAAGCATGTTGACGAGACAAAGTTAAGGAATGTGACAAATAAAGTGAAGAGGGTAATGAATGGGGTAGCACTGGAGTATATAACAGATGTCAGAGACATTTTGTAGGCAGGAGCTGTATTAGTTGGCGAGATGGTAGAGGCTAAAAAGCCAAAAATGAAACAGACAAAAGTGTCATATTGGAGAAAGAGAATTGAAGGTGACCTGAAAATATCCAGGAAAGATCAAAGTCGAATTCAGGCAGGCTTCAAAGGGCAGTGGAAAAATATAAAAAAAGAGAAAAGGAAGTTACACGCCAATCGCTTGCTTGAACTTTTGGAATATTTTGTACAAAAGTATATGACCATCTTGAAGTAAATGGTTCACTACCAGTTGAACAAAAAGGCGGAGCGAAAAGGTGCTTAGAAACGAAAGATTAGCTACCGATTATTATTATTATTATTATTATTATTATTATTATTATTATTATTATTATTGTTGTTGTTGTTGTTGTTGTTATTATTATTATTATTATTATTGTTCTTGTTCTAGTTATTATTATTATTATTATTATGATTATTATTATTATTATTATTATTATTATTATTATTATTATTATTATTATTATTATTATTATTACATCCTCTTATTGAATATATTTTTTATCTAGCTTATTGAACAATAGCGCCGTCTTAATACAGGTGCTGGTAAAAATGTCTCTATTTTATTATCGTTGTCATTTCTATGAAAACCCAGGAAATGACTATTGTGATATCTAAGAAGTGTGAGACAATATCGTATTGCTTCAATGTTTTACTCAAATACATTCATCGCCCCTAACCTGAAGATATACCCATTTTACGTCGTACAGACCAAGCTTGTTGACAAATATTCAAACGGAAAATAAGAGTTGGTTGATTGGTTGTTTTTGTTTTACGGCATATCAACGCTTTTCAGGTTATTTAATGCCGAATCCGGTGATTTTGAAGAAAAATTTTTTAATAAAATATATTTGTTTTTTGCAAGTCAGTTTCTATTTAACCCATAGTTGGGACCCTAACAGGTACTACCAATCCGGGTCAGAGTGGACCTGGGAGCAATGGCAATTAGAGAGTGGCTCCACACTCCCCAGAGCCCGTAAGCTGGGGCCTCACCATCAGATATAGTTTAAGGTCATATCCAGGATCCCCATTGAGGGACTTTTACCCTCTGCAGGGGGGCAGTCGGCGTATTCTAATGCCCCCCCGACAGCGCCGGAAAATAAGAGGCATAATAGTGCCGAAAGGGTTATTACAAATTTAAATGTGCGAGTAGCCAAAATAATTATGCGCCAAGTAGATTGGATAGGGCACATTATGTCAAGAATATTAGAAATTCACAAACCAACGAGGGTTTGAATATGCTACAAAATGATGGTATACGGGGACAAAATTTTGTCGCGACAAAACCTAAAAGTCAATAAAAAAAATTGTAAAGGTTTCCTTCTTATAATAAATCGCTATATCTTTTGGGGACTCCTCGCAATAATATTATCGTTATAGATTCCCGAACTGATGTGCATTTTATTAAAATGCGGCGCTTTCAGTATAACGCTTTATTAGAATGTAATGTTTAATAAATAGAAAGAAATATCAATTAGGCGAATAAATTAAATGATTGATTTAGATCAATGGTTCTTAACCGGGGTCCATGTGGACCCCCATGGTACATGTAACATTAATATCGGTTCAGTCTTCCTTCAAGATTAACTGTTGGTATATGTCCTTTGGTTTTCTTTACATTACTGAAAAATAAATTAAGCTACAAGGGTTCACCAAAATACATTAAAAAGAAAAGAAAGTCATGATTAAAAAAAGGTTGAGAACCATTGTATTAGATCATGATTCTACTGAAATTCATGTGAAGCTTATAGATTGGTCAATGGCTATCTCGCTTATTCTCTTAAAGATCGTATGGATTGCTTAAAAGGTAAACCACTACTTCATTAGGGATGACGTCAATATACACTCGAACGTTTTATTAGTTTCTTCACTTTGGTTGACGTCGGACTGAATGCATTACGACGAAAGCAACAGAAGACAACTGTCAAGCAAACGCCATTCTTTCATCGGCCACAAAAGCCAGAATTTATACCGATTAACCTCCGTTGGGATAAGTTTTTTCGAAAATATGTGTTCGCAAGATTATTCGTATTATTATGTTTACTATTTTTTTTTTGTCTATCATTATTTATTTTGTTGAACAAATATACAGTATTTTAACTCTCTTGTCCAAAACTATCCATCCCAATGCATCCTTCAGCGTTTTTCTTTGAGTATAATCACTATTTTCACACGTGCAAGAATTCAGACTTCTTTTGCAGTGATAAAACCGCCATAATTTTAAAATCAAGCAGTTTTGATCAACAAATGAAGCATATATTATTATTGTTACTTATTAGTTTAATTTGAATATTAAGTTTGCACACACCTGTGTCGTCGTCGTCGTCGTCGTCGTCGTCGTCGTCGTCGTCGTCGTCGTCGTCGTCGTCGTCGTCGTGAATTTGCTTGATAATCAACTCACCCAGACGTCGATGTTTATAAAAAGTTTATTTAAAAGACAATCACTGAAAACTTAGAGAACGGTTATTTGGATACGCGTAAGAGAGAAATGCACACACACACACACACACACACACACACACACACACACACACACACACACACACACAAAGGCCGGCTTCTACATCCTGCCACGCCCTGCATACTACTTCCCATTGAGGATAACACTCAGACACATCTTTTTTGCTTGAAGTTTCGCTCGTCACAGAGACAAAAAATCTCCGACCGAAAGTCACATGATCTCATCTATTTCCGCTTTGAAGTCACATGGTCTCATCTACTTCCGCTTGGAAGACCCCTTACCTTCAGCGTATCCCGTAAACCTTTGCTTCAAACATGACTTTCGTTATATGACATATACAAGCAACAAAGTTATATATTGATTTTATTATTAAGTATTTTTGTAAGAGATGTGAATAGCTGTAAAGACATTAAGAAAACTATTCGCTCCCTCTGTATAATATGTGAATCATATGCCAGTATAAACGTTCATATTCTAATTATCGCTTATGAATCAATAGCCAAGGAATGTGATGTGTAAAATAAACAATTCCCAAAAACAATAAAACTGACGTCAGAAATGGTTAGCGTAAATACTTGATGTTGAAATGGAAATAATTTACATCCGTATTGCTGTTATTTGAAAACAAAACAAACCTATTTTAAGGCAAATTATGATCTAATCATCCAAAAGATTCATAGTAGTTCCTTGGTGTGTAGGTAAGGTTCCGTGTTCACAGTGGGTTCTTTTACACTATAAATACCGATGCTTTTAATTGAATTTATACATAAGCGACTCTCTTCTCGAAGCAACGTCTCTCAGACTGCCTTTACTCGTTTGACATCGTTTAACTCCAACAATATGAATGTAAGTAGAGTTTCGTTTACTTTTTATAGTAAAAGGTTTCGCACTAAAATTCTCATTCACTTTATACTCACATGATTTTACGCATTAATATTTGCTGACTCTTTAATAGAAAATATATACTGTTGTTAATTTTAAATTTTACAGTCCTCTAGTTATGTTTTTTATCAATCGTACTGATAAATTCGTATACAATTAAAACTTTGGCACTTCTGCATGACAGTGCCGTGAGGCGAATGTGTGTATTTTAGTTTCAAGAAGGACTGGTAGAGGGCGTGTGTCAGTCGAATAGGGGTCGATAAATCGTATCACTCATTGAAAAAAAAACAATATTGTTAAAAATTTCTATAAATTTTTATAAATAAATAAATAAAAACTTCTATATTAAAATAACATTTTGCTCTATTGAAAAACCAAAAATTATATTTTGATATATATTTATACAATCTTAATGTGATAAAGGGCAAACAAACTGTCTTTGTGGAAAAAAAATATTCCTAAACCTCTATAAATGTTTCATGCTTTTAAAATTATATTTTGCTACATTTTTCTAAAATTATATTTGGATATATTTTTATACAATCTTATTGTGAACAAAAAACAACAAAAAATAATTATATGTTGATAAATTTTATACAATCGCACAGGAAAAAAACACAAATAAGTATAAAAACAATCTATAAATGCTTCATGTTTTTAACATTTATTATTTAGTTATAAACCACTCATTTAAAAGAAATCATATTAAAACATTAAAATTATATTTTTTATACAATAAATATTTCGCTTTTCCTATATTTTTGCGTTATTTATTTCGTTGTTATGCATTTTTGCGTTCTCGGAGACACTTGTTTATATTTGAGGTTCCCAGATCGACTGGTAAACAGCATTTCTCATTCAAAGAACACGAGTCGATAACTCATCTCAGTCGCCTCATGGCACTGTCATGCAAAAGTGCCAAAACTTTTGTTAAGAATCGATCGCGTAACAGTGGATTCGCACAATAACTTTGGCCTATACAGAAAAAAAAAACATTGTACTCCGTCTCTCGTGTATTTTTAAATTGAGAAAGGAATTCGCTCAGAAGAACGATGGATGAAAAAGATAAAACTAAAACGCAATATCATTAGTTTAATTACCCTTTTCCCCAATATTTAAAAATAACTTGCGTGGAGATGAAAACTCCCTTTCAGCGGCTCCTCAGGTTGTGGGTAGGGGAACGGTCTCTTAGATGTAGAGATCAGCGGTGAACGCAAAATAAACAGTGCCGAACAAAATCGCGGACATTTGTCAGGCAAGGCATAGTAACAGGAAGTTGTACTTGTAACGGGAATGACCTCATTAATACAGCTCATAAAAAGATTAAGGATCACTTCCAGAAGAAAATGCTCAAGCAAAAAATCAGAAAAAGATCTATAACAAAATTTCACAAAGGGAAACAAGAGTTTTAACTGTCAGTCGGCCATATTGAATTTAAAATTCAGACTTATCAAAAATACATTTACTTCATTTACAATGCAAATCAAATTATCTAATTTAATTTATAAAACTTACTATGCCCATGTATCCCTCTGTCTGTCTCCATTTTTTTTAAGTACGCCCCTTTCAAGATACAATGTTGCAGAGCAGCGCGAGGCGGGTCAAATTATTGTATTTTTGTGGACCGTTGTTTTATACATATAAAAGTGATGTTGCTTGTCTCGTTGTCTGTGTGAGAAACGGTCTCTACCAAACTAGTCCGTTGGTTTTTAGCCTACAGACTTAAAACTTGATATATAAAGGATTGATATATAAAGGATTGAACAAATCTGGTTGTGATTTTAGCCGGTACAATAGCTTCTAAAGGGCCAGAATTCAATAAAACTGGAACTTGGTTGCATTAAGTCGACTTAAAATGCTGTTTTACACACGTGCAAGTATACATTTATACGTTAAAATCGGTTCATTTGTAACTATTTCTTATCAGTCTGACGATAACTGTAACGGTAACCACTACTGCTTGAGCGTTAAATGTTTTGCTTTCGATACTAGTTTATGGAACTGAAGAATATAATTTTTTTTTCACTTTTGACGTCACTACTGTATACTGGGCACAATATAATGATCAATATAAAACTTTTCTATAATAATAAATACGAAATGTGTATAAATCAAAGTACCGTATTAGGCGTATTTTACGAAGGAGTAAAGCCGAGCTGTCTCCTATTATTTAATCTTAAGATGTATTTAGAAAATTGGTTAAATTTATCAAAACTATTAAATGTAACAATACGATGAACGTTTACATTTAATAACAGAGCATACATGAGTAAATGATGGTATGTTGAGTTCTAATGAAGTCTCTATTCATTATACTTCATTGGTTATCAAATGGTGGAACATAATACGAAAATGAGATTATAAATTGTGTATGAGGTTAGTAAGTAGCAGTTTTAAACATTTCATCATAAATTTTAAATTTAATTATGACTGAATGATCTTGATGAAACCTGTTTTCCGTTAAAGAACTGAGTTATCTGTAAAATACATGTAATCGATATTTTTCTATATTTTCTTTCTCGAAGCTTTTCCTCCGGGGCAGATCCTTAGTTTTTACATGAGCTACATTAATGAAAAATCCTGATAATTACGAGTTTATTCCAGGTTGTCCGTGCTCCAAACGATAGCACTAGAGTGTTTACAATTTCGGTCCTGGGTATGACGTTAAAATATATCGGATGGTGAGGCCCCTGCTTGCGGGTTTGCGGGAGTGTGCAGCCACCCCTTAACTGTCATTGCTTCCAGGTCTACCCTGACCCGGAGTGGTAGTACCTGTTAGGATCCCAACTATGAGTTAAATAGAAACCGACTTGAAAAAAAATATATTCTATCAAAAACTTTTTCTTTAAAATCACTGGATTCGGCATTAAATAACCTGAAAAAAGTTGACATACCGTAAAACAAAAGCAACTAACCAACCAAATTTAAAATTTTGTAATGAAAATATGAATAATTACTTGGCGATTGGAATTTAACATACTTAATGCTTACTTATATATACTATATTGTTAAATGATAACATTCATTGAGCTTTTACCTTAGACACTTTTGGTCAATTAAAAATATATATTCAAATATGTATTTTCATATTTTCCCTCTCACTCTCTCCTGGCAAAAACTACCAACCATCTTATTGATCTTACTCTATGTATTCTTTTATATCATTAATACAAGCATATTACAATTTAGAACTAATAGATTTATTTAATGTACTTCCTTTGAAAATAGATTAATATGATATTTTAAGAAAAGTTTTGTTGACATTTCCTATTATATTGAATTATTTTCATTAATTAAAATTAAAATGGGCCAAACTATTGTATGTAGATAAGAAAATAAGACAATAAAATTACAAATAAATAACCCTAAATAGAAAGTTAGACACAGAAATAATAATGTCTTCTACTATAACAGTGTGACGTTTGGATGACAATGTAGGTGTTATAAATAAAAAAAAAAGCTTTCATATTAATGCACTAAGATAATCCCATGTTTATCTTTTTTTAGGTCCCAATGGTTATTTACGCTTTCCTGTTTGTAGTGGTACTAGCCGTTTCCGCTAACCCACTTTCTGTCAGTAGCAGTGGATCAAAATGTCCGGAACCACGGGCTTCATCAAAAGAGGATATTACACAATTTCACATTCAGGCAACATCCTTAAATTACTACAGCATATCGCCGAATACACACGATGATTTACTTCGCCGAACACTTTGTCCTTGGAAGTTCAGAACAGTTGAGAATGAAACATTGTTCCCATCAATTTACTATGAGGCCGAATGCAACCAAAATTGCAAACAATGTACCAATGGATACGAACTCGAAGTTATCTATTCACCAATAATATTTTGGAAGCAGACCGTTTTCAAATCCGGCCGCTATGTGTACGAAAAGTTTGAACAGGACGTGGCCACCGGATGCACATGTGTCCACAAGCAGAATATCGACTCTCATTCAATTGTAAACAGTAATTAAGACAATTTTGGCACACATACGATGTGTTCTCTCTTTTTGTTCACCTGCCAGTAGACAAATCAGGCATGCTTGTTTTTCTAATTAATAATGGAGCACATGTTAACCATTATATGGTTTTTAATAAAAATTATACTACCGGTTTTTTTAAATAATGGAATTGTTTTTTATGAAACTTACTATATGAGTCTTCCGCTATATTTATCTAATCTCTACATATTTATCTGCTACTAAAATATGATAATGTGTTTTTTTTATTTGTTTGTTTGCTTGTTTATCGCCGTGCATATTTTATAAAACTTGGAGAATGACGAATAACATATGTGTAGACTGAATGATAAAAGAAAATATTTTAGCGTATGTTACCTATTAAAAACTAGCAATACGCTTTCTCTGGTCACATAGTTTTGCTATTATCTGTTTGCTAATGAACAGTCGATTGTAAGTTTCGGTGATCGTTAAGATAGAGTCGACAAATCGATATTTTAAATATGTCGTTTTAGCAAAATCAATATCACTGACTTAATTGTCATGTCGAAAATAGTAATATATAAAACAATTACGAAAACCCATCGAGTATAACAACTGTTATTATGTCGTTAGTAAAATATACTCTATCGATATAGACAACAAAAACTGGAGCCATGAATAAGTTAACTTAAATATTCGTACCTAGTTATGCCCCTTGTGTGTTTATGTTTACTTTATAACGTCTATAATGCAATTTTTACTATAAATAACTTTACTCGATGAATTTTCTTAATTTTGGGATATATTACTATTTTCGGATTGAGAATTGAGTGCGTAATATTGTTCCGCTTAAAACGGCATATTTTAAAAAATTGATCTGCCGACTCTATCTGAAGTTTCTGTTCATGTACGCTACTTCCTTCTAAAGAAGAGTGTAATGCCTGAAAGGATGGTCTCATAACATCCTAAATACTACAATACTCGCAAAGGAGGCGGTAAACAAGAAGACAATATAACGAATACGCGTTACAGGGAATGAAGAACATCGAAGCTGCATATCTACAAATTCTACACCTCCATCATGCATCCCCCTCCCATAGTTTCATCACCACTCCTTCCAATAAAAAAGTGATACCAAAGAGCTGAGAAGGGTCAAGAAGGGCTGAAAGACCGAGGAGAGAGCGCTGGCCAGATCTCGGTTGGACAAGCGCAAAGAGAACTGGGACCTTGCGGAGGCTTAGTGCCACTCAAATTCCAGTGTAAACCAATGGTCACTGCCAACGAGAAATCAATGGTAAGCGGCTGTTGCGATGATGCAAATTCATTTGCAAATGCTATCGAAGGAGGTGGAGAGAACTGGACGCCTGTGGAGACTTGTTGTCACTCAGCCTCCAGAGAACACCACAGGTTTCCAATCAGATTGTTTGTTGACTTGTGTGAAAGCTCCGTGTGAGCTAATAATAATGATAATAAAATAATAATAGTATCGCAAATTGTAAGGATGGGTACATTCTGTGGTTTTAAAACCATTGTTTTATTCAGTTACAAATTTTAAACGCGTAATTTAAATAATCTCTGCCATTTCTGTTACTGTTTACATTGCAGGTGCTGCAAATATGAAAATGAGTAAATATTGTTGCGTATGAAATTTCTTTACAAATGAAAGATTTTCAGTCCCAGACTGAAAAATAATAAATCTGTGGAACATTAGATATCAGTTTTTAGAAGTATTTCAACGTTAATTAGAAGATTAATATGTTAAACTGTTTAAGAAACTGAAAGTTCAAATTTAGCTATTTATCCAAAAAGAAAAGGGCTTTTCAACGAGTAAAATATTAAAATGGTGATCATATTTTAAGTTTGAGAATGATTATACAAGTCCGTATTGAAGATAAACATAATTTTTATAACTTCTTTTAACCGGGAGATTTGAGGAATTTGTTTGAACATATGTCAAAAATAAAATCAAAGTAACCAAACTACGTTTAATAAGTAACAATGTTACTATTATGTTGGTGCAAAAATAATGTCGTTTTTGACGTTCAACTTCAAAAGATAATTACTCCTTTGATAATAAACTTTATTGATCTAAATAAGAATCATTACAATCTACACATTTTTGCCAACGATAAACAAATTTATTTATCCCATTAGCATAGAAATCCGGAGTTCATGAAGTGATGAAGTTATTGAAGGGCGATTCGGCATCATCTGGGCTTTTGACGCATTTTTGTCGAGATGCTTTAAAAAGTGATAATTGGTGGGCGAGTGGTCCGATGAATATGGTGGATGAGGCAGAGGCTCGTAGCCCAATTCGTTCACGGTCAGTTGAGCAACATGCTGGCGAGCGTTGTCATGGAGGAGAATTGGTTCCTTCATGTTGACTAATCTCGGGCACATACGTTGGAGCTTCTGGT
This sequence comes from Euprymna scolopes, assembly GCF_053919585.1. Taxonomy (NCBI): domain Eukaryota; kingdom Metazoa; phylum Mollusca; class Cephalopoda; order Sepiida; family Sepiolidae; genus Euprymna; species Euprymna scolopes. Next base: position 69,378,628 of record NC_136482.1, on the reverse strand, counting down.
GCCTTTCGTCAATTTGTCGGTAGTACTTCGCCGTAATCGTTTCGCCCAGATTCAAGGAGCTGTGATGGATGAGACCGGTCGCAGCCCACTAAACAGTAACCGTAACCTTTTTGGTGCAATTTCGGCTTCGGGTAGTGTTGTTGAGCTTCTCTAGCATTCAACCATTGTGCCGAACGTCATCGGTTGTCGTAGAAGATTCACTGTTCATCACACGTCAGAATCCGAGCTAAAATGGGTCATTTTTGTTGCGCAGAAGTAGTGTAAAAGACATCTCAGAACGACGATTTTTGATTATCATTTAATTCATACGGCACCCATTTATATAACTTTTTGACTTCCCTATTTGTTTTAAATGGCGAACGACCGTTGAGTGGTCGACCTCGAGTTCAACAGCAACTTCTCGCGTGGTTTTGCGAGGATCGGCTTCAATTAAGGCTTTCAAATGTTCATTATAAACCGCAGTCTTCATCTTCGAGGCTCTCGTCACCATTGCAAAATTTCTTGAACAACTGTTGTGCCACACCTTCGTTAGTGGTTCCTGGGCCAAACGCATCCCTGATATGACGAGCTGTAATCGGCAGCTTTTCGGCCTAGTTTGAACTGGAACAAGAAAATCGTGCGGATTTGAATTTTGTCTATGCTGTCGAAAAGCCTGTAAAAAATGAATGAAGAGATTGAGAATGGTAACGAATAACACGATTCGCTAGAGCGAAAAATGCGCTTCAAAATGATATATAACATGGCTATATATATTAATGAATTAATTCAAAGATCATATATAGAAGTAACATATGTGAGAAAACGATTTTTTTTACACCAACCGAATATGTTTAATTGGTGTTTAATTCACTAATTTATTTTATTGAATAAATCAAATTAGTGCAAATTATCTGGATATGCGTAAGGCCATGAAAATTGATACTTTAGGAAAATACAATAAAATTAAATAAGTAGCTCAATATTCCCAGTGTTATATTGAAATGCACAAATTTAACTAAATTACACAGTTTGAAAACTGAAAAATAATATTGTTGCTGAAAATAAATTTGCTGATCTCTTAATCCATTAATTGGGAATGTAAAATAAAGTTTTGAAATCGCCAATGAAAACTCAAAAAAGAAAAGAAAGTGTCTTGACACGTGTTTAGGTCTTGGATATAGAATAGTTAATTTACAAAAGAAAGGTAGAAATATTAAATAATGATGGCTCTACGAAAACATGTACTTTGAAGAATATGTCATAGTAAACATTGGTGGTGAATCTATATGAGAGTTAAACTTCCTCTGTTTTTCTTTATAGACGACTGTTTTAGAAGATATGTCAGTTAAGGTGTAAACATTAATAAATGCTATTTATCTCGAAAACTTACAAATAAAATTAGGCTTCATCGATGGAAAAACAGATCTGCATATGTTGATATTGATTGATAACTACGCCAATCTATTCATTTACATAGAAAATAATAGACCAATTTCAACAAAAACACATTTTAAAGTTATATAGATTTAACCTAAGATTACGGGAATTTTTCGGATCTTTAATAAAATCGTTAACTTGTTTAATAATAATCGATTGTTTATTTTTAAGTAAGAATTTTTTTATTGTTATTTGTCACCATTTATGCGAGTTCAGTTTTAGATTTCAAAAGTATCTTGCCGTGTATTGAATTACTCGTAGACTAAGAGATGAAAACTACTTCATGTGCAAGCAGTGTAAAACAATGAGGACAGATAAGGAAGCGGATGCTGAAATGGTTGGATGGTGAAGCTATTGAGGTTATTCATGAGTTTTGTTACCTAGGTGATGTCATTGAAATACAAGGAAGTACAGATTTTAGTGTGATTGCAGACATTAGGATTGGATGAAATAAGTTCAGGGAACTTCTGCCATTACTAACCATTGACGACCAAAGAAATGGGATATCGGGCATTTGTACGTAGTGTGATAATTAGGGCTATGACAAGAGAATATTCTTCTCATTGTATGGATTATAAGTATATATTCGACACAGTCAATTTTTTATATATTATTGCATCCTACCAAACTTATAATAGTGATTTCAAAAGTAAAAAAAAAATAGTGCTCAAGCCTTAATTGTTACTTTTTAGACTATCGGTATCTGAATCAGAAAATGTTCAAAATTAAGCAATCTGAACGGATAAATGCATATTTGCGCATACAGAGAAGGAACAGATTTAGCAGACTTACTCGTGCTAATGCCGCTTTATAAATTTTGACGCCTTAGTGGCTATTTTTACCGTCTAGAAATACAAACTAATTTCTTTCACTGATTCAAATCTCCTATATATCAGAGAGGAGTTTGGTAGAGACTGGTCAACACAAACATGTCATATATATATATATATATATATTTATATATATATATATTATATATATTACATATATGTGTGTGTGTCTATATGTGCGTATGCTACGGTTTTCTTTCTAAATACTAGGTATTATATATAGAAATATAGAAAATATGCATACATAAAACTAATCGTAATTGTTGAAAGAAACAAATCATCCAATGAGAAACCATAGAAAATGAATAATTAATGAAAGTTCGTTTTTTCAAAGGAATATGCAGATTAGCTAACATGAAGTCGTTCACATATCCAAGAGTGAATATATTAAGAAGTTTATTTTAATACTTTTTTAAATTGAAGAAATAGACTTTTAATAACAAGATTAGTGGGACAAAAACTCAATTAGTGTTGTCTTAGGGCGGTTAGTAGCCTTTACAACGATCAATGTCGGTGGTTGGCTGTTAGTATCGATCACTGCCATCCAGTGGCGGTTATGACTTTTTATCTGCAGTAACAGAAGAATAGTGACATTTATAGGTGGTTACTGTCAGTTGATGGCACTGGCAGTCACTGGCAGTCACTGGCGAATATGTTCTGTTATTGCTGTCTTGAGGCGGTTATTTTTGGACAGTGACTGTCTTAACAACTGTTTGTCATAGTCGGCAAGTGTTATTGAATTGCGGTCATGACTAAGGTAGTGCTCGCTGAATTGGTGTAGATGTTTGATCTCAACATGTGTTTTGTAACTATGAGGTATAATATTATTAGATCGGGAATAACTGATTTAATTCTATATGTATATATATATATATATATATATATATATATGTGTGTGTGTGTGTGTGTGTGTGTGTGTGTGTGTTATATATATATATATATATATATATGGCGTGTGTGTGTATATATATGTGTGTGTGTGTTATATATGTGTATATATGTGTGTATGTGTTATATGTGTGTATATATATATATATGTGTGTTATATATATATATATATGGCGTGTGTGTATATATATATGTGTGTGCGTTATATATGTGTGTATATATATGTGTGTGTGTGCGTGTTATATATATATATATATATATATATATATGGCGTGTGTGTGTATATATATATATATATATATATATATATATATATATATGTGTGTGTGTGTGTGTGTGTGTGTGTGTGTGTGTGTGTGTGTGTGTGTGTGTTATTTGAGAAGGAAAACCGAGAATTAATAAAATAGTAATCAACGTTTCGTCCCTATTTCAGGGGACACCAGCAGGATTTCGAAGGAAAAATGTAGAAGAAAACGATTACAGACCACATGCGAGTGAAAAAAATCCTAAAGTCCTTCCCATTCCAGGTAAATTCTATAAATTCTATATCACACGCACATTTATAATCCTCACCCCCACTCACGGATCTTTATAGAAAGATCTGTTTCGTTCTGTCTTGACAAATTCTGGTCAGAGTAATACGAGCTTTCATGGGCGGATTTTTCCTTTTTCCCCCGCTTAGGCTGATCTTAATTTCTTTAAAATTTAATCTGAAATCAATTTTTCTAATTAAGCCAATGATGGGGGTTAACATACTGCTTTTCTCGATCCCATTTGACTGGAGATCGACTTCTCTTTGGGCTACTGTACTGTCTGAAAAATTTTTTTTCATTATTTCAGCTGTTTTGAAAGCTTTTCAATCGCATTATATGCTTCGTCACGCTGGACTTAATTTTGGACTCTATTCTCTCTAAAGAACTTTCTTCGCATTTCGGATCAACGAGAGAATTTTCATGCAAGTTTAAATATTATACGCGGTTTGTTTATATCTATAATATAAAGCTGAACGTCTGTGTGTGTCTGGTCACGAATAGGCTCCTACATGGTTGATTATTATGGAAAACAGATCACGTATAATGATAGAAGATGTATCGAGACACAGGAATGGGTATGTTTGATCTGGCATAATCATGATTCATTAAAATTGTGGGGTCTGCGTACGCGCCATGTGCACAAAGTATGAAAATAAAAATTTTAAAATTAAAAAAAAAACGTTTACAAGTGTTTTTGATATAGATGTAAATAATGATACTTTGATAAGTATATTTTAACTTAAATAGGGATGGTATAATAAAATTGTGGGGTCTGCGTTCGCGCTTGGCCTCCATAGAATGGAAATAGGCACAAACTTTAAAAAAGACTTTTCATATCTATCTGCGTAAGTATACTTTGATAATTATGTTTCAGTTTGAAGAAATATGGTATAATAAAATTACGGGGTGTACGTTCGTGCCTAACCTCCATAGAATGGAAATATATCAAAAAGTTTAAGAAGGTTTTTTTAATATAGATCCACAGAATATTGTGATAAGTGTTTCAGTGTGAACAGGTATGATATAATAAATTATGGGGTTTATCTATTTTATTTTTACTTTCATCAAATTGTCTTTGGCTTTGATACTCCCAAATTCGAAGCTATCTCTTTATAACCCTTCCTTTTCATAACCTATCATACTTTCATGAATCAGAGTCCATTTTCTGTAGGCTGTTTTTGAACCCAGTCAACGACGGGTACTTTTGCTAGTATATATATATATATATATATATATATATATATATATATATATATATATATATATATATATTACATTTCCAATATTTTTTCACTTCTTTTTTTTTTTTTTTTTTGCAATTATAACTACAATTGCGGTTTCACTTAATGCCATAACTAGCAAATTCTAGCATTTCTTTATGGATCTCTGATGAGAAGAATAACAAGAATAGCATTCTTTGAAACTCCGCGGAATAAGAACTTTGTAAACTGTTTTTGGAATATTCAATCGAACAATAAATTTTGATTGTAAAGTTGAACTTACAGTTTTAATTTTCTTTCTCTTATATATATATATATATATATATATATATATATATATATATATATATATATATATATATATATATATATAAGCGTATGCTACGACTGTTCTCTTAAATGCTACTAAAATATGCAGAATGTAGAATATATCCGTTAATAAAATTGAGTCAATTAGTTAAATGAACAATCGTTCACTAAGAAACCATAAAACCAAAAATGATTAATGAAAGTTCGTATTTCAAAAGATATTTTCAAATTAGTTAACTTTTATGAAATCGCTCATATATACAGAACTGAGTAAGTTTGTTTTAATAATTTTAAATTGAAAAAGTGTAACGTTGTTCAAATAAACTTCGGTAATGTCATCATCTGTTGTTTTTTTTTTCTAACAGACCCATCATAAAATAAAGAAAAAAGGTGTTTATTTTGTCATTTCATATGACCAAAACAGCTACCCATTGTCAGTACAGGATACCAGAAAACAAATCTCTTAAATCAAACCCGCACTAGAGTTCTCTTTACAAAGTACGACTTTTGAAATAGAGTAGGAGACGAGGAGTCTTTCACATTCGCCGAACTTAACGGACCTAATTCCAAACGCTGGTTTCTTTTTCTTCTCTTCCTTTTTCTAGTGTCTGCTGGATATTCTCTCCTCCGCCTTTACTTCTCGTCAGATATTTATCCCTGTATATGCATTTGAGTCCCTTACGTAATGATTACGCCCCGCCTCGCCTCGCCCCTCAAGCCGTACGCGATTATGTTACAAATGTAGGCTTTTAATATTAATGTAAATACGAGAAAAATCTTAGCTTTATTAAAATTCACAAATTCGGACAATTTTCTAATTTCAATTCCAGCTAGGCCGGAAAGCTAATTAAACAGCTCGCGATATTAACGAAGCGTTTGGCCCAGAAATCAATACTGAAAAACAGTACAATGAGACTAATTCATCATACTAAGAGTCAAGATTACAGTCGTTTTTTTATACAAAATATATTCGGGTGTGGTTTACGCTCTAAAAGAAAGTGGGGTGTATACTTTGTGAATATGAACAACGGAAGTTTTATATCGAGGTGTGGTGCAAGAAGATAGTAGGGGCGGAGAGGGAAGAAGGAAAGTGCAAAGTACGATTCCTCTCTTTGAATTGAGATTTCACTGAAAAATGTATGCACATATGTAACTAATAATATTTGTATAATAAACACACTATATACTAACCCTGTTCTCCATTGTGCACTCTTAAATAATCACGCGGGCTCATTAGATTTACATCTAGGGAACTAATCTATACAAACATTATCCATTATATATATATATATATATATATATATATATATATATATATATATATATATATATATATATATATATATATGTGGTTGGTTACGTTCAACATGTCCTAGCCCAGCGACTCACTGAGTTACTTTCACCTGTCCGTACATTCTTTTTTACTTATTGCGTCTTTGAGTCGTTTACTTTCTCCAGAATCATTAGAGATTCTACTCCCAATATACATACATATATATATATATATATATATATATATGTGTGTGGGGGGGTATATATATAAATATATATATATATACATATATATATATATATATATATATAAACTAGCTGGTTGGTGAGAGCTCTCCCGGTCGGCAAATGCATCTAAATATGATATTTTAATTTTTCCAGATTTTGTATATAATATTAAAGAGTCGTGATTTCAAAAGTAAATGGGAACCATCAGCTAGAATCGAAATCGAAAGCCTAACTGTAGCATTCAAAGTTGTTGACGTTGCCACTGTACCAACGTGACACACATATGGACCGATAAAAAAAACTGAAAATAAAATAAGATGAATGTACAAAATGCATGACAATTTTTTTTCAATTTTGTACCCGTTTTTGACCCCTTACAAACTAGTTTAACTAGCTAAAGACAAATAAAAGAACGGTCCATAAAAAAATCCAATCATTTCAGACCCCTAATGCCGTGTTACGACTTTTAGTTTCGGAGAGATAAAGTTTGAAAATATGGACACAGACATATATCCTTTTATATATTAGATTAAGCAACGTTGATCCTGGTCAGTACCAAAGTGGTGCTGTTTGTGCTCTTCGTTCATATCCAGCACTTCTCCTTGCCACTGGACCAAAGCAGTACCGATTAACGATAGGTGTGGTAGTGCAACATTTGCCTCACAAGTACTCGCGCAGCTACCCCTGCAATGGTTATACATTGAAAGCATCGATATATATATATATATATATATATATATATATATATATATATATATATATATATATATATATATATATATAATGGCAAGCAATCTACGAAAGATTAATGCAAGCTGCAGTAAACGTAGTCACTAGTTTTGTCTTCTCTGTGCCAGTCTCTCGAACCAAAAGTTCTCAAGTCCTTCACCACCCTTACTCAAGGCACGCCTCCATGCTGGTCTATCTTCGACTAGCTCCTCCCACACATTTACATCGATGCCAAGAGCGATTAGATCCAGTTTGGCCACGTCTTTAACCGCAGCTTCTTGATCTATTTGCCAGTTCGATGTAGAGGATATCCTTAGGAAGACGGCTATCGGGCATTCTGCGCAGGTGTCCAAGCCAGCACTATCGTCGTATCTTGAGTTCTGGGATAAGGAGCGGCTGCCGGCACGTCTTAGCACTTCATTGGTGATTCTATCCCACCAATTGATGCCCATGATATGTCGCAAGCATCGGAAATTGTAGGCGTTCAGTCTTTTCTTGTGACGAGCATACGTGGTTCAAGTCTCTGCTCCATACAGTAGGGTACTCAAAACATTCGTAGATGCGGCATTTTGTGCGAGAAGTGAGGTATTTATTGAACCATGCTCTTTCGCGTAGTCGGTTGAAAGTAGACGCTGCCCTACCTATGCGCGTTTGTAGCTCCTGCTCAATGGATACTCCCTTGTTGATGTTGGATTAAAGATACGCAAAGTTCTCGACAGTCTCTAGTTCGTGGCCATTGATGGTGATTGGTGATGCGTCACCCTGGTGCATCCCAACTGTCTTCTTCACACTGATTACCAGTGCAAACTCCGCACAAGCACCGCTCAATTTGTCAAGCAGCCGATGGAGTCCACTTCCGGGGTTCGAGAATAATGCAGCATCGTCTGCAAACAGCAGCTCAAGTATTAGGACTTTTCGAATCTTGGTTTTGGCGCGTAGGCGAGCCAAGTTAAAAAGTTCTCCGTCAGAGCGAGTATGAAGGAACACACTGTCTTCGTCCCCATGATTTCCAAAAGCGTGGTGCAGAAGAACTGAGAAGAAGATGCCAAACAGTGTGGGAGCCAACACACAACCTTGCTTGACTTGCTTGACTCCACTGCACACGGGGAAGTTAAATCCTTTTTAGATAAGAGAAAAATCCAGGTTGTCCTCGATGGCCGTACATCTAAACAATATGATATAAATGCGGGAGTGCCTCAGGGGTCTACCCTTGGACCTCTATTATTCCTAATATTCATAAATGACCTCCCTGACAAAATTGTCTGTGTGATCGGTATATATGCTGATGACACCACGCTCTATAACAGACACGACAGGAAAACAAATGAACACATATCTGAAAAAAATGGCAGGAAAACTAGAGGATGATTCTCCAATCTGTAGTGGAATGGGGACAAAAATGGTGGTCACATTCAATGCTACGAAGACTAAACTTGTTTCCTTCAATAACTACAAGAAACCTTCTCTACCACCAATAGCCTTGGCCAAAGACGCTTTATCTAAAAGCACATCTTTTAAACTCCTCGGCCTAACGTTTACAGGAAACATGAGTTGAACAATTACATTGAGAGCATTGCCAGGACCGCTGCCTAAAAGGTAGGTTCTCTCTACCGTATTAGAAATCTACTGACACCTTAACATATCCTGTACTTCTGTAAGGCCACCATTCGCCCATGTATGGAGTATTGTTGTCATATTTGGGCCGGTGCATCTGCTACTAGTCTCTCACTCCTAGACAAGGTTCAAAAGAGAGTCGCCAACCTAATAGGTCCTGAACTATCATCCAAGCTTCAGCCTCTGTCCCATCTACGCAATGTAGCATCCCTCTGCCTGTTCTACAAGTACTTTAACGGTGAATGCTCCGACGAACTGTAAGCACTTGTACCCCCTCTATGTAAATACCTGACAAGCAGTACAATCCCACCCCTTCATAGTAGGGATCCCTAGATGTAAGAGAGCCTTCTACTCCAGTAGTTTCTTCCCCAGAACCGCTAAACTTTGGAACTCCCTGCCAGGTTCCTGCTTCCCCAACTGTACTGACATGCAGAAGTTCAAGTGTAACGTGAACCGACATCTTGCTGCCCAACTCTCCACCTAGTACGCCTGTAGCCTGTGTCTCTAATAGTAGCCCCCTACATCAAAGTGGCAATGTGCCTTGTTTGGGGTGAAAATGTAATAAATAAAAAAAAATTACTTAATATAATTCAAATTTTAATAAAGAGTAATTATTTTCAATTTTATTTTTAAATTTTTAGGGAAGGTGTGAACTTGGGTGGGCGCACCTGTTAAATGGAAAGTTTTGCAAAGAGAATAATGTTGCTGAGAATTTGAGCTTTCTCTATGTAAACGTTAAAATAATGTGCCTCTTTCTCTTTCTATTTTAAAAATTCATAATGATACATTCATTAATTCATTAATTTGATTAAAATGACAAAGTTCTAAAGAATAAAATGCTTATGCTCCTCACTGGTTTGCCAAGATAATAAATTTCAAAATTACTAACTACCATTTCATGAAAAATAAATAAATATAAATAAATAAATGAATTTTTTCAATTATGTATTTGCACCTCCTAAATTTAAAAAAAGTACAAAAGGTAAGGTTCCTGTGTTACTCAGTATATTTCTAGATTGTATCTTCCAAAATTCATACATCTGTTAATCATATTTTGAAGTTATACACACACACACACACACACACACACACACACACACACATATATATATATATATATATATATATATATATATATATATATATATATATATATATATGGGGCGGTATAAAGGCTATAGCAATGCAGGGAACTGGCATCTGTATTGACGTGACGTATAAAACAAAATTGAGCAGAAGAATTTTTCATATGTCCATATATTTTCCAAAATAATCACAATCCAAATATGTAAATATGCACTTCATTTAAAAAAAAAAACCGCAAATTTAGGCTTAACTGAGCGTATCTGTTTAAACAGCCTCATATGATTCGCTTTTTTATTTCTCTATAATTTTACTTACTCATTTTTTACTTTTAATTGAATTATCCTAGAGTTTACGTCAATAAACTTCGAATTGAGAAAGCAAAAAAGAAACTCCGCACAATGGAAAACTGTTATTTAAATGTACCATTGATGCAACACAAATCCAACAGCAACACAAATACAACAGCAACACAATGAACTAGTTAATATTTAGTAGCATAGCCCTTCTGCAATTTTACAGCCTGCAATCTGTTGGGCATTCCTTGAATTAGTATGCGGCAATATTCCAGTGAATAGGCATCCCACTTCTCTAAATTTTTTGTTCAAATTTCTTGCAGATTTGAAATGTTATCATTGCGTAGCTGTTGCTTGATGGAATGGCATACGTTTTCGATAGGATTTAGGTCTGGACTTTGTGCAGGCCAATCCAAACATCAACTATCATGCTCCTCAAAGAACCTCTTTATATTACAAGCTGGTAATAGGAGTATATCCTGTATGAAAATGGGATTATCATCCGAATTCTTGCCAAAGTAGGGTAAAAAATGCTCAGTCAACATATTAATGTACTTGGTCGAATTAATGCGACCTTGTAAGCAAACTATAGGCCCTGGACTATTGACACTAATAACGCCCTACACCAAAACTGAAGCTTCACCACTTGCAACGTCGAAAATGTGCACCTAGGATTAATTTCTTCGTCTTTGCTTCGACGGACATACAGCTTACCTCCACTAGCTCAATTATTGAATTTGCTTTCGTCGCTAAAAATCACTTTCGACCAATTTGAAAAGCCATGATCTTCATTGCATCTGACGAAGTCCAAACGGCGCTTTCTGTTCTTTGCAGAAAGTATTGGCTTGAGTCTTGCAATACAGCCTCGCAAATTAAATTACTTTATTTTTTAGTTGATGTGAACACTAGGATATTTCAATTAAAAGTCAAATATGAACATGTAAAATTATAAAGGAATAAAAGGCGAATCAAATGGGGTATAGCTTATTTAAACAGTTACAGTCAATTAAGCTTGAATTTAGGTTTTTGAAAGAATTATAGTGCGGACTTACTTTTTGGCACCCCTATATATATATATATATATATATATATATATATATATATATATGATTTTGCGTTCTTTCATTTTGAGATTTAAAACAAGATTTCCGGAACAGGACTTTTATCACAACGTCATAATTTCATGATTGGAGGCAATACTGGTGGATTAGCTTTTGTTTAATGATTTCCGTTAATTTCTAAGTTATGGCAATCCCTTAATGAGAAATACAAACAAACACAAAGAGCAACTTATTGAGTTTTGTTAGCATTTCCGCAAAATAATACTCTCAGACAAAAAATAGACGACTAGATCTACGCACTTCCGGGGACAATAAACAAAAGCACTTGAGATACCGCAAGAGTAAACAAGACAAACACTCACATTCTAAAATTAGTGTGTTTTCAATTTATGATTAGTAGCAATCGATCACCAAATGTTTAGATTTTATAAAAAATATGGTTTAGAATTAGTCATAATTATTCCAGTTAATAAAGCGATTACACAACATTCTGAAACAGGAATAAAAATAAGTTAAAAACAGGATATTCTAGAGAAGAGAGGATGGTTAAGTAATCGAGTTAGACTATCTTCTTCTATTGGAATATATACTATCTGAATATCCCAAGTTCCACGGATGTACACCCTACCAATATATTTAGAGATTATACCAATTTTCAACCAACTTCAGATCATGTTACTGTCTTAATAAATGTGGATTTAGATGTGAAAGAATGAAAGGGTGAAAGGAAGATAATTGGGGGATTTTATTTTTTTTATTTTTTAGGATTGATATGTAAAAACAAACATAGCTACCCAACTTCTGCTCCATCATCTAGCATGCTTTGAATCGATCTGTTACGCCCACCATTTGAAAAGGGAACTTTTCCGAAATTAATAATGGATATTGTCGCAGACATTCTACATAATACAATTGAATACATATATGTATATATAAAATATATGTATGTACTTATTGATTTGTAAATCGCCACTTGTTCTCGTCTTCTCTTACCAACAACGACCATAATTCATTCCTCGCATTATGACAGCCTTTTAAATCTCTACTACATTTTACTTTTTATTTATTTATTTATTTTACATGGAGGTCACCAGACATCCAAGTTGTACTCAGGTGGGAAATAGGCGAACGGAAGAGAGTTCCACAGTCGTGTACTTCCAAGAAAGAAGCTCTGCTCATGGAATCTACGTTTGGATTTAGGCACAGATAAAGAGTGGGGAAAATTAATGACAGTAGTTTCAGCCAGACGGGTGTTTTTCGTGAAAGATTGGCAGGGGAAGAGATTGGAGCTCAGAAGAGCACTTGCTATGAAAATAACGATAAAACAAATACAGGCTCGCAACGTCTCTTCTGAGGGAGAGAGGTTGCGGGGAAGAGAAAAGGGCACCCCACTAAGCCACGAAGTCTATTTTGTACTCTGTCAAGGCAGCATAGGCTGCTTTTAGAAATTCCTGCCCAGATAAGGCAGCAGTACTCCATCCTTGGACGTACTTGGCTTTTATACAGATAGAGAATTGCATTAGTAGTGAGATATCTACTGGAGTGGTAGAAGGATCCCGCCATTTTCCCAGCGTCCTTGGCAACAGACCTGATGTACGTGTTCCATTTCAGATCAGGAGTAAAGGTCAAACCCAGAAGCTTGTCAAAACATGGAGCCTCCCCAAGACGAGAGCCATCCATTTCAATTGATGCCAGATGGTGATCAGAGCGTTTATGGTGTGAAGATAGGAACTTGGTTTTAGATGCATTAAAAGTAACCAGCCACCTCTTCATCCACTGTACCACGCGCTCAAGATCAGAGGAGAGAGAATCAGAGAGAACTTTGTCATTTACCGCCTTTGATGTGTTGCCATAGATGGTCGTGTCATCAGCATATATATCAACGAGTAATTTAAGTATATGTTTTGTGAGACCATTGATGTAGATCAGGAAGAGAGTTGGGCCCAGGATGGACCCCTAAGGGACTCCAGCATTAATACTGTGGACCTCTGATTTCTGCCCATAAACCACTACTCTTATGAATCTATTGGAGAGAAATGATTTAATAATTGAGAAAACATTTCTAGTGATACCGTAGCTGGAAATATTGTGAAGTAGTCCCTTATGCCATACCTTATCGAAGTCCTTCACTATGTCAAGAGCAATTGCCCTCGGAAGGACGCCTTTGTCAAAAGATTAACTAATCCTATGAGATATAACCGTTAGCACATCTACTGTAGATCTTGCGGAGCGGAAATCATATTGCATGTCACTAAGAAGGTTGTTTCTGCTGAGGTGGTTGACTACTTCTTTATTTAATATGGATTCCAACAACTTACTCATGACACACAGGAGACTTATTGGTCTGTACTGAGAGGGAAATGACTTTTCACCTGAATTCTTAAATATAGGGCATACTGATGAGGTCTTCCAGGGTGTTGGAAAGCACTTCTCCTTAAGGCAATGCTTAAATACTTTTGTAAGTATGGGGGCAAGTTCTGGTTGGAGCTTTTCATCACTATAATTGAAATGCCGTCAGGGCCAGTTGCTTTACTGGAATCAAGGTTCTTGATTAGCTTAGCGAACTCACGCACAGATATTTGTATGTAGCGTTTTGTCTGTTATATGAGGAAATATGGGGAGTTGATGGCCTTCGTCGCTTAGGGTAGAATTAGCCGCAAAGTTCTTGGCAAATAGTTTGGCCTTGTCTGATGCTGACGAGATGACCTCAGGTCTATTGATGATGTTTGGGATAGAACGCACGCTTCTGTTCAGAATCCTGTTTGCTATTTGCCAAAACTGGCGGGAACCAAGCCACTGCTCAGCTACTTTGAATTTAACGGACTGAGCATATCTTGCACTTTTTATTACTCTTTTACAGTTGTTGCTGGCAGTCCTGAAAGCAGCTTTAGTTTCAGTACATCTATTACGTTGGTAGCTATGGAAAAAGTAACTTCTGTGTGCGATGGCAGCAGCACATTCAGGGGAGAACTATGGCTGGCTGTAAGGTTTTTGTTGGAATTTTTTGGATAGTATGAATCGGTCTATGCCTACAATTGACCATTGGGGCAGGTCTGATACCAAAGAGGACACATCCTTTTTAAACATGGACTGCAGAGGTAGATCAGACATGGATGTACGGAAACTATCCCAGTCAGCCATAGAGTATTGATATACAGTACGGTGGAGAAGATTTTTATCTTAACTGATACAACGGAGTGGTGGGAGGATATCAGTGGAGATAGAACGGAACATGAATATAGCTCAGAGGAAGTTGTGTGAAAAAGGTCTAGAAGGCTTGCATACTGACCGGTGGTATCGGGCACACGAGTGGGATCGTGAACAATCTGAGTGAGATCATAGGCAATGGCAAAATAATGACAGAACCCCCCTCATTATAAGTTTTATTTGAGTGGGTCAGCCATTCCACATTATGGACATTGAAGTCACTGCAAATGTGAATGTTAGCCGAAGTATGAGCAGACAGGACGTGGTCAATTTTCTCAGATATACTCTTATAGTATCCACACTGTTGTGGGGGCGATAGAGGGCAAGTATAAATGCAGTGGTGTAAGCTAGTTCAACCCGGAAGCACATATATGGTAAATTAAGGTCTTCTCTGGAGATATTCCTACCACATGGAAAGCCATCTTTAATGTAGGCACACACTCCATGCCCATGGCGATCTTGGGGGTTAGATTTAGATGTTAAGTTAGAGTATCCTTTAATTATGAACTCATCTATGGAATTATGCCAGTTTTACTTAGAAAGAATATGTTTGGTTTCGTCTCTTGTAGTTGTGATTCAACCTCTGGAAGGTTGGAACGTAGACCCCTGGTGTTGGAGAAGGAGACATGGTAGTAGGGGTCTACGTTGGCGGATGGGGTTCTTGGTTTATTCGTGTTTTTTCTGGAGATTTGTCATGTTGAGGTTTTGGGATTTGTGGAACAGGTCAATAGACTTTGTTGGAGCAGGACAGAGAGGCAAAGAGAGAAAAAGACAAGAATTATTTTTGTAGCACATTATAAGGTAAAGCCGTAACAATTACCCACTAGTATGGCATCGAGAGGCCCTACACGAAACTACTGCATGGTCCAGAATCCATTCATAAATAGAAATACAGCAGCCCCGGTACTTTGCACCTGCTGATAGTACAGCCTCCTTAGTGGTTAATCCAAAGTTCGTGTCCCTGACTATCAGGCGGATAACGTCAGCCCAGATGAAACGTTTACCTCCAACACCCTTACTAGTGACATGACCCCAAGGATAGGCATAGAAACAGAAAATTTCCGACATCTTAGGTTACTGTTCACGAAGTACGACCGACCTGGAAAACAGCTTTTTCTTCGCCCTTTGTCAGAAAAATCACACATTGGAAATGAGGACTGAAGGACAAAAAAGGAGAAGCGGGAGTTATATGAGCTGTCAATAACACGTCCACATGCATTATCTACTCTCCATTTAAAAAAAGTGAGAGAACTTATTAATATCTACTTAATACTAAGTCCGTTGCCCCATTCCCAGTTTAGGATAGTCTCCTCTCCCATAATGGATACTTTTTGCCTTAATATACCTCGATCTAGAATGTTCGAGCATTCCAGCTCCACCCCATAATAAATATGCTATAATAGAACTTTTATCAAATTGGAAAGTATGGTTATTTTCTATTAATTTACATTTGAAGAATTCGTTTAAAAAACTGGTTAAGAGTAATACCTTTAGGGTTACGTATTAAGTTTAGACTGGCTTAAGGTAATGCATACTGTAAAGAAAAAAAGCCGCGTGTTTCTGAGTTCAGTTAATACTGCAGGTATAATTTGGTAAATGTTCATTTTCATGGGAGACTTTTTCTTTTTTCTTTTTTTTTTTTGTTTTAAATATAAGAAAAAGTATTGGTTAATGATAATATATTTGACCAAAAAGATTTAGGAAAAAATAAATAAATAAATAAAAAGAAAACAAGACAAGTATACTTAAAATGTTCAGGATTAAAGTCAAAGCTGGAATAAGGAAAAAATAAATAAAACAAAATGTTTTCAATACACAGATGTTAGTGAATTTTAGGGTAGTAGACTTCAAAAGTTACGTATAGAAACATTTCTTAGATTTGGGTCCGCAGAGTTTGACTTTGCCTTCTTGAGTTCATAGCGTAAAAGCAGACGATGCCGTACATTGTTATTACATATGTGTATGTTATGTTTATGAGGGCAAGAAAAACAAGACTGAAATTAAACAAGGGACAAGTGAATTTTATGGAAGCCTGGAAAAATCATGGGTTACAATAGAACACTGCGAGCATAAAAAGTTCTTTGGTTAAGCTGAAACATGGAAAAGTAAAGGACTAGTTATTAAAACTAGAAAAGAAAAGGACAAGGTATTCTAGTAAAAATATAATAGATTCATAACTTAAAATATTGCAGCATTAAGATTTTTTTTTAATTCAATTTATAAAATTATATAATCAATTGTTAATGCTGCAATCTCGTATGTTATTTTGGACCAGGCAGCGGGGACGGTGAAGAGGGTTTATGCGAACGATATTAAGTTGGAAGAATTGGATTACGTTGGAAGAGTTAGTACTCTGAAAAAAAGGAAGGAAACCGTGGAAGGTAACCCCAGTCATCAAACATTCGGAAATTAAGGGAAAGGAACTGCCGAGTTAAAATTAATTTAAAAGCTACGGAAGCCTTAAGATGTAAGGGATCAGGCTGGAGGGAAAATAAAGACGCAAGACGAACCAGTACAGGAAAATGAAGATGGTCATCTGTAGGAAGTCCAGGATGAAATGCCTTTAGCCCAACGCGGAGAAAAATGGAGATCGGAAAATCGGAGATGATGAGAATGGACCAGAAGAGGACACGAATCTCCGTAATAATTATCCTGCCACCTGCGATAAAGAAAAAGAACGCAAGGCAACCACCACTGAGGAGCTGGAGGACTCAAGAATCGAAGTCCTTCCCCTCGAAAAGAGATTAAGGGGAGCAACTGCGAAGAGGTGTAAAGAATCAGCAACGATAATTTAGTAGAAGGAAGTAGAACAAGGATGGAGGAATCTGAACCGACTCGCTGCCCTATTATCGGTTACACATATGCGTAGAGGGTCTCTATGTTTGTGTGTGGCGTCGGTGGCAGTAGGTGGGGCGTCGGACTTGGGTCCACATCCCTCGAATGGCAGAAAATGCGGAGGAATACGTAGAACAAAAACACAAGGTAGTGAAATAATATCTTAAATTTAGAAGTAATTCAAAGCCTTTAAACTGTCTCTTAGCATAAATAATATCTTACATTTAATAATAACTCGCATCTAAGTTGCTAGTTCGTCAGTCGACTTTGCTTCGGTAAACTCTTTCCTTTTAAAACAAAAAAAAACAGCAAGAGTAAACGTTATATTTGCCGTACACTCGCGATTCGATTTCGATGGAGGTTAGTTATTCGGTAAGAATATTCTGACGTTTGCGTATCTCGTAGAGAGGGTGATTCTAATTAGATGCTTCGAACCTCCCGCTCATTCTATCGTAATCATCTTCTCGTCCTCGACCTTTTCTATTTTCTTTTCATCTCTGCTCTCGTCTGGTGATTCGGGGCGGAATCGCGCCTCTAATACAAATGGGGAGCGGGGTGGTTTGAGCGAAATTTCTCTTATTATAACCAATCAGAGAATTTCACTTTTGGTCCTCAAACATTAGCCAATCCTAATCAAACAAGTGCATTTATGTTTGCCGTGAGATTTCCAGATTCCCATGGAAACAGAGCATGGTTCAACTCGGGGGTTAACTTCGACCCGACGCCTTATCAACAACCTGTCAGTACAATTGGTTTTAATAATAATAATAATAATAATAATAATAATAATAGTTTGATCTGCACATGGATTAGGATTTGACTAATTCAAAAACAACTTTAAGCTCTCATTCATGGTACGTTGGGACAACCGACAATATATATATATAAAAAATTAAAATAAAAAATGGCCGAAAATTATACTCTGTTGGACCGATAACTGTCCTCCTAGGTTCAATCAGAGATAGGACTGAGTCAATTTTCACTTCAAATTGCGAATTCCTGGTCTATTTTGTATTTCGCTGGATGATTATGTCATATTATATATATATATATTATATCATATATATATATATATATATATATATATATATATATATATATATATATAGTAGACCCCTAGGATAGGACATTAAAAATTAGTAACAAAATACAGTACAGTACATAATACACATGAATATAATCAAATAATATTAAAAATAACACCGTAAGGCGGAGCAAATACCGAAACCAGGAGCCGGAAAAACATCTTATTCCTCATCGTAACCTGAAAAAATGTATCCTAAAGTCACCGTATCACGGGGTTCTACTGTATACACCAGCAAAAGTAATGTCTCCTATTTTTGTATTCTGCTCGAATACAAAATGAATTATCTTGACTTAAAACTTAAGATATATTCTATTTTTATGAAATTTAAATTATATGTAAAAATATTTTCTAGGGATGACAGAAAGTGATCCTATATTTTTAAGTATCTTCCTAATCTATGAGAGCTTTTAAACTTTTTTAAAAGTTCAAATATTTCGATGAAATTAATATCATATGTTTAAAAGTTTTAAGGTGGTGAAAATCTCTATCTTACCCTTTACATGCAGAATTGTTACGTAACCAGACCTTAAGCAACCATGATAGGAAAATCTACTTAAAATTGCAAATTCTGTTCGATATTTCATAGTATTATTTTTAGAGACAGGTTAACAACGGAATAAATTGTTTACTTCCGAAAATATCAGACCGAAATCATCGAGTTTGTGGTTTTGATTCTATACCCAGGTTTATGTTTAAATGATATAAAATGATATGTATCAAGGAATATGTTTTCTTTTCAATAAAATATAAGATCAGAATTCTCGTATATTTACTACATAATGCCTCTCTGTTTGTGTTTCTGGTGCATTCTCTTTTCCTTTTTAGTCTCTATCTTTATTCCTCTCTGTATATTTATATCTATCTATATAATAAAAGAAGAGAACATTGGTGTGTGTTTGTCTGTCTGTCTGTCCATTTATAGACTGTGCTTAAACAATAACTGATTATCATTCAAACACTATAGCGCTCGAATATATGGTTAGGTATCAGTTTTAGTCATTTAGAACTGCTTTAAAGCTCCATCGCTCACTCATTTTTCGACCAAATTTCAAACAGTTATTGCAGTTTATAGATAACCTTCTCGGCTATATTGTGAAAAAATCAATCTTCGTTCAGTAAAACAAAAGTTATGATGAATTTACTGGTGTTTAAAATCGTAAAAAGACATAAGGAGATGAGCGACGTTTTTCTGACTGGTTTCCATAGCAACCGCGTCGCTTCAGCGACTACTATTACTACTAAATCATCTTTTCGCGAAAAGAAAAGTAACAAGTGAAACAGAGAGAATGAAAGCAGACGAGTGCCGTATATTGTTTTACGTATGTGTGTATTATGTTTATGGGGGCAAAAATTAAGGCTGAAATTAAACAAAAGACAAGTGATTTTACTGGGAGCCTGGAAAAATCATGAATTACAATAGAAAAACGCGAGCATGAAAAGATATATATAGTTAAGCTTAAAAGGGAAAAGAAAAGGGACAAGATAGTCTAGTAAAAATAATGTGACATACAGGACATATAGGACATAAAAATGATTAAAAAAATCGAAAGTAAGCAAATCAAAAATAACTTATTTTGCTGATAATTGGGTAATATTACTGTTAGCATGTGTCAACATGACTTTAATTTTACTGTTGATATATGTCGACATTAAATTGATTCTATTATTGACTAGCATTTCAGCCTGACGTGGCCCGGTGGTTTGGAGGTGTATGTTGAGCAAAAAAAAAAGTGGTAGCAAGAAGGCAGACTCGAACCCGTGCTGCAAAGGAGGAAAAGAACGGGAAAACCCTGATGTCTTTGCTGTAACGACCACCATAAAACCGGAGGTGACGTAGGTTTAAATTAGGCTAGACAATCGAAAGGAGAGAATGACTTTCGAAAATATCGCCGAAAAAAGCGACCCCCTGTAGAAAAGCGCCCAATTGAAAGTGAAAATATTAATGTTTTTAGCAAATTTTTCGATATTTGTCGTCTGAAGGGTCGAACTTCTAAACGATACTGATCTTGTAAAATTCCGTCGCCTTTGTCGAAAGTTTTAGGCAGACATGCAAACACACATGCATACATTTATATATTGGTAGCTCAAATTTTCAACCCAAACCGATTAAAAGCTTGCCCTATCTCTGTATACACTTTGTGTAAAATTTCAAATATTTAGACCAGAAATTGTCTGGGTAATTTGGTAGAGATCGCAGAGGTCAATTTCTTTTAACTTTGACCCCTATTATGACCCCTTAACATTTATTGCTTTGGACTTAAATCAAGTTATTAAGTTAGATCCATGTCCAAGGATCTATCTAAAATTTCAATTGTTTTGACTCAAAATTGGTGGGGGGAGTAGAGTTCTCAAAAGTCAAATCGGTGAACTTTGACCCCTTAACAGCAAAATTTCTGGCCGAAAATGGATTACAAAGATTTTCCCAAATCTAAATACACTGTATATCAAATTTCGAGTCTGTAGACTGAAAATTTACAGAGTTATTTCGTAGGGAAATCTACACAGACAGACACAGGCAGACTGACAGACAGACACTTTCCCCTTGTATAGATATATAGATAGATATATGTCGACATTGTCTTGCATCCACAATTAATTTTTTATTTTTTTTTATTTTTTATTTTTATTACATTTTCACCCCAAACAAGGCAAATTGCCACTTTGGTGTAGGGGGCTACTATCAGGGGCAACAACTACTGGGGTACTATGTAGGGATTTGGGCAGCAAGGTGTCGGTTCACGTTACACTTGAACTTCTGCACGTCAGTACTGTTGGGAAAGCAGGGACCTGGAATGGAATTCCAGAGTCTAGCGGTTCTGGGGAAGAAACTATTGGAGTAAAAAGATCTTTTACATCTAGGAATCTCTACAGTGTGGGGGTGGGATTTAGCAGCCTGTCGGGTTTGTCGAGGGTGCACACGTCGTGGGGGCACAAGTGATTGCAGTTCGTCAGAGCATTCACCATTAAAATACTTGTAGAAAAGGCAGAGGGATGCAACATTTCGTCGATGGGACAGAGGCTGAAGCTTAGATGCCAGTTCAGGGCCTATCAGGTTTGCGACTCTCTTTTGAACCTTGTCAAGGAGCGAGAGACTAGTAGCAGATGCACCAGCCCAGATGTGGCAGCAATACTCCATACATGGGCGAATGGTGGCCTTATAGAGGTACAGGATACTTTTGGGTGTTAGTAGTTTTCTAGCACGGTAGAGAGAGCCCACCTTTCTTGCAGCGGCCCTGGCAATGCCTTCAATGTAATTGTTCCAACTCATGTTTCCTGTGAACGTTAGGCCAAGGAGTTTGAAAGATGGACTCTCAGATAAAGAGTCGTTGGCCATTGCCATGGGTGGTAGAGAGGGTTTCTTGTAATTATTGAATGAAACTAGTTTAGTCTTGGCAGCATTGAACGCGACCAACCATTTTTGTCCCCATTCCACTACAGATTGGAGGTCTTCCTCTAGTGTTTCTGCCATTTCTTTAGAAATGTGTTCATTCGTCTTCCTGTCGTGCCTGCCATAGAGTGTAGTGTCATCAGCATATATACCCATCTCAGAGGCAATGTTGTCGGGGAGGTCATTTATGAATATCAGGAACAATAGAGGTCCAAGGATAGAACCCTGGGGCACCCCCGCATTTATATCATATTGTTTAGATGTACGACCGTCGAGGACAACCTGGATTTTTCTCTTATCTAAGAAGGATTTAATTATGTTAAGTATTCTACCAGTGATACCGTATGATCTGATTTTACTGAGGAGACCCTCATGCAATACCCTGTCAAAAGCCTTAGATATATCTAGAGCTACTGCTCTGCCCTCCCCCGCGTTGTCCAGTGAATGGTATATACGTTCAGAGATCACAGTTAGGATGTCTGCTGTGGAACGGGCTTGTCTAAATCCATATTGTTTGTCAGTCAGTAGTTTAGCATCTGTAAGGTGATGGACTAGAGCATGGTTAATTATGGTCTCAAATATTTTGGCAAAAAGTGGGAGGAGGCTAATGGGGCGATAAATTGATCGGTCTGTCCTTTCGCCAGAATTCTTGAATACTGGTACAACAGAAGCAGTTTTCCAACA
Organism: Euprymna scolopes; assembly: GCF_053919585.1. Taxonomy (NCBI): domain Eukaryota; kingdom Metazoa; phylum Mollusca; class Cephalopoda; order Sepiida; family Sepiolidae; genus Euprymna; species Euprymna scolopes. Next base: position 69,355,948 of record NC_136482.1, on the reverse strand, counting down.
GCCCGGGAAGCAAGCTTCATTAAGGCATTTGTTGTAGAGTTTGGAGAGAACTGAAGCTACTTCGGCTGAGCACTTTTTAATAGCACAGCTGGGATAAGATCGGGTCCACATGCTTTTGAGGTATCAAGGTTTTTTATGATAGCATGCACCTGAGCAGGGGTGGTTTTCAGATCGTCTAGTGTGGCGTCTGTCCGCATAGGAAAGTTAGGTAGGGGGTGGTTGGAAGGGTCCAGTGTGGAGTTTGAGGCAAACCGACTGGCAAGCATGTTAGCCTTCTCGGTTGCTGAGGAGACAACCTCGTGATTGTTGGTTAGTGGGGGAATTGTTGATTGCCCATTATTTACTACACTGTTGTAGATTTTCCAGAAGTCTCGAGTTCCTAGTTTTTGTGCTTCGATGCGCTTTTTAGTGGTTTCCGTAAATTCTCTCTTAGCTGTCGCTATTTCTTTCTTAACGTTATTTCTAGCTTCTATATACTTCAGTCTGTTTGAACTGGACTTATGTCGGTTAAACCTACGGTATGCATGCTGCTTTTGAGCAATGGCAGTTGCACAAGTCGACGTAAACCATTGGGGAGAGTGGGGCTTACTATAAAATTTCCGCATTGGAACATGCGCTTTGATTGCAGTTTTGAACCAGTCAGTGGTCTCGTTTGCACATTGTTCAGCAGGGAGAGAGAAAATATTTTTCCATGGAGCATCTCTAATTAGTCCCCTGATGGCTTCCCAGTCAGCCTTATTATAATATCTCGTTGTTTTGAGCACTGGCTTTTCAGTTTTGGGTCTAGAGTTTAGGGCGATTTCAACCATTATCACTGCATGATCAGCGTTCCCGAGTGGGCTGTGGGCCTTCGTTATGCAGTTATCGGGAACTGTGGTCAAAAACAGATCTAGAAGTGATGCGTGTTGTTCTTCCTGGTCAGGGAAACGGGTTGGAAACGTAACAATTTGTGATAGGGAGTGAGATATAGCGAAGCTATGGGTTGTGCTGCCCGCTGCATCTGTGTGAGTAGAGAATCCAAGCCAGTTTTTGTGGTGGACATTAAAGTCACCAAACACATGTATTTGTGCGCTAGTGTCGAGGGTCAGTGCCGTGTCTATGCTGTCAGATACTTTGTTTATTATGGAGCAGCCCTGAGTCGAGGGAGAGCGGTAGAGGAAATAATAGTAGCTAATATTGTGTTGCATGTTTAGTCTAAAGCACATAAAGGCGTATGCTTAGCTGGAATCACCAAATCAAAAACACGCACATCAAATCTGTTGCCAAGGCCGCTGGAAAAATGGTGGGATCTTTCTATCGATCCTGTAGATATCTCACTGCTGATGCTATTCTCTATCTATATAAGAGCCAGGTACGTCCAAGGATGGAATACTGTTGCCATATCTGGGCAAGAACTGCTAGAAAGAACTTGGCCTGCCTTGATAGAGTTCAAAATAGACTTCGTAGCCTCGTAGGAGATGTCCTTTTCTCTTCTTTGCAACCTCTATCTCACAGAAGAGATGTTGCGAGTTTGTCTCTGATGTATCGTTATTTTCATGGAAAGTGTTCAACTGAGCTTCAATCTATGGTCCCCCCTCGCCAAACTTTCACAAGAAACACTCGTCTAGCTGCAAACACTATCAATAATTCCCCCCACTCTTTATCTGTGCCTAAACCTAAACGTAGATTCCATGAACAGAGCTTCTTTCTTAGAACTGCACGCCTGTGGAATTGTCTTCCGTTTTCCTGCTTTCCGGCTGACTACAATATGGTTGTCTTTAAGTCTAACGTAAATAAGTTCTTGATGAGCCGTTCCATATAAGTTATCAAATTTACCAAATTTTCATTACTAATGATTACTATATTGACCAATTTCTAATGTACACTCTTTAACCCTTATCCTTGAGTGGCCTCTGGGCCTTGATAATGTTGTGATGCCTATGTAAAAAAAAGCGCATGACGTCCGCGCAATTCGGTTACAATTGTTTTTCTCGTGCTTTTCTATCGCTTATAATGTCTTCTACGTATTCTTTATTATTTATTTTTGCAGCATAACACAATTTTGTATTTTATTATTCTAAAAAGATAATCGTAATCCACATCTTTCAGTTCTTTTTTCTAATCCCAAATCTTTCCTAATCTTCATAGTTATTATTATTATTATTATTATTATTATTATTATTATTATTATTATTATAAGAAGAAGAAGAAGAAGAAGAAGAAGAAGAAGAAGAAGAAGAAGAAGAAGAAGAAGAAGAAGAATTAATACGAAAAACAAGAAAAGCGTTTGTTTTTTTTTTGTTTTCGGAGAGGCTGTTCGTATGTAAAGGATTTGTTTATTTTATTTACTCGTAAAAATATGTAAATTTCTGCATTGTCATCATCGTGGGCGCCGGGGGAAAATACATGGCATTTGCTGGAACTGTTTGAACTAGAACGAAAGAAAAAAAACGTTTTTTTGTTTTCAGGGAGCTTTTTTTCGTATGTAAAGGATTTGTTTATTTTATTTACTCGTAGAGGTGTGTGTAAACTTTTGCTTAGTCACAGTCGTAGCGCTGTGGAAAAATGCATGGCTTTTGTTGGGATTTCACTGTTTGAATTAATACGAAAGAAAGGAAAAGGAAGGAAAAAGTTTATTGATCATTACTATTATTATTATTATTAGTAGTAGTAGTAGTAGTAGTAGTAGTAGTATGTTTTTATATTATTGTAGCTGTTATTGTGGGTATTGTTTTTGCTGTCATTGTTATTGTTGTTATTACTGTTATTATTACTACCGGTATTAGTGTTACTATTATCATTGTAGATTTTATTTCTATTGTTGTTGGTGGTGGTGATGGGAATAGTGGTGGTGGTGGAGGAGAGAGGTCGGGAGGGGATCTTTAACCTTGGTGGGGAACCCTCCTAAAGATGATGTCTCGATAAAACTATCGGTGGTGGTGTAACCTAAAATTCACTAACCCCATTTATGGGAGAATGTCAAATCAAAATATTGAAAATAACGACGTGAATGAGGCTGGAACATCTTGTGATGGTCTCACGTCCGGTAGGTGTCCAACCGTTCAACAGGGTGGGTCCTGTCGTCATCATACAACTGTTCGAAATTCTTAAAATGTGGCTGGATATAGGGGTAGTGAGAATTGCCAGAGAGGGCCCCAAGACACGAAGAGAGTTAGAACAGGAGATGTCCAAAAAACATAGACGGATGAGGAAGAAGAGTACTGTGGGAATGCTTTGTAAGAAGTGGAAGTACCAAATTTGGTGGATATATCCGAAAAGTGAAGGAAGAATGGGAATCGAGAGGAGGAAGAGATAGAAGTGTCGCGAGTTTGGTATCCCAGTTAAAACAAATTAAAAATAACAACCTACTTTCAGTGATTGCAAGAGAAGAGATTGCGAATTGTCTTGACTTAATACAGAAGAAAAAGAGAGAAATGAAAGATAGAAGGCCATACTGGAAGAGGCGGTTTGAAGAAAGTATTAAACGGTGGCGGCAAGACATTGGTAGAATGGGAGAAATAAGAAAAGGAGTTAAACTAGGACAGAAAGACAAGGACGAGCTTGAAAGCAGGTATAGATTGCTGGAAAGGGGAACGATGAACGTTCTAACAATGTTGAAAGAGTAGATCCACACTGGTAGTATGAAAATTCGGAACTTTGTTGGAAAAAGTGTTGCGTTTCGGCAGAACAACCTTTTCTGGAACAATCAGTCTCAGCTGTATAAAGAATTAAATAGGCGGGAAAAACAACACTCCAAATGCAAAAGATGCAAGGAAGTTCTGGAGTGGGATTTGGTCTGTCAAAGGGCGATATAATAAGAAGGGTAGCTGAGAAAGACTATCAGAAATGCAGCAGATTAAGAACGTTGAGATAACCATCGATGACGTTAAGGCTGGCATACGAAGGATGACAAACTGGAAGGCACCTAGTCCAGATGGAGTGATAGGCTTCTGGTTTAAACAGTTTCAATGCCTTTATCCACCTATAGCTGCTGCCTTGCAAAGGGTCGTAGAGTCGAGAGATGTCCCTGATTGCCTTGTGAAGGTAAGAACAACACTGATTAGGAAAGGGAACAGATGCCAATAATTATAGACGAATTACATGTCTTCCACTGATGTGGAAACTGTTAACTGGAATCTTTACGGAGAAAATTTATGAACATCTTGAGAGTAATGGTGTTTTTCCTGACGAAGAAAAGGTGTGTCGGAAAAGCTCGAGAGGTACCAAAAAGCAACTACTAATTGATAAAGCATTAATGCAGGATGCAAAGAAGAAGTAGAGGAATTTGAGCATATCATGGATCGATTACAGAAAGGCTTATGACATGGTTCCTCATTCATGGATACGTGAAACACTAGATAATGGAGGTTGCTGAGAATGTGGTAGGGCTTTTGGAGATAAGTGTGGCTCAATGGAAAACGGTGCTGACAGCAAAAAGAGAGGAGATGTGGCAGGTTGGCATTAAACGTGGAATATTACAAGGAGATTCGTTATCGCTACTTCTTTTTGTAATGATAATGATGCCACTGAGCATCTTCTTGAAGAGAGAAAAACTGGGGTATAACTTTAGATATGGTGACAGACGCCTCAACCATCTACTGTTTATGGATGATTTGAAAATATTCGGTAGAAATGAAAAGGAAAGTGAGAGACTTGTAGAACTTGTGGGGGCATACTCAGGAGACATTGGGATGGAGTTTGGTATTAGTAAATGCGTGGAGCTGGTGATGAAAAGAGGAGTAAAGATTCATTCGAATGGAATAGTGCTGCTAAATAGAGAAATCATGAAAGAAATAGAAGATACAGGGTATAAGTATTTGGGATTGTTAGGGGTTGTAGGCATCATGAACAGAGAAATGAAGGAGAAAGTCAGGAAGGAGTATCTTAGAAGAGTGAAACTAATTGCGAAGTCGAAACTGTATAGAGGAAACCTACTGAAAGCAGTAAATGTATGGGCAGTCAGTGTTTTGAGATACAGTGCGGGAATTTTGGAATGATCTGACAAGGATTTGCATGCCATGGATATCAAAACAAGAAAAGTTTTAGCAATGTTTGGTATATTTCACATTCGAAGTAGCGTAGCAAGACTGTATCAAAAGAGGAAAGAGGGTGGGAGAGGATTTAAAAATGTAAAAGATTGTGTTAGAACCGAGATGTCGTTGAAGGAGCATGTGGTTAGAAGCGAGGAGTGGATGCTTAAGGTTATGGCCAATGAAGTAGATGTATATGAGGCTGAGGCTGATTATGTGAAACGTATGGATAAAGAAAGGGCAGAGAAACTGGCTAGGAAGAAAATACATGGAAGATTCTTCCAGGATATAGCAGAAGTGGCTGATGAAAGATCATAGCAATGGCTTAGAGCTGTGTAGCTGGCTAAGAGTACTGAAGCTTTTGTTTGTGAAGCACAAGAGCAGGCATTAGGAACACGATTGTTAAAAAAAATGGTTCGAGGAGAAGAAGTTGCTACAGAATGCCGGATTTGTGGTAAGACTTCAGAGTCAATTGCGCAATTTGCAGCAGGGTGTAGTGGACTGGTCCAAAGAGAGTACCGCAAAAGACACGATCCCATAGGATTCTGGATATATTGGGAGGTGTGTAAGAGGGTTGGGGTGAAGTGTGCTGGAAAATGGTTTGAGGGGGTGCCTGATTAAGTGAGAACGAATGAGGATGGCAAGGTAGAGGTACGATGTGACAAAAGTGTCATAACGACCAAGCAATAATCGTCCGGATTTGGTCATCATTGACAAAAAAAAAATAGCAGATTGTAGACTTTTCAGTACTCTGAATGTGAGAGAAAAGGAGAATGAGAAGTGGAGCAATTATGCTCTATTGGCCTTGGAGATAAGGCGTATACACTGGGTTAAAACACAAATAATCCCGGTTGTAGTTGGTACACTAGTAGTAGTATCAAGTCGTCTGGAAGGGCAATTGAAAAAACAAAAGATCCCCGATGTTTTAGGCGGCTTCAGACCTCTGCTATTGTAGGTACCAGGAACATTCTTAGGAAAACCCTTGGTCTTTGAAGCTCCTGGTTTGAAGCCGGGATTAAGTGAAATCCTCTGGAAATGAAACCCATCCCTTTCCAGACAGACGTTGATAAACGAAATCAGAATTATTATTATTATTATTGATCTCTATCTTCCCGAGGGATAATCGTTCGAATGTAAAATTTGAATGATTTGTAAATTAGTTACTTATATAAAATATGCGAAGCTTTATTTTTACAAATAAAAATTAAATAACAATAATTGTTCAAGTTTTCAGGACATTTTTTCTAGTTTTTAGAACCTGAAAATTCAGTGTAAATATTGATTAAGCACCAAGTGTTTCTCACATTTTTTTAAAAATAACTTAAATATGAGAATATATCTAAAATTGTCTGATTATCCAACATACAAAAATATAAAAAAGAATTTTCTTATTAAAGTAAAAATCACAATTAAGAAAATTATTTTCATCTAAATTATGTAACAGTATTCAGTTTTCTAAAATTTCAAATTAAATTTGTGGAATAATTTTTTTCAAAGATGTGACCTATTTTCCCTATCCGTATTAGTGAGAATTTAAAAATGTTTTTTATCACTTATTTTTAACAAAAAAAAACAATAAATAATTTTCTTTGAAGTAAACAATACATCCAGATTCGTACACTGATTTAACATGAAAACGATTATAAGTATGATGGTAGACTAAAATGTAATCTTTGTCTCCAATGTTAATTTCCAGTAGTTTTAATTTTTAATAATGAGTTTCAAAATGTTCACAGAGCTTGAGACATCAGATCGCAATGTTTTAATAGACATTTTGAACATTTACGTTCACTGCTAGAGATAACCATTTAAGTGCAGTGCAACAACACACAGAACAACTTTTAATTATATATATATATATATATATATATATATATATATATATATATATAGAGAGAGAGAGAGAGAGAGAGAGATAAATAATTATATATTTTTAATTATATATATATATATATATTATCTTGTAAAATAACCCGCTGTTAAATTTTTAGAATGATTTTGAATAGTTTTCCAAGTGTAACCTAATATATTTCTAAACCAAAAAGTAAAAAAAGACGATATTATACGTTGTTTACCTCTAATTCTACAACATATCTACTGAATTTTATAACAATTCGTTTTTTAAATATGACTCCTTCCTAATCTGGTCTAGACTTAAATTCTGTCAACATTATTCCGCGCGTGAAAGAAACTTTGTCTCAGGACTGCTTCGGATTGGCTACATACTGGAAACTCTATTCTCTATTTTAGTCTTTTACAATTCAAGGTTTCTCTTCAATTTTTAAAACTAAAATGGCACACAACCTAAAATGTAACATATAAACTTCTGACTAGCAAAAGTTTATATAGTTGTAACATGTTATTGCTAATATAATATGGTACTTCTTTACTATTGATTTTAAAATACACACATTTTCAATTACAATTGAAAAAAAAATCAAAATTATCAAGAAGAATATAAAACCAATTGTCTTTCTAACAAAACAAAAATTCTTTTCCTGTACGAGTTTAAACAATCAACAAACAAATAACAGTTAAAAAAAACTAAACAGACAACAGCTTATCCCGGGCAGCGCCGTGGATATACAGCGAACTAAATGTGAATTTGATAATTCTCATATTTGTTAATGATTCAAAATAATACCGTGTTTATTTCTTTTCCGATTGGGGAGTGTCACATATCATAAGTGCCGGGGATATGAGCCCCAAGTAAACTTGCTGACAACATAAATGAAATTTAACGAGCTTATACAATGCGTATGACTCAACAAAAGTTATGTCACAGGCAATCATATTTACCTTCCTTAAACGTGTAAGAAAAAGCAAGTGTTATAAAATAGAGAAAAACGGATATCCTAGAAGTCAGTAGTGATTTTTGTGTGTAATTTTTTTTTTTTTTTTGACCAGGCAAACACGAGTGTCAAGCAAGCACACAGTTCAACGTGATACATTATAAGTATTACCGGAAATAAATTCCTACGTTTACTTTATCGTAATTGCACTGTATTTTGCCACTTAACATAAAGAAAAGATATGTTAATGCTGTGGTCTTGTTAGGGGCCAGAAATAAAGAGATAATGGAGGAATCGAGTAAATCAACATGTTAAAAATCACATATATACAAAACATATACAAACAACAGTGCTGCCAGCGAGAATGGTCTATCAGGGTTGTCGGTATTCACTTCTTAATTGTTGCTATTAATAGCTGGGAAAGACTATGTATGCGCTAGTAAATTTCCATAGCAGATAAATGGAAAGTACAAAATACGGAAAATGGGTTATTCCATACATATGCAGCTATAGAAAGATAGAATGACGGGTTATTCGTTTAGGAAAAACGACATACGAATGAGATGGTTTTGCTTCTAGTTAAAAAAATTTGCAATTCTCATTTTTCTTTTTGTAATTTTACTGTAAATCAAAGCCCATGTAAAATAATATTTTATTCTAAATAAAAATTCGGCGTGGAATATAATAAATACGGGCGCATGCACGCGCACGCATATATATAGGGAGCTTGATGAGGATACCTTAAATGGGCCTTATTATCGGGCTTGAAACCGACGGTACCAATGACCTGTCTCAACTAACAACTTTCTGTACACAATATATATATATATATATATATGTGTGTGTGTGTGTGTGTGTGTGTGTACAGGGTGAGCCTAAAAAAAACAGAGGACATTCCATTGTTTTTCTGAGCATTTTACAGTCAACGGAGAAAAAAGGCCAAAAACCCTAGTGTTTTGATGTGATGTTTTGAATATAATAAACTAGTTATGACCAAAGTTTCATTTCATTCGGACAAAACACTAAGAAACGGGGCCTAATTAGAGTTGTGGCCTGTTTTTGTGGGGTCACCTATATATATATATATATATATATATATATATATATATATATATATATATATATATATAATATAAAGCTGAATGTGTGTGTGTTTGTGTGTGTGTGTATGTGTGTGTGTGTGTCTGGTCACGAATAGGCTCCTATATGGTTAAAACAACTGATTAAATATAATGATAGAAGATGTATCGAGACACAGGAATGGGTATGTTTGATCTGGCAGAACGGTGGTTCATTAAAATTGTGGGGTCTGCGTTCGCGCCTAGTCCACAAAGTATGGAAATAAAAAATTTAAAAATTAAAAAAAAAAACCGTTTACAAGTGTTTTTGATATAGATGTACATAATAATACTTTGATAAGTATGTTTTAACTTAAATAGGGATGGTATAATAAAATTGTGTGGTCTGCGTTCGCGCCTGGCCTCCATAGAATGGAAATAGGCACAAACTTTAATAAAGAATTTTCATATCTATCTGCGTAAGCATGCTTTGATAATAATGTTTCAGTTTGAAAAAATATGGTATAATAAAATTATGGGGTGTTCGTTCGCGCCTGACCTCCATAGAATGGAAATATATCACAAAGTTTAATAACGTTTTTTTAATATAGATCTACAGAATATTATGATAAGTGTTTCAGTGTGAACAGGTATGGTATAATAAATTATGGGGTTTATCTATTTTATTTTTACTTTCATCATATTTTGCTTTGGTTTTGATACCCCCAAATTCGAAGCTATCTCTTTATAACTCTTCCTTTTCATAACCTATCATACTTTCATATATCAGAGTCCATTTTCTGTAGGCTGTTTTTGAACCCAGTCAACGACGGGTATTTTTTCTAGTATATATATATATATATATATATATATATATATATATATATATATATATATATATATATATATATGCTAGCAGAGAGATCCGAGCTTGCCTGGGATTGAATGATGATCAGCGCATGTTCCATACTATTGTTTTATTGTCACCGAATCGGGGAAATCGCTCATTTTTTTTCAATCAAATCGATTAATTGCCTGCTCTAGTTGCGGACCTGCAGCTGTGCAGCGGGAGGAAACTTCACATACCTTCCCGCATTAACAAAGTTCATAATACTTTGTAGCCTACATTGCACTTTAACTGTTGGTTTTATACAATTATTTTTATATAATAGCTTGAATTAAAGTTAAAAATTCAAAAGTTAAGTATCATGATTTAATTGTGTTATAAATATTTCGAACGCACCCCTGTCTTATCAAATAACCTATTTTTGATTTTATATGACTGGCTCTTCTGCTTGTGTGGTGTTAAAACTTTTTAAATGCACTTGGAATGTTAAACGTTTTAAGGTGTTATCTTTGTGCCTATTTAATTTCCGCGAATATCGGTTCACGATTTTCTATAATAGTCAGAGTCCTTACGATACAAAACCTATCTTAGAACACCCCCAGACAAATTAAACTATATTTGTGTGAGATTTCCTACAAATCAAACCTGCCGTTTGGAAATGCATAAGAAACAAACTCACATGCACAAAGTGTTTCATGTATATAAAGTAGAGATGTATGTACTATAGTAAGTTTTGAAAATATATATGACAACTAAGCTACATAGAATTTTCTGTGCTTCATCCCTGTGAGGATTAGTCATGGTATATATATATATATATATATATATATATATATATATATATATATATATATATATATAGAGAGAGAGAGAGAGAGAGAGAGAGAGAGAGAGAGAGATTAAAAACAAAAAGTTATATTCCGAAATTCATGATGTTGACCATCTTATAATTTATTTCTTTAATTCAGTTGACTTATACAATTCTTGACAGTCGCAAAATCAATCACTACTCAATTGATGGATATAATAATTAAGTGATTGATTTTGCGGTATGAAACATACTGTCAAGAATTGTATAAGTCAACTGAATTAAAGAAATAAATTATAAGATGGTCAACAACATGAATTTTGGAATATAACTTTTTGTTTTTATTCTCTATATTGCTCTGTAATTATATTGAGCTTCTTAAATAAGGATTGGTATATATTATAAGAAAATATATTTCTACAGAAAAAAAAATATGTGTGTGGGTGTTTGTAAACCTATAAAGTTGAGGGTTTTTTTTCGTTGATATTAAAAGCATAGTTTTTCTATTAGTATTTATTGACTGAGAAAACCAACTCCCCAAATAGAGGCACTCTGAAAGTAAGAAAAAATAAAAATTGCTCTACCAAGGACAAACCAAGCTGCGAATGCAACATCAGAACAGATACCAAGCCGTGATCCCGGTCCGAAGGCCAGATACCTTTGATATTAAAAAATTATTTAAGCGAACTTCTTAATATACTCAGTCATGAATATGCGGACAACTTTATAAAGGTTAACTAATTTACATATTCCTTTGAAAGACGAACGTTCATTAATTAATTATTCATTTTCTTATTGGACGATTCGTTCCATTTCACTATCACACTCAGTTCTATTTATGCATACTCTCTACATTGTGCATATTTGCGTAACATTTAGGATGAAAATTTCTAGCACACGCACATGTATTCTTTCCCTCTTTACTACTGACAGCATCATTTTAAGTGAAATAATAACATTTCTTGACCATAACTCAGCAGGTTTTCAAATAATTACATAAATACATTGATGCGAATGATCATTAGGCAACTTTTACTTTACCACAATTTTCAATATAAATATAGTTCTCCCCCTTACTGCCACAACCGCCAACAACACATTAGTAAGAGAAACGATGTCTGTTCCGGAATATGATTCCATAGTTATTCCATATATTTGGAATATGACATTGTGGGAGATTTCACCACCCCCAAAATGAATAGTATTCTCTCCAGTCCCACCCAAAAACTGAAGGTTTGTTAATTCATAGAGAACTCCAGAGCACGTTAAAAAGCAGCATAATTATGTGTCTTTCTACTCACTATTACAACTGTGACGTCATTCCCCAAAGTTAACATTGAAAATTCAGAAAAATATTGTTGATCACGTACAGAAACTGATAAATTGTCTGGGCTTATTATTTCATTACAAACAGACTAATCAATTAACTCATATTGCATTATTTTTTTTAACTCTTGGATATGTTACTAATTTCGACAAACATTTTTAATAATTTTAACCCACATTATCACCACCCTATCACCACCATACATTGATGTATTGTCTGGGTTGATTATTTCATTACAAACACACCAATCCATTTCATCAATTTTCATAATTTTTGGATATGTTACTAATTCGACAATCATTTTTCATAATTTTAATCGACAATTTTGCACCCCCTTCCTTACGAAAATACTAACATTAATATATAGTCTGGGCCGATTAATTCATTACAAACGCACCAATCAATCAACTTGCTTTTCATCATTTTTCATAATTCTTAGATATGTTACTAATTTCGACAATCTTTTTTTTAAATTTTAACCAATATTATGCCACCTTTACGAAAATAATTACTTTGATATATTATATGTGTTGTTTATTTCATTACAAACACACCAATCGATTTATTATTTATAATTCTTGGATATTTTACTAATTTCGACAATCATTTTTTATATTTGTAATCCACGTTATCGCCTACCACTTACTAAAATAATAACTTCGATATTTTGTCTGGGCCGATTATTTCATTACAAAGAGACTACTGTTACTAATTTCGACATCATTTTTCATAATTTTAACCTCCATTATCACCTCTCCTTCCCTTAAAAAAGATAATAACTTTGATATATTGTCTGAGTTTTTTTTCATTAAAAACACACCAATCGATTTATTCACATTTCATCATTTTTCATGATTCTTGGATATGTTACTAATTTCAACAAACATTTTTCATAATAGTAACCCACATTACCGCAACCTCCCTTACGAAAATAATAACTTTGATATGTTGTCTGGGTCGATTATTTCATTAAAAAATACCAATCAATTAACTCACATTTCATCATTTTTCATATTTCTTAGATATGTTACTAATTTCGCCAACCATTTTTTTATAATTGTAACCAACATAATGCCTCCATCCTTGCGAGAATAACTCATATATAATATTTTGTCTGGGTTTATTATTTCATTACAAACACACCAATCGATTAATTCACATTTCTTCATTTTCATAATTCTTGGATATGTTACTAATTTCGACAAGCGTTTTTTTTTATATAATTTTAACCCACATTTAGCCCCCCTCCCTTACGAAAATAATAACTTTGATATATTGTCTGTGCCGATTATTTCATCAAAAAATACCAATCAATTAACTCACATTTCATCATCTTTCATCATTCTTGGATATGTTAATAATTTAGACAATTATTTTTCATAATTTTAACCCACATTATCGCCTCCCCCTTTCGAAAATATTAACTATGTAATAATGTCTATTAAAAATATATATGAAATAAAGTAATTTTTAAATCGTAAACTTTTTCAACCATTTCCAGCACTGACTTCTTATCCCCTCCACTACACTGTGAGAAGTACACATTAAATAAATTAATATCTAAAACGTAAAATGTTGAAGCCATTTCCGGGACTGACTTTGTAAACCCCACCCCACTGTTAAAAATATGAATGAAATATAGTAAACGGTTTCGTCCATTTCCTGGACTGATTTCATATCCCCCACCTCACTGTACATGAAATAATGTAATGTCTAAATCGTAGACTGTTTCAGCTTTTAATATTAGATAAAGTAATTTTGAGATCGTAAACTGCTTCAGCCTTTTCCGATCCTGACTCTGTATTCCCACTTCTTTTAAAAATATATATGAAATAAAGTATTTTTGAGATCATAAACTGCTGCTTCAGCCATTACCGGGACTTACTTCACATTTCCCTCCCCACCTCTTAAAATATATGCTGTGTCGGTTATTTTGTAATTTTTTTCTTTTGGAGGAGGTAATGCCTGGTAGAAAAAATATTACGCTTACTTGGCCTTTCGGCTAAGATTAAAGTGTAGTATCTGTTCTGACGCAGCATTTCAGCGAAATCATCTACTGGCCCCCTCTCCATAAACAGAAAAAGTGGTGGTAATGCTTGGGAGAATGAACAGGCACTAATTTACCACACCCAAACCTCACCTAAAAAATAAAGAAGGTTTGGTAATCCCTGGCAGCTTCCAAGGTATCTTTTAAAGCAACATAATCGTGCTTGTCCCCCCCCCCCATATTCAACACATGACGTCACTTCCGGAAAATGACTCAGCAGGTTTCCGAAATACAGGATTTCGTCATAAATTGTTTGTATTTTTTAAATATGCGTACTACACTGTAGAAGCACCTTAATTTAAAATTCATGCTAAGCACCTTATTTAAAATTCATGCTACTCAAAAAATAAATATTTCAAAGTGCAGTTAGTGATTAGGCAACACTTGCTTTACAATAAACTAATCAAGAAATTGGATTAAGAAACATCTTAATGTTAACTAATACTAAACAAAAATAGAGATAATACATGTCAGTTTCTTATATAATAAATTGTTAAGTGAAGGTGCAGAATAGTTTAAATAATACCTTACCCTCCCCATATTAAGAATGGCTTTATAAATAGCGCCATTATGTATAGGTTTGTTTTCATATTTACAAATGTCAAACCGCGAATAAAATGTACGTATGGTTTCGTTTTTTTTTTTTTAAATATATACAGAAACATTTAAAAAAGAATGAGTTAGTGTCATTAGTTAGAATTGAAATTAAAAAGAATTGGCCTTCCTCAGGTCTCTGGGAAGTCTGTGGGGCAAATCGCACCCCCAGGTCGATCACGTTACAAATGTTGGGTGACCTTCAAGTATGTATAAAATAGAGATCTGGCCTGTGTGCTTGCTGATCGATCACAACTCCTTATCAAATTTTGTCTACAGACTTGAAACTTTATATATAGGGGATTTGATCATAGAGGTGCGAATTTGATTAATATAAAGATAATCATAGAATGACAACCAATACGTGAAAGAATACACATGTAATGTTCATCCAGAAAGCACATGCCAGCGGAAGCCCTGATATGTAATAAGCCATATTTTATTAAAATAAAATTTATGGCCAACTAAATAATTGCCGATTAAATTAATGGAAAATAAAATATTATTCAGGAAAAAAATCAATGAAATCCGGTTACTAACGTCAGTTAGCCGTAACTAAAATATGACGCAGATATGAAAGAAAAACGGGATTGTTCAGAGCTAATACACAAGAAAATGTTATACGGATATAAAATGGAAACATAATAGCGGAATCATCTAGGTAAAAACGTGTGGGCGTAAATAGGGCTAATATTTGTGACAAGATTGTTTAAAATCGGCTCGAGAAAATGACAAATCGGCTAAATGAAATGATCAATCGGCTCGGGAAAAGGACAAATCGGCTAAATGAAATAATAAATCAGCTCGATGAAATAATAAATCGGCTCGAAAAAATAATAAATCGTCTCGATGAAATGATAAATCGGCTCGATGAAATGATAAATACGCTCGATAAAATGATAAATCGGTTTTATAAAATGATAAATCGGCTCGATGATATTATAAAGCTACTAGATAAATCGGCTCGATGAAATGATAAATCGGATCGATGAAATCATAAATCGACTCGATGAAATTATAAATCAGTTCGATGAAATGATAAATCGGCTCGATGAAATGATAAATCGGCTCGATAACATGAAAAATTATATCAATAAAATGATAAATCGGCTCGTTAAAATGAGAAATCAGATCGATAAAATGATAGATTGGCTCGATGAAATGAAAAATCAGATCGATCAAATGAGAGATTGGCTCGAGAAAATGATAAATCATATAGATAAAATGATAAATCATATCGATAAAATGATAAATCAGATCGATAAAATGATAAATTGGCTCGATGAAATGATAAATCAGATCGATCAAATAAGAGATTGGCTCGATAAAATGATAAATCATAGTGATAAAAAGAAAATTGGCTCGATAAAATAATAAAGCATATCCATAAAATGATAAATCATATCGAAAAAATAATAAATTGGCTCGATGAAAGGAGAAATCAGATCGATAAAATGACAAATCATATCGATAAAATGATAAATCATATTGATAAAATGATAAATCGACTCGATGAAATGATAAATCAGATCGACTAAATAATAAATTGGCTCGATAAAATAATAAATCATATGGATAAAATGATAAATCATATCGATAAAATGATAAATCATATCGATAAAATGATAAATCATATCGATAAAATGATAAATTGGCTAAATAATATGATAAATCATATCGATAAAATGATAAATTGGATCGATAAAATGATAAATTATAGTGATAAAAAAAAATTGACTCGATAAAATAATAAAACATATCGATAAAATGATAAATCATATCGAAAAAATAATAAATTGGCTCGTTGAAAAGAGAAATCAGATCGATAAAATGAAAAATCATATCGATAAAATGATAAATCATATTGATAAAATGATAAATCGACTCGATGAAATGATAAATCATATTGATAAAATGATAAATCGACTCGATGAAATGATAAATCAGATCGACTAAATGATAAATTGGCTCGATAAAATAATAAATCATATAGATAAAATGATAAATCATATCGATAAAATGATAAATAATATCGATAAAATGATAAATCATATCGATAAAATGATAAATCGACTCGATAAAATCATAAATTAAATCGATAAAATAATAAATCGGCCCGATAAAATGAAAAATCATATCGATAAAATGATAAATCGACTCGATAAATGATAAATCATATCGATAAAATGATAAACCATATGGAAAAAATGATTAATCATATGGAAAAATGATAAATCATATCGACCAAATGATAAATTGGCTCAATAAAATTATAAATCATATCGATAAAATGATAAATCCTATCGATAAAATGATACATTGGCTCGATGAAAGGATAAATCATCGATCAAATGACAAATCAGATCGATAAAATGATAACTCGGCTCGATAAAATGATAAATCGGCTCGATGAAATGATAAACCGGATCGATGAAATGAAAAACGGCTCGATGAAATGATAAACCCTCTAGAAAATAATAAATCGGTTCGATGGAATGATAAATCGGCTCGATGAAATTATAAATCGAATCGATTAAATCATAAATCGACTCGATGAAATGATAAATCGGTTCGATGAAATGATAAATCGGTTCGATGAAATGATAAATCGGCTTGATGAAATGATAAATTGGATCGATAAAATGGCTCGATAAAAGGATAAATCAAATCTATAAAATGATAAATTGGATCGATAAAATGATAAATCATATCGATAAAATGATAAATCGGCTGGATGAAAGGATAAATCACATCGATAAAATGATAAATTAGCTCGATAAAATGATAAATCATCTCGATAAAATGATAACTCGGCTCGATGAAAGGATAAATCATATCGATAAAATGATAAATCATATCGATAAAATGATAAATCATATCGATAAAATGATAAATTATATCGATGAAATGATTAATCGGCTCCATGAAATGATAAATCGGCTACATTAAATGATAAATTGGCTACATTAAATGATAAATCCTCACGATAAAATGATAAATCGGCTCGATAAAATGATGAGTCGGCTCGATGAAGTAATAAATCGGCTCGATAAACTGATAAATCGGCTTGATGAAATGTTAAATCGGCGTCATGAAATGATAAATCGGGTCGAGAAATGATAAACCAGCTCGATGAAATGATAAATCGGCTGGATAAAATGATAAATCTACTCGACGAAATGATAAATCGGTACGATGAAATGATAAATCTTCTCGATAAAATGATAAATCGGCTCGATAAAATGATGAATCGGTTCGATGAAATGATAAATTGTTTCGATGAAATGATAATTCGGTTTTATAAAATGATAAATCGGCTCGATGAAATGATAAACCCTCTAGAAAATAATAAATCGGTTCGATGGAATGATAAATCGGTTCGATGAAATGATAAATCGGATCGATTACATCATAAATCGACTCGATGAAATGATAAATCGGTTCGATGAAATGATAAATCGGTTCAATGAAATGATAAATTGGCTCGATAAAATGGCTCAATAAAAGGATAAATCAAATCAGTAAAATGATAAATTGGATCGACAAAATGATAAATCAGCTCGATAAAATGATTACTCGGCTCGATGAAAGGATAACTCATCTCGATAAAATGATAAATTATATCGATAAAATGATAACTCATATCCATAAAATGATAAATTGGCTCGATGAAATAATAAATCATATCGATAAAATGATAAATTGACTCGATAAATGATAAATCATATGGAAAAAATGATAAATCACATCGATAGAATGATAGATCGACTCGATAAAGGATAACTCATATCAATAAAATGATAAATCATATCGATAAATGATAAATAATATGGAAAAAATGATTAATCATATGGAAAAAATTATAAATCATATCGATCAAATGATACATTGGCTCAATAAAATGATAAATCATATCGATAAAATGATAAATCCTATCGATAAAATGATACATTGGCTCGATGAACCTATAAATCATCGATCAAATGATAAATCAGATCGATAAAATGACAACTCGGCTCGATAAAATGATAAATCAGCTCGATGAAATGATAAACCGGATCGATGAAATGAAAAACGGCTCGATGAAATGATAAACCCTCTAGAAAATAATAAATCGGATCGATGAAATGATAAATCGGTTCGATGAAATGATAAATCGGCTCGATGAAATGATAAATCGGCTTGATTAAATGATAAATTGGATCGATAAAATGGCTCGATAAAAGGATAAATCACATCAATAAAATGATAAATTGGATCGATAAAATGATAAATCATATCGATCCAATGAAAAATTGGCTCGAGAAAATGATAAATCATATCGATAAAATGATAAATTAGCTCGATGAAATGATAAATCATATCGATAAAATGATAAATCATATCGATAAAATGATAAATCATATCGATAAAATCATAAATTGGCTCGATGAAAGGATAAATCATATCGATAAAATGATAAATCATATCGATAATATGATAAATCATATCGATAAAATGATAAATTGGCTCGATGAAAGGATAAATCATATCGATAAAATGATAAATCATATCGACAAAATCATAAATTGGCTTGATGAAAGGATAAATCATATCGATAAAATGATAAATCATATCGATCAAATTATAAATCATATCGATAAAATGATAAATTGGCTCGATGAAATGATAAATCATATCGATAAAATGATAAATCATATCGATAAAATGATAAATAATATCGATAAAATTATAAATCATATCGATAAAATGATAAATTGGCTTGATGAAAGGATAAATCATCTCGATAAAATGATAAATTATATCGATAAAATGATAAATCATATCATAAAATGATAAATTGGCTCGATGAAATGATTAATCATATCGATAAAATGATAAATCATATCGATAAAATGATAAATCATATACATAAAATGATAAATTGGCTCGATGAAATGATAAATCATATAGATAAAATGATAAATCATATCGATAAAATGATACATTGGCTCGATGAAACTATAAATCATCGATCAAATGATGAATCATATCGATAAATTAAAACTCGGCTCGATAAAATGATAAATCAGCTCGATGAAATGATAAACCGGATCGATGAAATGAAAAACGGCTCGATGAAATGATAAACCCTCTAGAAAATAATAAATCGGATCGATGAAATGATAAATCGGTTCGATGAAATGATAAATCGGCTCGATGAAATGATAAATCGGCTTGATTAAATGATAAATTGGATCGATAAAATGGCTCGATAAAAGGATAAATCACATCTATAAAATGATAAATTGGATCGATAAAATGATAAATCATATCGATAAAATGATAAATTGGCTCGATAAAATGATAAAACATATCGATAAAATGATAAATTGGCTCGATGAAATGATAAATCATATCGATAAAATGATAAATCATATCAATCAAATGATAAATCATATCGATAAAATGATAAATCATATCGATAAAATGATAAATCGGCTCGATGAAAGTTTAAATCATATCGATAAAATAATAAATTATATCGATAAAATCATAAATTGGCTCGATGAAAGGATAAATCATATCGATAAAATGATAAATCATATCGATAATATGATAAATCATATCGATAAAATGATAAATTGGCTCGATAAAGGATAAATCATATCGATAAAATGATAAATCATATCGATAAAATCATAAATTGGCTCGATGAAAGGATAAATCATATCGATAAAATGATAAATCATATCGATCAAATTATAAATCATATCGATAAAATGATAAATTGGCTCGATGAAAGGATAAATCATATCGATAAAATGATAAATCATATCGATAAAATGATAAATTGGCTCGATGAAATGATAAATCATATCGATAAAATGATAAATTGGCTCGATGAAAGGATAAATCATATCGATAAAATGATAAATCATATCGATAAAATGATAAATTGGCTCGATGAAAGGATAAATCATCTCGATAAAATGATACATTATATCGATAAAATGATAAATCATATCGATAAAATGATAAATTTGCTCGATGAAATGATAAATCATATCGATAAAATGATAAATCATATCGATAAAATGATAAATCATATCAAACTAATGATAAATTGGCTCGATGAAAGGATAAATCATATCGATAAAATGATAAATCATATCGATGAAATGATAAATCATATCGATAAAATGATAAATTGGCTCGATGAAAGGATAAATCATATCGATAAAATGATAAATCATATCAATAAAATCATAAATTGGCTATATGAAAGGATAAATCATATCGATAAAATGATAAATACTATCGATAAAATGAAAAATTGGCTCGATTAAAGGATAAATCATATCGATAAAATGATAAATCATATCGATAAAATGATAAATTTGCTCAATGAAATGATAAATCATATCGATAAAATGATAAATCATATCGAAAAAATGATAAATTGGCTCGATGAAAGGATAAATCGACTCGATAAAATGATAAATCATATCGATACAATGATAAATCATATCGATAAAATAATAAATTGGCTCGATGAAATGATAAATCATATCGATAAAATGATAAATCATATCGATAAAATGATAAATCATATCGATAAAATGATAAATCATATCGATAAAATGATAAATTGGCTCGATGAAAGGATAAATCATATCGATAAAATGATAAATCATATCAATAAAATCATAAATTGGCTCGATGAAAGGATAAATCATATCGATAAAATGATAAATCATATCGATAAAATCATAACTTGGCTCGATGAAAGGATAAATCCTATCGATAAAATGATTAATCATATCGATAAAATCATAAATTGGCTAGATAAAAGGATAAATAATATCGATAAAATGATAAATCATATCGATAAAATGATAAATTGGCTCGATAAAATGATAAATCATATCGATAAAATGATAAATTGGCTCGATGAAATGATAAATCATATCGATAAAATGATAAATCATATCGATAAAATGATAAATCATATCGATAAAAAGATAAATCAGATCGATAAAATGGTAAATCGGCTCGATGAAAGGATAAATCATATCGATAAAATGATAAATCATATCGATAAAATCATAAATTGGCTCGATGAAAGGATAAATCATATCGATAAAATGATAAATCATATCGATAATATGATAAATCATATCGATAAAATGATAAATTGGCTCGATAAAATGATAAATCATATCGATAAAATCATAAATTGGCTCGATGAAAGGATAAATCATATCGATAAAATGATAAATCATATCGATCAAATTATAAATCATATCGATAAAATGATAAATTGGCTCGATGAAAGGATAAATCATATCGATAAAATGATAAATCATATCGATAAAATGATAAATTGGCTAGATAAAATGATAAATCATATCGATAAAATGATAAATCATATCGATGAAATGCTAAATCATATCGATAAAATGATAAATTGGCTGGATCAAAGGATAAATCATATCGATAAAATGATAAATCATATCGATAAAATGATAAATTGGCTCGATGAAAGGATAAATCATATCGATAAAATGATACATCATATCGATAAAATGATAAATTGGCTAGATGAAATGATAAATCATATCGATAAAATGATAAACTTACTCGATAAATGATTAATCATATGGAAAAAATAATAAATCACATCGATAAAATAATAGACTGACTCGATAAATGATAAATCATATCGATAAAAGGATAAATCATATCGATAAATGATAAATCATATGGAAAAAATGAATAATCATATGGAAAAATGATAAATCAGATCGATCAAATGATATATCATATCGATGAAATGATAAATCATATCGATAAAATGATAAATCATATCGATAAAATAATACATTGGCTCGATGAATAGATAAATCATCGATCAAATGATAAATAAGATCGATAAAATGATAACTCGGCTCGATAAATTATAAATCGGCTCGATGAAATGATAAACCGGATCGATGAAATGAAAAACGGCTCGATGAAATGATAAAACCTCTAGAAAATAATAAATCGGTTCGATGGAATGATAAATCGGCTCGATGAAATGATAAATAAGATCGATTAAATCATAAATCGACTCGATGAAATGATAAATCGGTTCGATGAAATGATACATCGGTTCAATGAAATGATAAATCGGCTTGATGAAATGATAAATTGGATCGATAAAATGATAAATCGGTTCGATGAAATGATAAATCGGTTCGATGAAATGATAAATCGGTTCGATGAAATGATAAATCTGTTCGATGAAATGATAAATCGGTTTGATGAAATGATAAATTGGATCGATAAAATAATAAATCGGTTCGATGAAATGATAAATAAGTTCGATGAAATGATAAATGGGCTTGATGAAATGATAAATCGGTTCGATGAAATGATAAATCGGTTTGATTAAATGATAAATCGGTTCGATGAAATGATAAATCGGTTCGATGATATGATAAATCGGCTTGATTAAATGATAAATTGGATCGATGAAATGATAAATCGGTTCGATGAAATGATAAATCGGTTCGATGAAATGATAAATCGGCTTTATGAAATGATAAATTGGATCGATAATATGATAAATCATCTCGATAAAATGATTACTCGGCTCGATGAGAGGATAACTCATATCGATGAAAGGATAAATCATATCGATAAAATGATAAATCAGATCGATAAAATGATAAATTGGCTGGATGAAATGATAAATCATATCAATAAAATGATAGATTTACTCGATAAATGATAAATCATATGGAAAAAATGATAAATCATATCGATAAAATGATAAATCGACTCGATAAATGATAAATCATATCGATAAAAGGATAAATCATATCGATAAATGATAAATCATATGGAAAAAATGATTAATCATATGGAAAAAATTATAAATCATATCGATCAAATGATAAATTGGCTCAATAAAATGATAAATCATATCGATGAAATGATAAATCGGTTCGATGAAATGATAAATCGGCTTGATGAAATGATAAATTGGATCGATAAAATGGCTCGATAAAAGGATAAATCACATCTATAAAATGATAAATTGGATCGATAAAATGATAAATCATATCGATAAAATGATAAATCGGCTAAATGAAAGGATAAATCACATTCATAAAATAATAAATTAGCTCGATAAAATGATAAATCATCTCGATAAATTATAAATCGACTCGATAAAATGATAAATCATATCGATAAAATGATAAATCATCTCGATTAAATGATAAATCGGCTCGATGAAAGGATAGATAACATCGATAAAATTATAAATCGGCTCGATGAAAAGATAAATCATATCGATAAAATGATAAATTGGCTCGATTAAAGGATAAATCATATAAATAAAATGATAAATTGGCTCGATGAAATGACAAATCATATCGATAAAATGATAAATCGGCTCGATTAAAGGATAAATCATATCGATAAAATTATAAATTGGCTCGAGGAAATGATAAATCATATCGATGAAATGATAAATTGGCTCGATGAAAGGATAAATCATATAAATAAAATGATAAATCGGCTCGATGAAAGGATAAATCATATCGATAAAATGATAAAGTTGCTCGATGAAAGGATAAATCATATCGATAAAATTATAAATTGGCTCGATGAAAGGATAAATCATATAAATAAAATGATAAATTGGCTCGATGAAATGACAAATCATATCGATAAAATGATAAATCGGCTCGATGAAAGGATAAATCATATCGATAAAATGATAAATTGGCTCGATGAAATTATAAATCATATCGATAAAATGAAAAATTGGCTCGATGAAAGGATAAATCATATAAATAAAATGATAAATCGGCTCGATGAAAGGATAAATCATATCGATAAAATGATAAATTTGCTCGATGAAAGGATAAATCATATCGATAAAATGATAAATCGGCTCGATGAAAGGATAAATCATATCGATAAAATGATAAATCGGCTCGATGAAAGGATAAATCATATCGATAAAATGATAAATCATATCGATAAAATGATAAATTGGCTCGATTAAAGGATAAATCATCTACATAAAATTATAAATCGGCTCGATGAAAGGATAAATCATATCGATAAAATGATAAATTGGCTCGATGAAATGACAAATCATATCGATAAAATGATAAATCGGCTCGATGAAAGGATAAATCATATCGATAAAATTATAAATTGGCTCGATGAAATTATAAATCATATCGATAAAATGATAAATTGGCTCGATGAAAGGATAAATCATATAAATAAAATGATAAATCGGCTCGATGAAAGGATAAATCATATCGATAAAATGATAAATTTGCTCGATGAAAGGATAAATCATATCGATAAAATGATAAATCGGCGCGATGAAAGGATAAATCATATCGATAAAATGATAAATCGGCTCGATGAAAGGATAAATCATATCGATAAAATGATAAATCATATCGATAAAATGATAAATTGGCTCGATTAAAGGATAAATCATCTACATAAAATTATAAATCGGCTCGATGAAAGGATAAATAATATCGATAAAATGATAAATTGGCTCGATGAAATGACAAATCATATCGATAAAATGATAAATCGGCTCGATTAAAGGATAAATCATATCGATAAAATGATAAATTGGCTCGATGAAATGATAAATCATATCGATAAAATGATAAATTGGCTCGATGAAAGGATAAATCATATAAATAAAATGATAAATCGGCTCGATGAAAGGATAAATCATATCGATAAAATGATAAATTGGCTCGATGAAATGATAAATCATATCGATAAAATGATAAATTGGCTCGATGAAAGGATAAATCATATAAATAAAATGATAAATTGGCTCGATGAAATGACAAATCATATCGATAAAATGATAAATCGGCTCGATGAAAGGATAAATCATATCGATAAAATGATAAATTGGCTCGATGAAATGATAAATCATATCGATAAAATGAAAAATTGGCTCGATGAAAGGATAAATCATATAAATAAAATGATAAATCGGCTCGATGAAAGGATAAATAATATCGATAAAATGATAAATTTGCTCGATGAAAGGATAAATCATATCGATAAAATGATAAATCGGCTCGATGAAAGGATAAATCATATCGATAAAATGATAAATCGGCTCGATGAAAGGATAAATCATATCGATAAAATGATAAATTGGCTCGATGAAATGATAAATCATATCGATAAAATTAAAGTTGGCTCGATGAAATGATAAATCATATCGATAAAATTATAAATCGGCTCGATGAAAGGATAAATCATATAAATAAAATGATAAATCGGCTCGATGAAAGGATAAATCATATCGATAAAATGATAAATTGGCTCGATGAAATGATAAATCATATCGATAAAATGAAAAATTATCTCGATGAAAGGATAAATCATATAAATAAAATGATAAATCGGCTCAATTAAATTATAAATCATATCGATAAAATGATAACTTGGCTCGATGAAATGATAAATCATATCGATAAAATGATAAATCGGCTCGATGAAAGGATAAATCATATCGATAAAATGATAAATTGGCTCGATGAAATGATACATCATATCGATAAAATGATAAATTGGCTACATGAAATGATAAATCATCTACATAAAATGATAAATCGGCTCGATGAAATGATAAATCATATCGATAAAATGATAAATCGGCTCGATGAAATGATAAATTATATCGATAAAATGATAAATCGGCTCGATGAAATGATAAATCATATCGATAAAATGATAAATCGTCTAGATGAAATGATAAATCATATCGATAAAATGATAAATCGGCTCGATGAAATGATAAATCATATCGATAAAATGATAAATTGGCTCGATGAAATGATAAATCATATCGATAAAATGATAAATCGGCTCGATGAAATGATAAATCATATCGATAAAATGATTAATGAGCTCGATGAAATGATAAATCATATCGATAAAATGATAAATCGGCTCGATGAAATGATAAATCATATCGATAAAATGATAAATTGGCTCGATTAAAGGATAAATCATCTACATAAAATGATAAATCGGCTCGATGAAATGATAAATCATATCGATAAAATGATAAATCGGCTCGATGAAATGATAAATCATATCGATAAAATGATAAATTGGCTCGATGAAATGATAAATCATATCGATAAAATGATAAATCGGCTCGATGAAATGATAAATGATATCGATAAAATGATAAATTGGCTCGATGAAAGGATAAATCATATCGATAAAATGATAAATTGGCTCGATGAAATGATAAATCATATCGATAAAATGATAAATTGGCTCGATTAAAGGATAAATCATATAAATAAAATGATAAATCGGCTCGATGAAAGGATAAATCATATCGATAAAATGATAAATTGGCTCGATGAAATGATAAATCATATCGATAAAATGATAAATTGGCTCGATGAAAGGATAAATCATATAAATAAAATGATAAATCGGCTCGATGAAAGGATAAATCATATCGATAAAATGAAAAATTTGCTCGATGAAATGATAAATCATATCGATAAAATGATAAATTGGCTCGATGAAAGGATAAATCATATAAATAAAATGATAAATCGGCTCGATGAAATGATAAATCATATCGATAAAATGATAAATTGGGTCGATGAAATGATAAATCATATCGATAAAATGATAAATCGGCTCGATGAAAGGATAAATCATATCGATAAAATGATAAATTGGCTCGATGAAATGATGAATCATATCGATAAAATGATAAATCGGCTCGATGAAATGATAAATCATATCGATAAAATGATAAATTGGCTCGATGAAATGATAAATCATATCGATAAAATGATAAATCGGCTCGATGAAATGATAAATCATATCGATAAAATGATGAATTGGCTCGATGAAATGATAAATCATATCGATAAAATGATAAATCGGCTCGATGAAAGGATAAATCATATCGATAAAATAATAAATTGGCTCGATGAAAGGATAAATCATATCGATAAAATGATAAATCGGCTCGATGAAATGATAAATCATATCGATGAAATGATAAATTGGCTCGATGAAAGGATAAATCATATAAACAAAATGATAAATCGGCTCGATGAAAGGATAAATCATATCGATAAAATGATAAATTGGCTCGATGAAATGATAAATCATATCGATAAAATGATAAATTGGCTCGATTAAAGGATAAATCATCTACATAAAATGATAAATCGGCTCGATGAAATGATAAATCATATCGATAAAATGATAAATCGGCTCGATGAAATGATAAATGATATCGATAAAATGATAAATCGGCTCGATGAAATGATAAATCATATCGATAAAATGATAAATCGGCTCGATGAAATGATAAATCATATCGATAAAATGATAAATCGGCTCGATGAAATGATAAATCATATCGATAAAATGATAAATTGGCTCGATGAAATGATAGATCATATCGATAAAATGATAAATCGGCTCGATGAAATGATAAATCATATCGATAAAATGATAAATTGGCTCGATTAAATGATAAATCATATCGATAAAATGATAAATCGGCTCGATGAAATGATAAATCATATCGATACAATGATAAATTGGCTCGATTAAAGGATAAATCATCTACATAAAATGATAAATCGGCTCGATGAAATGATAAATCATATCGATAAAATGATAAATCGGCTCGATGAAATGATAAATCATATAGATAAAATGATAAATTGGCTCGATGAAATGATAAGTCATATCGATAAAATGATAAATCGGCTCGATGAAATGATAAATCATATCGATAAAATGATAACTTGGCTCGATGAAATGATAAATCATATCGATAAAATGATAAATTGGCTCGATGAAATGATAAATCATATCGATAAAATGATAAATCGGCTCGATGAAATGATAAATCATATCGATAAAATGATAAATTGGCTCGATGAAATGATAAATCATATCGATAAAATGATAAATTGGCTCGATGAAATGATAAATCATATCGATAAAATGATAAATTGGCGCGATTAAAGGATAAATCATATAAATAAAATGATAAATCGGCTCGATGAAAGGATAAATCATATCGATAAAATGATAAATTGGCTCGATGAAATGATAAATCATATCGATAAAATGATAAATTGGCTCGATGAAAGGATAAATCATATAAATAAAATGATAAATCGGCTCGATGAAAGGATAAATCATATCGATAAAATGATAAATTGGCTCGATGAAATGATAAATCATATCGATAAAATGAAAAATTGGCTCGATGAAAGGATAAATCATATAAATAAAATGATAAATCGGCTCGATGAAATGATAAATCATATCGATAAAATGATAAATTGGCTCGATGAAATGATAAATCATATCGATAAAATGATAAATCGGCTCGATGAAAAGAATAAATCATATCGATAAAATGATAAATTGGCTCGATGAAATGATAAATCATATCGATAAAATGATAAATTGGCTCGATTAAAGGATAAATCATCTACATAAAATGATAAATCGGCTCGATGAAATGATAAATCATATCGATAAAATGATAAATCGGCTCGATGAAATGATAAATCATATCGATAAAATGATAAATCGGCTCGATGAAATGATAAATCATATCGATAAAATGATAAATCGGCTAGATGAAATGATAAATCATATCGATAAAATGATAAATTGGCTCGATTAAAGGATAAATCATATCGATAAAATTATAAATCGGCTCGATGAAATGATAAATCATATCGATAAAATGATAAATCGGCACGATGAAATGATAAATCATATCGATAAAATGATAAATTGGCTCGATGAAATGATAAATCATATCGATAAAATGATAAATCGGCTCGATGATATGATAAATCATATCGATAACATGATAAATTGGCTCGATGAAATGATAAATCATATCGATAAAATGATAAATCGGCTCGATGAAAGGATAAATCATATCGATAAAATGATAAATTGGCTCGATGAAAGGATAAATCATATCGATAAAATGATAAATCGGCTCGATGAAATGATAAATCATATCGATAAAATGATAAATTGTCTCGATGAAAGGATAAATCATATAAATAAAATGATAAATCGGCTCGATGAAATGATAAATCATATCGATAAAATGATAAATTGGCTCGATGAAATGATAAATCATATCGATAAAATGATAAATTGGCTCGATGAAAGGATAAATCATATAAATAAAATGATAAAGTGGCTCGATGAAATGACAAATCATATCGATAAAATGATAAATCGGCTCGATGAAAGAATAAATCATATCGATAAAATGATAAATTGGCTCGATGAAATGATAAATGATATCGATAAAATGAAAAATTGGCTCGATGAAAGGGTAAATCATATCGATAAAATGATAAATCGGCTCGATGAAAGGATAAATAATATCGATAAAATGATAAATCGGCTCGATAAAAGGATAAATCATATCGATAAAATGATAAATTGGCTCGATGAAAGGATAAATCATATCGATAAAATGATAAATTGGCTCGATGAAAGGATAAATCATATCCATAAAATGATAAATTGGCTCGATGAAAGGATAAATCATATCGATAAAATGATAAATCGGCTACACTTAAGGATAAATCATATCGATAAAATGATAAATTTGCTCGAGGAAAGGATAAATCATATCGATAAAATGATAAATCGACTCGATAAAATGATAAATCATCTCGATAAAATGATAAATCGGCTCGATGAAAGGATAAATCATATCGATAAAATGATAAATCGGCTCGATGAAAGGATAAATCATATCGATAAAATGATAAATCGGCTCGATGAAAGGATAAATCATATCGATAAAATGATAAATCGGCTCGATGAAAGGATAAATCATATCGATAAAATGATAAATCGACTCGATAAAATGAGAAATCATCTCGATAAAATGATAAATTGGCTCGATGAAAGGATAAATCATATCGATAAAATGATAAATCGGCTCGATGAAAGGATAAATCATATCGATAAAATGATAAATCGGCTCGATGAAAGGATAAATCATATCGATAAAATGATAAATCGGCTCGATGAAAGGATAAATCATATCGATAAAATGAAAAATCGGCTCGATGAAAGGATAAATCATATCGATAAAATTATAAATCGGCTCGATGAAAGGATAAATCATATCGATAAAATTATAAATCGGCTCGATGAAAGGATAAATCATATCGATAAAATGATAAATCGGCTCGATGAAAGGATAAATCATATCGATAAAATGATAAATCGGCTCGATGAAAGGATAAATCATATTGTTAAAATGATAAATCGGCTCGATGAAAGGATAAATCATATCGATAAAATGATAAATTGGCTCGATGAAAGGATAAATCATATCGATAAAATGATAAATTGGCAAGATGAAAGGATAAATCATATCGATAAAATGATAAATTGGCTCGATGAAAGGATAAATCATATCGATAAAATTATAAATCGGCTCGATGAAAGGATAAATCATATCGATAAAATGATAAATGGGCTCGATGAAAGGATAAATCATATCGATAAAATTATAAATCGGCTCGATGAAATGATAAATAATATCGATAAAATGAAAAATTGGCTCGATGAAAGGATAAATCATATAAATAAAATGATAAATCGGCTCGATGAAATGATAAATCATATCGATAAAATGATAAATTGGCTCGATGAAATGATAAATCATATCGATAAAATGATAAATCGGCTCGATGAAAGGATAAATCATATCGATAAAATGATAAATTGGCTCGATGAAATGATAAATCATATCGATAAAATGATAAATTGGCTCGATTAAAGGATAAATCATCTACATAAAATGATAAATCGGCTCGATGAAATGATAAATCATATCGATAAAATGATAAATCGGCTCGATGAAATGATAAATCATATCGATAAAATTATAAATCGGCTCGATGAAATGATAAATCATATCGATAAAATGATAAATCGGCTAGATGAAATGATAAATCATATCGATAAAATGATAAATTGGCTCGATTAAAGGATAAATCATATCGATAAAATTATAAATCGGCTCGATGAAATGATAAATCATATCGATAAAATGATAAATCGGCACGATGAAATGATAAATCATATCGATAAAATGATAAATTGGCTCGATGAAATGATAAATCATATCGATAAAATGATAAATCGGCTCGATGAAATGATAAATCATATCGATTACATGATAAATCGGCTCGATGAAATGATAAATCATATCGATAAAATGATAAATCGGCTCGATGAAAGGATAAATCATATCGATAAAATGATAAATTGGCTCGATGAAAGGATAAATCATATCGATAAAATGATAAATCGGCTCGATGAAATGATAAATCATATCGATAAAATGATAAATTGGCTCGATGAAAGGATAAATCATATCGATAAAATTATAAATCGGCTCGATGAAAGGATAAATCATATCGATAAAATGATAAATGGGCTCGATGAAAGGATAAATCATATCGATAAAATTATAAATCGGCTCGATGAAATGATAAATCATATCGATAAAATGAAAAATTGGCTCGATGAAAGGATAAATCATATCGATAAAATGATAAATCGGCTCGATGAAATGATAAATCATATCGATAAAATGATAAATTGGCTCGATGAAATGATAAATCATATCGATAAAATGATAAATCGGCTCGATGAAAGGATAAATCATATGGATAAAATGATAAATTGGCTCGATGAAATGATAAATCATATCGATAAAATGATAAATTGGCTCGATTAAAGGATAAATCATCTACATAAAATGATAAATCGGCTCGATGAAATGATAAATCATATCGATAAAATGATAAATCGGCTCGATGAAATGATAAATCATATCGATAAAATGATAAATCGGCTCGATGAAATGATAAATCATATCGATAAAATGATAAATCGGCTAGATGAAATGATAAATCATATCGATAAAATGATAAATTGGCTCGATTAAAGGATAAATCATATCGATAAAATTATAAATCGGCTCGATGAAATGATAAATCATATCGATAAAATGATAAATCGGCACGATGAAATGATAAATCATATCGATAAAATGATAAATTGGCTCGATGAAATGATAAATCATATCGATAAAATGATAAATCGGCTCGATGAAATGATAAATCATATCGATTACATGATAAATCGGCTCGATGAAATGATAAATCATATCGATAAAATGATAAATCGGCTCGATGAAAGGATAAATCATATCGATAAAATGATAAATTGGCTCGATGAAAGGATAAATCATATCGATAAAATGATAAATCGGCTCGATGAAATGATAAATCATATCGATAAAATGATAAATTGGCTCGATGAAAGGATAAATCATATAAATAAAATGATAAATCGGCTCGATGAAATGATAAATCATATCGATAAAATGATAAATTGGCTCGATGAAATGATAAATCATATCGATAAAATGATAAATTGGCTCGATGAAAGGATAAATCATATAAATAAAATGATAAAGTGGCTCGATGAAATGACAAATCATATCGATAAAATGATAAATCGGCTCGATGAAAGAATAAATCATATCGATAAAATGATAAATTGGCTCGATGAAATGATAAATCATATCGATAAAATGAAAAATTGGCTCGATGAAAGGATAAATCATATCGATAAAATGATAAATCGGCTCGATGAAAGGATAAATCATCTCGATAAAATGATAAATCGGCTACACTTAAGGATAAACCATATCGATAAAATGATAAATTTGCTCGAGGAAAGGATAAATCATATCGATAAAATGATAAATCGACTCGATAAAATGATAAATCATCTCGATAAAATGATAAATCGGCTCGATGAAAGGATAAATCATATCGATAAAATGATAAATCGGCTCGATGAAAGGATAAATCATATCGATAAAATGATAAATCGGCTCGATGAAAGGATAAATCATATCGATAAAATGATAAATCGGCTTTATGAAAGGATAAATCATATCGATAAAATGATAAATCGACTCGATAAAATGAGAAATCATCTCGATAAAATGATAAATTGGCTCGATGAAAGGATAAATCATATCGATAAAATGATAAATCGGCTCGATGAAAGGATAAATCATATCGATAAAATGATAAATCGGCTCGATGAAAGGATAAATCATATCGATAAAATGATGAATCGGCTCGATGAAAGGATAAATCATATCGATAAAATGATAAATCGACTCGATAAAATGAGAAATCATCTCGATAAAATGATAAATTGGCTCGATGAAAGGATAAATCATATCGATAAAATGATAAATCGGCTCGATGAAAGGATAAATCATATCGATAAAATGATAAATCGACTCGATAAAATGAG
Organism: Euprymna scolopes; assembly: GCF_053919585.1. Lineage (NCBI taxonomy): Eukaryota > Metazoa > Mollusca > Cephalopoda > Sepiida > Sepiolidae > Euprymna > Euprymna scolopes. Next base: position 69,322,029 of record NC_136482.1, on the reverse strand, counting down.
AAATCATCTCGATAAAATGATAAATTGGCTCGATGAAAGGATAAATCATATCGATAAAATGATAAATCGGCTCGATGAAAGGATAAATCATATCGATAAAATGATAAATCGGCTCGATGAAAGGATAAATCATATCGATAAAATGATAAATCGGCTCGATGAAAGGATAAATCATATCGATAAAATGAAAAATCGGCTCGATGAAAGGATAAATCATATCGATAAAATTATAAATCGGCTCGATGAAAGGATAAATCATATCGATAAAATTATAAATCGGCTCGATGAAAGGATAAATCATATCGATAAAATGATAAATCGGCTCGATGAAAGGATAAATCATATCGATAAAATGATAAATCGGCTCGATGAAAGGATAAATCATATCGTTAAAATGATAAATCGGCTCGATGAAAGGATAAATCATATCGATAAAATGATAAATTGGCTCGATGAAAGGATAAATCATATCGATAAAATGATAAATTGGCTAGATGAAAGGATAAATCATATCGATAAAATGATAAATTGGCTCGATGAAAGGATAAATCATATCGATAAAATTATAAATCGGCTCGATGAAAGGATAAATCATATCGATAAAATGATAAATGGGCTCGATGAAAGGATAAATCATATCGATAAAATTATAAATCGGCTCGATGAAATGATAAATCATATCGATAAAATGAAAAATTGGCTCGATGAAAGGATAAATCATATAAATAAAATGATAAATCGGCTCGATGAAATGATAAATCATATCGATAAAATGATAAATTGGCTCGATGAAATGATAAATCATATCGATAAAATGATAAATCGGCTCGATGAAAGGATAAATCATATCGATAAAATGATAAATTGGCTCGATGAAATGATAAATCATATCGATAAAATGATAAATTGGCTCGATTAAAGGATAAATCATCTACATAAAATGATAAATCGGCTCGATGAAATGATAAATCATATCGATAAAATGATAAATCGGCTCGATGAAATGATAAATCATATCGATAAAATTATAAATCGGCTCGATGAAATGATAAATCATATCGATAAAATGATAAATCGGCTAGAGGAAATGATAAATCATATCGATAAAATGATAAATTGGCTCGATTAAAGGATAAATCATATCGATAAAATTATAAATCGGATCGATGAAATGATAAATCATATCGATAAAATGATAAATCGGCACGATGAAATGATAAATCATATCGATAAAATGATAAATTGGCTCGATGAAATGATAAATCATATCGATAAAATGATATATCGGCTCGATGAAATGATAAATCATATCGATTAAATGATAAATCGGCTCGATGAAATGATAAATCATATCGATAAAATGATAAATCGGCTCGATGAAAGGATAAATCATATCGATAAAATGATAAATTGGCTCGATGAAAGGATAAATCATATCGATAAAATGATAAATCGGCTCGATGAAATGATAAATCATATCGATAAAATGAAAAATTGGCTCGATGAAAGGATAAATCATATCGATAAAATTATAAATCGGCTCGATGAAAGGATAAATCATATCGATAAAATGATAAATGGGCTCGATGAAAGGATAAATCATATCGATAAAATTATAAATCGGCTCGATGAAATGATAAATCATATCGATAAAATGAAAAATTGGCTCGATGAAAGGATAAATCATATAAATAAAATGATAAATCGGCTCGATGAAATGATAAATCATATCGATAAAATGATAAATTGGCTCGATGAAATGATAAATCATATCGATAAAATGATAAATCGGCTCGATGAAAGGATAAATCATATCGATAAAATGATAAATTGGCTCGATGAAATGATAAATCATATCGATAAAATGATAAATTGGCTCGATTAAAGGATAAATCATCTACATAAAATGATAAATCGGCTCGATGAAATGATAAATCATATCGATAAAATGATAAATCGGCTCGATGAAATGATAAATCATATCGATAAAATGATAAATCGGCTCGATGAAATGATAAATCATATCGATAAAATGATAAATCGGCTAGATGAAATGATAAATCATATCGATAAAATGATAAATTGGCTCGATTAAAGGATAAATCATATCGATAAAATTATAAATCGGCTCGATGAAATGATAAATCATATCGATAAAATGATAAATCGGCTCGATGAAATGATAAATCATATCGATAAAATGATAAATCGGCTCGATGAAAGGATAAATCATATCGGCAAAATGATAAATTGGCTCGATGAAAGGATAAATCATATCGATAAAATGATAAATCGGCTCGATGAAATGATAAATCATATCGATAAAATGATAAATTGGCTCGATGAAAGGATAAATCATATAAATAAAATGATAAATCGGCTCGATGAAATGATAAATCATATCGATAAAATGATAAATTGGCTCGATGAAATGATAAATCATATCGATAAAATGATAAATTGACTCTATGAAAGGATAAATCATATAAATAAAATGATAAAGTGGCTCGATGAAATGACAAATCATATCGATAAAATGATAAATCGGCTCGATGAAAGAATAAATCATATCGATAAAATGATAAATTTACTCGATGAAATGATAAATCATATCGATAAAATGAAAAATTGGCTCGATGAAAGGATAAATCATATCGATAAAATGATAAATCGGCTCGATGAAAGGATAAATCATATCGATAAAATGATAAATCGGCTCGATAAAAGGATAAATCATATCGATAAAATGATAAATTGGCTCGATGAAAGGATAAATCATATCGATAAAATGATAAATTGGCTCGATGAAAGGATAAATCATATCGATAAAATGATAAATTGGCTCGATGAAAGGATAAATCATCTCGATAAAATGATAAATCGGCTACACTTAAGGATAAACCATATCGATAAAATGATAAATTTGCTCGAGGAAAGGATAAATCATATCGATAAAATGATAAATCGACTCGATAAAATGATAAATCATCTCGATAAAATGATAAATCGGCTCGATGAAAGGATAAATCATATCGATAAAATGATAAATCGGCTCGATGAAAGGATAAATCATATCGATAAAATGATAAATCGGCTCGATGAAAGGATAAATCATATCGATAAAATGATAAATCGGCTTTATGAAAGGATAAATCATATCGATAAAATGATAAATCGACTCGATAAAATGAGAAATCATCTCGATAAAATGATAAATTGGCTCGATGAAAGGATAAATCATATCGATAAAATGATAAATCGGCTCGATGAAAGGATAAATCATATCGATAAAATGATAAATCGGCTCGATGAAAGGATAAATCATATCGATAAAATGATAAATCGGCTCGATGAAAGGATAAATCATATCGATAAAATGATAAATCGGCTCGATGAAAGGATAAATCATATCGATAAAATTATAAATCGGCTCGATGAAAGGATAAATCATATCGATAAAATTATAAATCGGCTCGATGAAAGGATAAATCATATCGATAAAATGATAAATCGGCTCGATGAAAGGATAAATCATATCGATAAAATGATAAATCGGCTCGATGAAAGGATAAATCATATCGTTAAAATGAAAAATCGGCTCGATGAAAGGATAAATCATATCGATAAAATGATAAATTGGCTCGATTAAAGGATAAATCATATCGATAAAATGATAAATTGGCTAGATGAAAGGATAAATCATATCGATAAAATGATAAATTGGCTCGATGAAAGGATAAATCATATCGATAAAATTATAAATCGGCTCGATGAAAGGATAAATCATATCGATAAAATGATAAATGGGCTCGATGAAAGGATAAATCATATCGATAAAATTATAAATCGGCTCGATGAAAGGATAAATCATATCGATAAAATGATAAATTGGCTCGATGAAAGGATAAATCATATCGATAAAATGATAAATTGGCTCGATGAAAGGATAAATCATATCGATAAAATTATAAATCGGCTCGATGAAAGGATAAATCATATCGATAAAATTATAAATCGGCTCGATAAAAGGATAAATCATATCGATAAAATGATAAATCGGCTCGATGAAAGGATAAATCATATCGATAAAATGATAAATCGGCTCGATGAAAGGATAAATCATATCGTTAAAATGAAAAATCGGCTCGATGAAAGGATAAATCATATCGATAAAATGATAAATTGGCTCGATTAAAGGATAAATCATATCGATAAAATGATAAATTGGCTAGATGAAAGGATAAATCATATCGATAAAATGATAAATTGGCTCGATGAAAGGATAAATTATATCGATAAAATTATAAATCGGCTCGATGAAAGGATAAATCATATCGATAAAATGATAAATGGGCTCGATGAAAGGATAAATCATATCGATAAAATTATAAATCGGCTCGATGAAAGGATAAATCATATCGATAAAATGATAAATTGGCTCGATGAAAGGATAAATCATATCGATAAAATGATAAATTGGCTCGATGAAAGGATAAATCATATCGATAAAATTATAAATCGGCTCGATGAAAGGATAAAACACATCGATAAAATTATAAATCGGCTCGATGAAAGGATAAATCATATCGATAAAATGATAAATCGGCTCGATGAAAGGATAAATCATATCGATAAAATTATAAATCGGCTCGATGAAAGGATAAATCATATCGATAAAATGATAAATCGGCTCGATGAAAGGATAAATCATATCGATAAAATTATAAATCGGCTCGATGAAAGGATAAATCATATCGATAAAATGATAAATTGGCTCGATGAAAGGATAAATCATATCGATAAAATTTTAAATCGGCTCGATGAAAGGATAAATCATATCGATAAAATGAAAAATCGGCTCGATGAAAGGATAAATCATATCGATAAAATTATAAATCGGCTCGATGAAAGGATAAATCATATCGATAAAATGATAAATCGGCTCGATGAAAGGATAAATCATATCGATAAAATTATAAATCGGCTCGATGAAAGGATAAATCATATCGATAAAATGATAAATTGGCTCGATGAAAGGATAAATCATATCGATAAAATGATAAATCGGCTCGATGAAAGGATAAATCATATCGATAAAATGATAAATTGGCTCGATGAAAGGATAAATCATATCGATAAAATGATAAATCAGCTCGATGAAAGGATAAATCATATCGATAAAATTATAAATCGGCTCGATGAAAGGATAAATAATATCGATAAAATTATAAATCGGCTACATGAAAGGATAAATCATATCGATAAAATGATAAATTGGCTCGATGAAAGGATAAATCATATCGATAAAATGATAAATCGGCTTGATGAAAGGATAAATCATATCGATAAAATGATAAATTGGCTCGATGAAATGATAAATCATATCGATAAAATGATAAATCGGCTCGATGAAAGGATAAATCATATCGATAAAATGATAAATTGGCTCGATGAAATGATAAATCATATCGATAAAATGATAAATTGGCTCGATTAAAGGATAAATCATCTACATAAAATGATAAATCGGCTCGATGAAATGATAAATCATATCGATAAAATGATAAATCGGCTCGATGAAATGATAAATCATATCGATAAAATTATAAATCGGCTCGATGAAATGATAAATCATATCGATAAAATGATAAATCGGCTAGAGGAAATGATAAATCATATCGATAAAATGATAAATTGGCTCGATTAAAGGATAAATCATATCGATAAAATTATAAATCGGATCGATGAAATGATAAATCATATCGATAAAATGATAAATCGGCACGATGAAATGATAAATCATATCGATAAAATGATAAATTGGCTCGATGAAATGATAAATCATATCGATAAAATGATATATCGGCTCGATGAAATGATAAATCATATCGATTACATGATAAATCGGCTCGATGAAATGATAAATCATATCGATAAAATGATAAATCGGCTCGATGAAAGGATAAATCATATCGATAAAATGATAAATTGGCTCGATGAAAGGATAAATCATATCGATAAAATGATAAATCGGCTCGATGAAATGATAAATCATATCGATAAAATGAAAAATTGGCTCGATGAAAGGATAAATCATATCGATAAAATTATAAATCGGCTCGATGAAAGGATAAATCATATCGATAAAATGATAAATGGGCTCGATGAAAGGATAAATCATATCGATAAAATTATAAATCGGCTCGATGAAATGATAAATCATATCGATAAAATGAAAAATTGGCTCGATGAAAGGATAAATCATATAAATAAAATGATAAATCGGCTCGATGAAATGATAAATCATATCGATAAAATGATAAATTGGCTCGATGAAATGATAAATCATATCGATAAAATGATAAATCGGCTCGATGAAAGGATAAATCATATCGATAAAATGATAAATTGGCTCGATGAAATGATAAATCATATCGATAAAATGATAAATTGGCTCGATTAAAGGATAAATCATCTACATAAAATGATAAATCGGCTCGATGAAATGATAAATCATATCGATAAAATGATAAATCGGCTCGATGAAATGATAAATCATATCGATAAAATGATAAATCGGCTCGATGAAATGATAAATCATATCGATAAAATGATAAATCGGCTAGATGAAATGATAAATCATATCGATAAAATGATAAATTGGCTCGATTAAAGGATAAATCATATCGATAAAATTATAAATCGGCTCGATGAAATGATAAATCATATCGATAAAATGATAAATCGGCTCGATGAAATGATAAATCATATCGATAAAATGATAAATCGGCTCGATGAAAGGATAAATCATATCGGCAAAATGATAAATTGGCTCGATGAAAGGATAAATCATATCGATAAAATGATAAATCGGCTCGATGAAATGATAAATCATATCGATAAAATGATAAATTGGCTCGATGAAAGGATAAATCATATAAATAAAATGATAAATCGGCTCGATGAAATGATAAATCATATCGATAAAATGATAAATTGGCTCGATGAAATGATAAATCATATCGATAAAATGATAAATTGACTCTATGAAAGGATAAATCATATAAATAAAATGATAAAGTGGCTCGATGAAATGACAAATCATATCGATAAAATGATAAATCGGCTCGATGAAAGAATAAATCATATCGATAAAATGATAAATTGGCTCGATGAAATGATAAATCATATCGATAAAATGAAAAATTGGCTCGATGAAAGGATAAATCATATCGATAAAATGATAAATCGGCTCGATGAAAGGATAAATCATATCGATAAAATGATAAATCGGCTCGATAAAAGGATAAATCATATCGATAAAATGATAAATTGGCTCGATGAAAGGATAAATCATATCGATAAAATGATAAATTGGCTCGATGAAAGGATAAATCATATCGATAAAATGATAAATTGGCTCGATGAAAGGATAAATCATCTCGATAAAATGATAAATCGGCTACACTTAAGGATAAACCATATCGATAAAATGATAAATTTGCTCGAGGAAAGGATAAATCATATCGATAAAATGATAAATCGACTCGATAAAATGATAAATCATCTCGATAAAATGATAAATCGGCTCGATGAAAGGATAAATCATATCGATAAAATGATAAATCGGCTCGATGAAAGGATAAATCATATCGATAAAATGATAAATCGGCTCGATGAAAGGATAAATCATATCGATAAAATGATAAATCGGCTTTATGAAAGGATAAATCATATCGATAAAATGATAAATCGACTCGATAAAATGAGAAATCATCTCGATAAAATGATAAATTGGCTCGATGAAAGGATAAATCATATCGATAAAATGATAAATCGGCTCGATGAAAGGATAAATCATATCGATAAAATGATAAATCGGCTCGATGAAAGGATAAATCATATCGATAAAATGATAAATCGGCTCGATGAAAGGATAAATCATATCGATAAAATGATAAATCGGCTCGATGAAAGGATAAATCATATCGATAAAATTATAAATCGGCTCGATGAAAGGATAAATCATATCGATAAAATTATAAATCGGCTCGATGAAAGGATAAATCATATCGATAAAATGATAAATCGGCTCGATGAAAGGATAAATCATATCGATAAAATGATAAATCGGCTCGATGAAAGGATAAATCATATCGTTAAAATGAAAAATCGGCTCGATGAAAGGATAAATCATATCGATAAAATGATAAATTGGCTCGATTAAAGGATAAATCATATCGATAAAATGATAAATTGGCTAGATGAAAGGATAAATCATATCGATAAAATGATAAATTGGCTCGATGAAAGGATAAATCATATCGATAAAATTATAAATCGGCTCGATGAAAGGATAAATCATATCGATAAAATGATAAATGGGCTCGATGAAAGGATAAATCATATCGATAAAATTATAAATCGGCTCGATGAAAGGATAAATCATATCGATAAAATGATAAATTGGCTCGATGAAAGGATAAATCATATCGATAAAATGATAAATTGGCTCGATGAAAGGATAAATCATATCGATAAAATTATAAATCGGCTCGATGAAAGGATAAATCATATCGATAAAATTATAAATCGGCTCGATAAAAGGATAAATCATATCGATAAAATGATAAATCGGCTCGATGAAAGGATAAATCATATCGATAAAATGATAAATCGGCTCGATGAAAGGATAAATCATATCGTTAAAATGAAAAATCGGCTCGATGAAAGGATAAATCATATCGATAAAATGATAAATTGGCTCGATTAAAGGATAAATCATATCGATAAAATGATAAATTGGCTAGATGAAAGGATAAATCATATCGATACAATGATAAATTGGCTCGATGAAAGGATAAATCATATCGATAAAATTATAAATCGGCTCGATGAAAGGATAAATCATATCGATAAAATGATAAATGGGCTCGATGAAAGGATAAATCATATCGATAAAATTATAAATCGGCTCGATGAAAGGATAAATCATATCGATAAAATGATAAATTGGCTCGATGAAAGGATAAATCATATCGATAAAATGATAAATTGGCTCGATGAAAGGATAAATCATATCGATAAAATTATAAATCGGCTCGATGAAAGGATAAAACACATCGATAAAATTATAAATCGGCTCGATGAAAGGATAAATCATATCGATAAAATGATAAATCGGCTCGATGAAAGGATAAATCATATCGATAAAATTATAAATCGGCTCGATGAAAGGATAAATCATATCGATAAAATGATAAATCGGCTCGATGAAAGGATAAATCATATCGATAAAATTATAAATCGGCTCGATGAAAGGATAAATCATATCGATAAAATGATAAATTGGCTCGATGAAAGGATAAATCATATCGATAAAATTATAAATCGGCTCGATGAAAGGATAAATCATATCGATAAAATGAAAAATCGGCTCGATGAAAGGATAAATCATATCGATAAAATTATAAATCGGCTCGATGAAAGGATAAATCATATCGATAAAATGATAAATCGGCTCGATGAAAGGATAAATCATATCGATAAAATTATAAATCGGCTCGATGAAAGGATAAATCATATCGATAAAATGATAAATTGGCTCGATGAAAGGATAAATCATATCGATAAAATGATAAATCGGCTCGATGAAAGGATAAATCATATCGATAAAATGATAAATTGGCTCGATGAAAGGATAAATCATATCGATAAAATGATAAATCAGCTCGATGAAAGGATAAATCATATCGATAAAATTATAAATCGGCTCGATGAAAGGATAAATAATATCGATAAAATTATAAATCGGCTACATGAAAGGATAAATCATATCGATAAAATGATAAATTGGCTCGATGAAAGGATAAATCATATCGATAAAATGATAAATCGGCTTGATGAAAGGATAAATCATATCGATAAAATTATAAATCGGCTCGATGAAAGGATAAATCATATCGATAAAATTATAAATCGGCTCGATGAAAGGATAAATCATATCGATTTAATGATAAATTGGCTCAATGAAAGGATAAATCATATCGATAAAATGATAAATTGGCTCGATGAAAGGATAAATCATATCGATAAAATGATAAATTGGCTCGATGAAAGGATAAATTATATCGATAAAATTATAAATCGGCTCGATGAAAGGATAAATCATATCGATAAAATTATAAATCGGCTCGATGAAAGGATAAATCATATCGATAAAATGATAAATTGGCTCGATGAAAGGATAAATCATATCGATAAAATGATAAATCGGCTCGATGAAAGGATAAATCATATCGATAAAATTATAAATCGGCTCGATGAAAGGATAAATCATATCGATAAAATGATAAATCGGCTCGATGAAAGGATAAATCATATCGATAAAATGATAAATCGGCTCGATGAAAGGATAAATCATATCGATAAAATTATAAATCGGCTCGATGAAAGGATAAATCATATCGATAAAATTATAAATCGGCTCGATGAAAGGATAAATCATATCGATAAAATTATAAATCGGCTCGATGAAAGGATAAATCATATCGATAAAATGATAAATCGGCTCGATGAAAGGATAAATCATATCGATAAAATTATAAATCGGCTCGATGAAAGGATAAATCATATCGATAAAATGATAAATCGGCTCGATGAAAGGATAAATCATATCGATAAAATTATAAATCGGCTCGATGAAAGGATAAATCATATCGATAAAATGATAAATTGGCTCGATGAAAGGATAAATCATATCGATAAATTTATAAATCGGCTCGATGAAAGGATAAATCATATCGATAAAATGATAAATTGGCTCGATGAAAGGATAAATAATATCGATAAAATGATAAATCGGCTCGATGAAAGGATAAATCATATCGATAAAATTATAAATCGGCTCGATGAAAGGATAAATCATATCGATAAAATTATAAATCGGCTCGATGAAAGGATAAATCATATCGATAAAATGATAAATTGGCTCGATGAAAGGATAAATCATATCGATAAAATGATAAATTGGCTCGATGAAAGGATAAATCATATCGATAAAATTATAAATCGGCTCGATGAAAGGATAAATCATATCGATAAAATTATAAATCGGCTCGATGAAAGGATAAATCATATCGATAAAATGATAAATTGGCTCGATGAAAGGATAAATCATATCGATAAAATGATAAATTGGCTCGATGAAAGGATAAATCATATCGATAAAATGATAAATTGGCTCGATGAAAGGATAAATCATATCGATAAAATTATAAATCGGCTCGATGAAAGGATAAATCATATCGATAAAATGATAAATTGGCTCGATGAAAGGATAAATCATATCGATAAAATTATAAATCGGCTCGATGAAAGGATAAATCATATCGATAAAATGATAAATCGGCTCGATGAAATGATAAATCATATCGATAAAATGATAAATCGGCTCGATGAAAGGATAAATCATATCGATAAAATTATAAATCGGCTCGATGAAAGGATAAATCATATCGATAAAATGATAAATTGGCTCGATGAAAGGATAAATCATATCGATAAAATGATAAATTGGCTCGATGAAAGGATAAATCATATCGATAAAATGATAAATCGGCTCGATGAAAGGATAAATCATATCGATAAAATTATAAATCGGCTCGATGAAAGGATAAATCATATCGATAAAATGATAAATCGGCTCGATGAAAGGATAAATCATATCGATAAAATTATAAATAGGCTCGATGAAAGGATAAATCATATAAATAAAATGATAAATCGGCTCGATGAAAGGATAAATCATATCGATAAAATTATAAATCGGCTCGATGAAAGGATAAATCATATCGATAAAATGATAAATTGGCTAGATGAAAGGATAAATCATATCGATAAAATTATAAATCGGCTCGATGAAAGGATAAATCATATCGATAAAATGATAAATCGGCTCGATGAAAGGATAAATCATATCGATAAAATTATAAATCAGCTCGATGAAAGGATAAATCATATCGATAAAATGATAAATCGGCTCGATGAAAGGATAAATCATATCGATAAAATTATAAATCGGCTCGATGAAAGGATAAATCATATATATAAAATGGTAAATCGGCTCGATTAAAGGATAAATCATATCGATAAAATTATAAATCGGCTCGATGAAAGGATAAATCATATCGATAAAATGATAAATTAGCTCGATGAAAGGATAAATCATATCGATAAAATGATAGATCGGCTCGATGAAAGGATAAATCATATCGATAAAATTATAAATCGGCTTGATGAAAGGATAAATCATATCGATAAAATTATAAATCGGCTCGATTAAAGGATAAATCATATCGAAAAAATTATAAATTGGCTCGATGAAAGGATAAATCATATCGATAAAATTATAAATCGGCTCGATGAAAGGATAAATCATATCGATAAAATTATAAATCGGCTCGATAAAAGGATAAATCATATCGATAAAATTATAAATCGGCTCGATGAAAGGATAAATCATATCGATAAAATGATAAATTGGCTCGATGAAAGGATAAATCATATCGATAAAATGATAAATTGGCTCGATGAAAGGATAAATCATATCGATAAAATGATAAATTGGCTCGATGAAAGGATAAATCATATCGATAAAATTATAAATCGGCTCGATGAAAGGTTAAATCATATCGATAAAATGATAAATTGGCTCGATGAAAGGATAAATCATATCGATAAAATTATAAATCGGCTCGATGAAAAGATAAATCAAATCGATAAAATGATAAATCGGCTCGATGAAAGGATAAATCATATCGATAAAATGATAAATCGGCTCGATGAAAGGATAAATCATATCGATAAAATTATAAATCGGCTCGATGAAAGGATAAATCATATCGATAAAATTATAAATCGGCTCGATGAAAGGATAAATCATATCGATAAAATGATAAATCGGCTAGATGACAGGATAAATCATATCGATAAAATGATAAATCGGCTCGATGAAAGGATAAATCATATCGATACAATGATAAATCGGCTCGATGAAAGGATAAATCATATCGATAAAATTATAAATCGGCTCGATGAAAGGATAAATCATATCGATAAAATGATAAATCGGCTCGATGAAAGGATAAATCATATCGATAAAATGATAAATTGGCTCGATGAAAGGATAAATCATATCGATAAAATGATAAATCGACTCGATAAAATGATAAATCATCTCGATAAAATGATAAATCGGCTCGATAAAAGGATAAATCATATCGATAAAATTATAAATTGGCTCGATGAAAGGATAAATCATATCGATAAAATGATAACTCGGCTCGATGAAAGGATAAATCATATCGATAAAATGATAAATTGGCTCGATGAAAGGATAAATCATATCGATAAAATGATAAATCGGCTCGATGAAAGGATAAATCATATCCATAAAATGATAAATTGGCTCGATGAAAGGATAAATCATATCGATAAAATGATAAATTGGCTCGATGAAAGGATAAATCATATCGATAAAATGATAAATCGGCTCGATGAAAGGATAAATCATATCGATAAAATGATAAATCGGCTCGATGAAAGGATAAATCATATCGATAAAATGATAAATTGGCTCGATGAAAGGATAAATCATATCGATAAAATGATAAATTGGCTCGATGAAAGGATAAATCATATCGATAAAATTATAAATCGGCTCGATGAAAGGATAAATCATATCGATAAAATGATAAATCGGCTCGATGAAATGATAAATCATATCGATAAAATGATAAATTGGCTCGATTAAAGGATAAATCATATCGATAAAATGATAAATTGGCTCGATGAAAGGATAAATCATATCGATAAAATGATAAATTGGCTCGATGAAAGGATAAATCATATCGATAAAATGATAAATCGGCTCGATGAAAGGATAAATCATATCCATAAAATGATAAATCGGCTCGATTAAAGGATAAATCATATCCATAAAATGATAAATTGGCTCGATGAAAGGATAAATCATATCGATAAAATGATAAATTGGCTCTATGAAAGGATAAATCATATCGATAAAATGATAAATCGGCTCGATGAAAGGATAAATCATATCCATAAAATGATAAATCGGCTCGATGAAAGGATGAATCATATACATAAAATGATAAATTGGCTCGATGAAAGGATAAATCATATCGATAAAATGATAAATTGGCTCGATGAAAGGATAAATCATATAAATAAAATGATAAATCGGCTCGATGAAAGGATAAATCATATCGATAAAATGATAAATTGGCTCTATGAAAGGATAAATCATATCGATAAAATGATAAATCGGCTCGATGAAAGGATAAATCATATCCATAAAATGATAAATCGGCTCGATGAAAGGATAAATCATATACATAAAATGATAAATTGGCTCGATGAAAGGACAAATCATATCGATAAAATGATAAATTGGCTCGATGAAAGGATAAATCATATAAATAAAATGATAAATCGGCTCGATGAAAGGATTAATCATATCGATAAAATGATAAATTTGCTCGATAAAATGATAAATTGGCTGAATGAAAGGATAAATAATATCGATAAAATGATAAATCGGCTCGATGAAAGGATAAATCATATCGATAAAATGATAAATCGGCTCGATGAAAGGATAAATCATATCGATAAAATGATAAATTTGCTCGATGAAAGGATAAATCATATCGATAAAATGATAAATTGGCTCGATGAAAGGATAAATCATCTCGATGAAATGATAAATCGGCTACACGAAAGGATAAATCATATCGATAAAATGATAAATTTGCTCGATGAAAGGATAAATCATATCGATAAAATGATAAATCGACTCGATAAAATTATAAATCATATCGAGAAAATGATAAATTGGCTCGATGAAAGGATAAATCATATGGATAAAATGATAAATTGGCTCGATGAAAGGATAAATCATCTCGATAAAATCATAAATCGACTCGATAAAATGATAAATCATATCGATAAAATGATAAATTTGCTCGATGAAAGGATAAATCATATCGATAAAATGATAAATCGACTCGATAAAATGATAAATCATATCGATAAAATGATAAATTGGCTCGATGAAAGGATAAATCATATGGATAAAATGATAAATCGGCTCGATGAAAGGATAAATCATATCGATTAAATGATACATTGGGTCGATGAAAGGATAAATCATATCGATAAAATGATAAATCGACTCGATAAAATGATAAATCATATCGATAAAATTATAAATTTGCTCGAGGAAAGGATAAATCATATCGATAAAATGATAAATTGGCTCGATGAAAGGATAAATCATATCGATAAAATGATAAATTGGCTCGATGAAAGGATAAATCATCTCGATAAAATGATAAATCGGCTACACGAAAGGATAAATCATATCGATAAAATGATAAATTTGCTCGATGAAAGGATAAATCATATCGATAAAATGATAAATCGACTCGATAAAATTATAAATCATATCGATAAAATGATAAATCGACTCGATAAAATGATAAATCATATCGATAAAATGATAAATTGACTCGATAAAATGATAAATCATATCGATAAAATGATAAATCGACTCGATAAAATGATAAATCATATCGATAAAATGATAAATCGACTCGATAAAATGATAAATCATATCGATAAAATGATAAATTGGCTCGATGAAAGGATAAATCATATCGATAAAATGATAAATCATATCGATAAAATGATAAATCATATCAATAAAATGATAAATCATATCGATAAAATGATAAATTGGCTCGATAAAATGATAAATCATCTCTATAAAATGATAAATTGGCTCGATAAAATGATAAATCATATCGATAAAATGATAAATCATATCGATAAAATGATAAATCATATCGAGAAAATGATAAATCATATCGATAAAATGATAAATTGGCTCGATGAAATGATAAATCATATCGATAAAATGATAAATCATATCGATAAATGATAAATCATATCGATAAAATGATAAATCATATTGATAAAATGATAAATCATATCGATAAAATTATAAATCATATCGATAGAATGATAAATTGGCTCGATAAAATGATAAATCATCTCGATAAAATGATAAATCATATCGATAAAATTATAAATCATATCGATAAAATGATAAATCATATCGATAAAATGATAAATTGGCTCGATGAAAGGATAAATCATATCGATAAAATGATAAATTGGCTCGATCAAAGGATAAATCATATCGATAAAATGATACATCGGCTCGATGAAAGGATAAATCATATCAGTAAAATTATAAATCGACTCGATAAAATGATAAATCATATCGATAAAATGATAAATAATATCGATAAAATTATAAATCATACCGATAAAATGATAAATTGGCTCGATAAAATGATAAATCATCTCGATAAAATGATAAATCATCTCGATAAAATGATAAATCATATCGATAAAATTATAAATCATATCGATAAAATGATAAATCATATCGAGAAAATGATAAATCATATCGATAAAATGATAAATTGGCTTGATGAAATGATAAATCATATCGATAAAATGATAAATCATATCGATAAATGATAAATCATATCGATAAAATGATAAATCATATCGATAAAATGATAAATCATATCGATAAAATGATAAATCATATCGATAAAATGATAAATTGGCTCGATAAAATGATAAATCATCTCGATAAAATGATAAATCATATCGATAAAATGATAAATCATATCGATAAAATGATAAATTGGCTCGATGAAATGATAAATCATATTGATAAAATGATAAATCGACTCGATAAAATGATAAATCATATCGATAAAATGATAAATCATATCGATAAAATTATAAATCGCCTAGATGAAAGGATAAATCATATCGATAAAATGATAAATCATCTCGATAAAATGATAAATCATATCGATAAAAGGATAAATTGGCTCGATGAAATGATAAATAATCTCGATAAAATGATAAATTGGCTCGATGAAAGGATAAATCATATCGATAAAATGATAAATTGGCTCGATGAAAGGATAAATCATATCGATAAAATGATAAATCATATCGATAAAATGATAAATTTGCTCGAGGAAAGGATAAATCATATCGATAAAATGATAAATCAGCTCGATGAAAGGATAAATCATATCGATAAAATTATAAATCGGCTCGATGAAAGGATAAATAATATCGATAAAATTATAAATCGGGTACATGAAAGGATAAATCATATCGATAAAATTATAAATTGGCTCGATGAAAGGATAAATCATATCGATAAAATGATAAATCGGCTCGATGAAAGGATAAATCATATCGATAAAATTATAAATCGGCTCGATGAAAGGATAAATCATATCGATAAAATTATAAATCGGCTCGATGAAAGGATAAATCATATCGATTTAATGATAAATTGGCTCAATGAAAGGATAAATCATATCGATAAAATGATAAATTGGCTCGATGAAAGGATAAATCATATCGATAAAATGATAAATTGGCTCGATGAAAGGATAAATTATATCGATAAAATTATAAATCGGCTCGATGAAAGGATAAATCATATCGATAAAATGATAAATTGGCTCGATGAAAGGATAAATCATATCGATAAAATTATAAATCGGCTCGATGAAAGGATAAATCATATCGATAAAATGATAAATTGGCTCGATGAAAGGATAAATCATATCGATAAAATGATAAATCGGCTCGATGAAAGGATAAATCATATCGATAAAATTATAAATCGGCTCGATGAAAGGATAAATCATATCGATAAAATGATAAATTGGCTCGATGAAAGGATAAATCATATCGATAAAATTATAAATCGGCTAGATGAAAGGATAAATCATATCGATAAAATTATAAATCGGCTCGATGAAAGGATAAATCATATCGATAAAATTATAAATCGGCTCGATGAAAGGATAAATCATATCGATAAAATGATAAATCGGCTCGATGAAAGGATAAATCATATCGATAAAATTATAAATCGGCTCGATGAAAGGATAAATCATATCGATAAAATGATAAATCGGCTCGATGAAAGGATAAATCATATCGATAAAATTATAAATCGGCTCGATGAAAGGATAAATCATATCGATAAAATGATAAATTGGCTCGATGAAAGGATAAATCATATCGATAAATTTATAAATCGGCTCGATGAAAGGATAAATCATATCGATAAAATGATAAATTGGCTCGATGAAAGGATAAATAATATCGATAAAATGATAAATCGGCTCGATGAAAGGATAAATCATATCGATAAAATTATAAATCGGCTCGATGAAAGGATAAATCATATCGATAAAATTATAAATCGGCTCGATGAAAGGATAAATCATATCGATAAAATGATAAATTGGCTCGATGAACGGATAAATCATATCGATAAAATGATAAATTGGCTCGATGAAAGGATAAATCATATCGATAAAATTATAAATCGGCTCGATGAAAGGATAAATCATATCGATAAAATTATAAATCGGCTCGATGAAAGGATAAATCATATCGATAAAATGATAAATTGGCTCGATGAAAGGATAAATCATATCGATAAAATGATAAATTGGCTCGATGAAAGGATAAATCATATCGATAAAATGATAAATTGGCTCGATGAAAGGATAAATCATATCGATAAAATTATAAATCGGCTCGATGAAAGGATAAATCATATCGATAAAATGATAAATTGGCTCGATGAAAGGATAAATCATATCGATAAAATTATAAATCGGCTCGATGAAA
Source organism: Euprymna scolopes (assembly GCF_053919585.1). Taxonomy (NCBI): domain Eukaryota; kingdom Metazoa; phylum Mollusca; class Cephalopoda; order Sepiida; family Sepiolidae; genus Euprymna; species Euprymna scolopes. The sequence continues at coordinate 69,303,198 of NC_136482.1, read as the reverse complement.
GGATAAATCATATCGATAAAATGATACATCGGCTCGATGAAAGGATAAATCATATCGATAAAATGATAAATCGGCTCGATGAAAGGATAAATCATATCGATAAATTTATAAATCGGCTCGATGAAAGGATAAATCATATCGATAAAATGATAAATTGGCTCGATGAAAGGATAAATCATATCGATAAAATGATAAATTGGCTCGATGAAAGGATAAATCATATCGATAAAATTATAAATCGGCTCGATGAAAGGATAAATCATATCGATAAAATTATAAATCGGCTCGATGAAAGGATAAATCATATCGATAAAATGATAAATTGGCTAGATGAAAGGATAAATCATATCGATAAAATTATAAATCGGCTCGATGAAAGGATAAATCATATCGATAAAATGATAAATCGGCTCGATGAAAGGATAAATCATATCGATAAAATTATAAATCAGCTCGATGAAAGGATAAATCATATCGATAAAATGATAAATTGGCTCGATGAAAAGATAAATCATATCGATAAAATTATAAATCGGCTCGATGAAAAGATAAATCAAATCGATAAAATGATAAATCGGCTCGATGAAAGGAAAATCATATCGATAAAATGATAAATCGGCTCGATGAAAGGATAAATCATATCGATAAAATTATAAATCGGCTCGATGAAAGGATAAATCATATCGATAAAATTATAAATCGGCTCGATGAAAGGATAAATCATATCGATAAAATGATAAATCGGCTCGATGACAGGATAAATCATATCGATAAAATGATAAATCGGCTCGATGAAAGGATAAATCATATCGATACAATGATAAATCGGCTCGATGAAAGGATAAATCATATCGATAAAATTATAAATCGGCTCGATGAAAGGATAAATCATATCGATAAAATGATAAATTGGCTCGATGAAAGGATAAATCATATCGATAAAATGATAAATTGGCTCGATGAAAGGATAAATCATATCGATTAAATGATAAATCGACTCGATAAAATGATAAATCATCTCGATAAAATGATAAATCGGCTCGATAAAAGGATAAATCATATCGATAAAATTATAAATTGGCTCGATGAAAGGATAAATCATATCGATAAAATGATAAATCGGCTCGATGAAAGGATAAATCATATCGATAAAATGATAAATTGGCTCGATGAAAGGATAAATCATATCGATAAAATGATAAATCGGCTCGATGAAAGGATAAATCATATCCATAAAATGATAAATTGGCTCGATGAAAGGATAAATCATATCGATAAAATGATAAATTGGCACGATGAAAGGATAAATCATATCGATAAAATGATAAATCGGCTCGATGAAAGGATAAATCATATCGATAAAATGATAAATCGGCTCGATGAATGGATAAATCATATCGATAAAATGATAAATTGGCTCGATGAAAGGATAAATCATATCGATAAAATGATAAATTGGCTCGATGAAAGGATAAATCATATCGATAAAATTATAAATCGGCTCGATGAAAGGATAAATCATATCGATAAAATGATAAATTAGCTCGATGAAAGGATAAATCATACCGATAAAATGATAAATCGGCTCGAGTAAAGGATAAATCATATCGATAAAATTATAAATCGGCTCGATAAACGGATAAATCATATCGATAAAATGATAAATTGGCTCGATGAAAGGATAAATCATATCGATAAAATGATAAATTGGCTCGATGAAAGGATAAATCATATCGATAAAATGATAAATTGGCTCGATGAAAGGATAAATCATATCGATAAAATGATAAATCGACTCGATAAAATGATAAATCATCTCGATAAAATGATAAATCGGCTCGATGAAAGGATAAATCATATCGATAAAATGATAAATTGGCTCGATTAAAGGATAAATCATATCGATAAAATGATAAATTGGCTCGATGAAAGGATAAATAATATCGATAAAATGATAAATTGGCTCGATGAAAGGATAAATCATATCGATAAAATGATAAATCGGCTCGATGAAAGGATAAATCATATCCATAAAATGATAAATCGGCTCGATTAAAGGATAAATCATATCCATAAATTGATAAATTGGCTCGATGAAAGGATAAATCATATCGATAAAATGATAAATTGGCTCGATGAAAGGATAAATCATATCGATAAAATGATAAATTTGCTCGATAAAATGATAAATTGGCTGAATGAAAGGATAAATCATATCGATAAAATGATAAATCGGCTCGATGAAAGGATAAATCATATCGATAAAATTATAAATCGGCTCGATGAAAGGATAAATCATATCGATAAAATGATAAATTGGCTCGATGAAAGGATAAATCATATCGATAAAATGATAAATTGGCTCGATGAAAGGATAAATCATCTCGATGAAATGATAAATCGGCTACACGGAAGGATAAATCATATCGATAAAATGATAAATTTGCTCGATGAAAGGATAAATCATATCGATAAAATGATAAATCGACTCGATAAAATTATAAATCATATCGAGAAAATGATAAATTGGCTCGATGAAAGGATAAATCATATGGATAAATAGATAAATTGGCTCGATGAAAGGATAAATCATCTCGATAAAATCATAAATCGACTCGATAAAATGATAAATCATATCGATAAAATGATAAATTTGCTCGATGAAAGGATAAATCATATCGATAAAATGATAAATCGACTCGATAAAATGATAAATCATATCGATAAAATGATAAATTGGCTCGATGAAAGGATAAATCATATGGATAAAATGATAAATCGGCTCGATGAAAGGATAAATCATATCGATTAAATGATAAATCGGCTCGATGAAAGGATAAATCATATCGATTAAATGATACATTGGGTCGATGAAAGGATAAATCATATCGATAAAATGATAAATCGACTCGATAAAATGATAAATCATATCGATAAAATGATAAATTTGCTCGAGGAAAGGATAAATCATATCGATAAAATGATAAATTGGCTCGATGAAAGGATAAATCATATCGATAAAATGATAAATTGGCTCGATGAAAGGATAAATCATCTCGATAAAATGATAAATCGGCTACACGAAAGGATAAATCATATCGATAAAATGATAAATTTGCTCGATGAAAGGATAAATCATATCGATAAAATGATAAATCGACTCGATAAAATGATAAATCATATCGATAAAATGATAAATTGGCTCGATGAAAGGATAAATCATATGGATAAAATGATAAATTGGCTCGATGAAAGGATAAATCATCTCGATAAAATGATAAATCGACTCGATAAAATGATAAATCATATCGATAAAATGATAAATTGACTCGATAAAATGATAAATCATATCGATAAAATGATAAATCGACTCGATAAAATGATAAATCATATCGATAAAATGATAAATCGACTCGATAAAATGATAAATCATATCGATAAAATTATAAATTGGCTCGATGAAAGGAACAATCATATCGATAAAATGATAAATCATATCGATAAAATGATAAATCATATCAATAAAATGATAAATCATATCGATAAAATGATAAATTGGCTCGATAAAATGATAAATCATCTCTATGAAATGATAAATCATCTCGATAAAATGATAAATCATATCGATAAAATGATAAATCATATCGATAAAATGATAAATCATATCGAGAAAATGATAAATCATATCGATAAAATGATAAATTGGCTCGATGAAATGATAAATCATATCGATAAAATGATAAATCATATCGATAAATGATAAATCATATCGATAAAATGATAAATCATATTGATAAAATGATAAATCATATCGATAAAATGATAAATCATATCGATAGAATGATAAATTGGCTCGATAAAATGATAAATCATCTCGATAAAATGATAAATCATATCGATAAAATTATAAATCATATCGATAAAATGATAAATCATATCGATAAAATGATAAATTGGCTCGATGAAAGGATAAATCATATCGATAAAATGATAAATTGGCTCGATCAAAGGATAAATCATATCGATAAAATGATACATCGGCTCGATGAAAGGATAAATCATATCGATAAAATTATAAATCGACTCGATAAAATGATAAATCATATCGATAAAATGATAAATAATATCGATAAAATGATAAATCATACCGATAAAATGATAAATTGGCTCGATAAAATGATAAATCATCTCGATAAAATGATAAATCATCTCGATAAAATGATAAATCATATCGATAAAATTATAAATCATATCGATAAAATGATAAATCATATCGAGAAAATGATAAATCATATCGATAAAATGATAAATTGGCTCGATGAAATGATAAATCATATCGATAAAATGATAAATCATATCGATAAATGATAAATCATATCGATAAAATGATAAATCATATCGATAAAATGATAAATCATATCAATAAAATGATAAATCATATCGATAAAATGATAAATTGGCTCGATAAAATGATAAATAATCTCGATAAAATGATAAATCATATCGATAAAATGATAAATCATATCGATAAAATGATAAATTGGCTCGATGAAATGATAAATCATATTGATAAAATGATAAATCGACTCGATAAAATGATAAATCATATCGATAAAATGATAAATCATATCGATAAAATTATAAATCGCCTAGATGAAAGGATAAATCATATCGATAAAATGATAAATCATCTCGATAAAATGATAAATCATATCGATAAAAGGATAAATTGGCTCGATGAAAGGATAAATCATATCGATAAAATTATAAATTGGCTCCATGAAAGGATAAACCATATCGATAAAATGATAAATCATATCGATAAAATTATAAATCGACTCGATAAAATGATAAATCATATCGATAAAATGATAAATTTGCTCGAGGAAAGGATAAATCATATCGATAAAATGATAAATTGGCTCGATGAAAGGATAAATCATATCGATAAAATGATAAATCGGCTCGATGAAAGGATAAATCATATCGATAAAATGATAAATTGGCTCGATGAAAGGATAAATCATATCGATAAAATGATAAATTGGCACGATGAAAGGATAAATCATATCCATAAAATGATAAATTGGCTCGATGAAAGGATAAATCATATCGATAAAATGATAAATTGGCTCGATGAAAGGATAAATCATATCGATAAAATGATAAATTGGCTCGATGAAAGGATAAATCATATCGATAAAATGATACATCGGCTCGATGAAAGGATAAATCATATCGATAAAATTATAAATCGACTCGATAAAATGATAAATCATATCGATAAAATGATAAATCATATCGATAAAATGATAAATCATATCGATAAAATGATAAATTGGCTCGATAAAAATGATAAATCATCTCTATAAAATGATAAATCATTTCGATAAAATGATAAATCATATCGATAAAATGATAAATCATATCGATAAAATGATAAATCATATCGAGAAAATGATAAATCATATCGATAAAATGATGAATTGGCTCGATGAAATGATAAATCATATCGATAAAATGATAAATCATATCGATAAAATGATAAATCATATCGATAAAATGATAAATCATATCGATAAAATTATAAATCATATCGATAGAATGATAAATTGGCTCGATAAAATGATAAATCATCTCGATAAAATGATAAATCATATCGATAAAATTATAAATCATATCGATAAAATCATAAATCATATCGATAAAATGATAAATTGGCTCGATGAAAGGATAAATCATATCGATAAAATGATAAATTGGCTCGATGAAAGGATAAATCATATCGATAAAATGATACATCGGCTCGATGAAAGGATAAATCATATCGATAAAATTATAAATCGACTCGATAAAATGATAAATCATATCGATAAAATGATAAATAATATCGATAAAATGATAAATCATATCGATAAAATGATAAATTGGCTCGATAAAATGATAAATCATCTCGATAAAATGATAAATCATCTCGATAAAATGATAAATCATATCGATAAAATTATAAATCATATCGATAAAATGATAAATCATATCGAGAAAATTATAAATCATATCGATAAAATGATAAATTGGCTCGATGAAAGGATAAATCATATCGATAAAATGATAAATCATATCGATAAATGATAAATCATATCGATAAAATGATAAATCATATCGATAAAAGGAAAAATTGGCTCGATGAAATGATAAATCATCTCGATAAAATGATAAATTGGCTCGATGAAAGGATAAATCATATCGATAAAATGATAAATCATATCGATAAAATTATAAATCGACTCGATAAAATGATAAATCATATCGATAAAATGATAAATTTGCTCGAGGAAAGGATAAATCATATCGATAAAATGATAAATTGGCTCGATGAAAGGATAAATCATATCGATAAAATGATAAATCGGCTCGATGAAAGGATAAATCATATCGATAAAATGATAAATTGGCTCGATGAAAGGATAAATCATATCGATAAAATGATAAATTGGCTCGATGAAAGGATAAATCATATCCATAAAATGATAAATTGGCTCGATGAAAGGATAAATCATATCGATAAAATGATAAATTGGCTCGATGAAAGGATAAATCATATCGATAAAATGATAAATTGGCTCGATGAAAGGATAAATCATATCGATAAAATGATACATCGGCTCGATGAAAGGATAAATCATATCGATAAAATTATAAATCGACTCGATAAAATGATAAATCATATCGATAAAATGATAAATCATATCGATAAAATGATAAATCATATCGATAAAATGATAAATTGGCTCGATAAAAATGATAAATCATCTCTATAAAATGATAAATCATATCGATAAAATGATAAATCATATCGATAAAATTATAAATCGACTCGATAAAATGATAAATCATATCGATAAAATGATAAATTTGCTCGAGGAAAGGATAAATCATATCGATAAAATGATAAATTGGCTCGATGAAAGGATAAATCATATCGATAAAATGATAAATCGGCTCGATGAAAGGATAAATCATATCGATAAAATGATAAATTGGCTCGATGAAAGGATAAATCATATCGATAAAATGATAAATTGGCTCGATGAAAGGATAAATCATATCCATAAAATGATAAATTGGCTCGATGAAAGGATAAATCATATCGATAAAATGATAAATTGGCTCGATGAAAGGATAAATCATATCGATAAAATGATAAATTGGCTCGATGAAAGGATAAATCATATCGATAAAATGATAAATCGGCTCGATGAAAGGATAAATCATATCGATAAAATTATAAATCGACTCGATAAAATGATAAATCATATCGATAAAATGATAAATCATATCGATAAAATGATAAATCATATCGATAAAATGATAAATTGGCTCGATAAAAATGATAAATCATCACTATAAAATGATAAATCATATCGATAAAATGATAAATCATATCGATAAAATGATAAATCATATCGATAAAATGATAAATCATATCGAGAAAATGATAAATCATATCGATAAAATGATGAATTGGCTCGATGAAATGATAAATCATATCGATAAAATGATAAATCATATCGATAAATGATAAATCATATCGATAAAATGATAAATCATATCGATAAAATGATAAATCATATCGATAAAATGATAAATCATATCGATAGAATGATAAATTGGCTCGATAAAATGATAAATCATCTCGATAAAATGATAAATCATATCGATAAAATTATAAATCATATCGATAAAATGATAAATCATATCGATAAAATGATAAATTGGCTCGATGAAAGGATAAATCATATCGATAAAATGATAAATTGGCTCGATGAAAGGATAAATCATATCGATAAAATGATACATCGGCTCGATGAAAGGATAAATCATATCGATAAAATTATAAATCGACTCGATAAAATGATAAATCATATCGATAAAATGATAAATAATATCGATAAAATGATAAATCATATCGATAAAATGATAAATTGGCTCGATAAAATGATAAATCATCTCGATAAAATGATAAATCATCTCGATAAAATGATAAATCATATCGATAAAATTATAAATCATATCGATAAAATGATAAATCATATCGAGAAAATGATAAATCATATCGATAAAATGATAAATTGGCTCGATGAAAGGATAAATCATATCGATAAAATGATAAATCATATCGATAAATGATAAATCATATCGATAAAATGATAAATCATATCGATAAAATGATAAATCATATCGATAAAATGATAAATTGGCTCGATGAAATGATAAATCATATCGATAAAATGATAAATTGGCTCGATGAAAGGATAAATCATATCGATAAAATGATAAATCATATCGATAAATGATAAATCATATCGATAAAATGATAAATCATCTCGATAAAATGATAAATCATATCGATAAAATGATAAATCATATCGATAAAATGATAAATTGGCTCGATGAAATGATAAATCATATCGATAAAATGATAAATCGACTCGATAAAATGATAAATCATATCGATGAAATGATAAATCATCTCGATAAAATGATAAATCGCCTCGATGAAAGGATAAATCATATCGATAAAATGATAAATCATCTCGATAAAATGATAAATCATATCGATAAAAGGATAAATTGGCTCGATGAAATGATAAATCATCTCGATAAAATGATAAATTGGCTCGATGAAAGGATAAATCATATCGATAAAATGATAAATCATATCGATAAAATGATAAATTGGCTCGATGAAATGATAAATTGGCTCGATGAAATGATAAATCATATCGATAAAATGATAAATCATATCGATAAATGATAAATCATATCGATAAAATGATAAATCATCTCGATAAAATGATAAATCATCTCGATAAAATGATAAATAGGCTCGATGAAATGATAAATCATATCGATAAATGATAAATCATATGGAAAAAATGATAAATCATATGGAAAAATGATAAATCATATCGATCAAATGATAAATGGGCTCAATAAAATTATAAATCGGCTCGATGAAAGGATAAATCATATCGATAAAATGATAAATCGGCTCGATGAAAGGATAAATCATATCGATAAAATTATAAATCGGCTCGATGAAATGATAAATCATATCGATAAAATGATAAATTGGCTCGATGAAAGGATAAATCATATCGATAAATTTATAAATCGGCTCGATGAAAGGATAAATCATATCGATAAAATGATAAATTGGCTCGATGAAAGGATAAATAATATCGATAAAATGATAAATCGGCTCGATGAAAGGATAAATCATATCGATAAAATTATAAATCGGCTCGATGAAAGGATAAATCATATCGATAAAATTATAAATCGGCTCGATGAAAGGATAAATCATATCGATAAAATGATAAATTGGCTCGATGAAAGGATAAATAATATCGATAAAATGATAAATTGGCTCGATGAAAGGATAAATCATATCGATAAAATTATAAATCGGCTCGATGAAAGGATAAATCATATCGATAAAATTATAAATCGGCTCGATGAAAGGATAAATCATATCGATAAAATGATAAATTGGCTCGATGAAAGGATAAATCATATCGATAAAATGATAAATTGGCTCGATGAAAGGATAAATCATATCGATAAAATGATAAATTGGCTCGATGAAAGGATAAATCATATCGATAAAATTATAAATCGGCTCGATGAAAGGATAAATCATATCGATAAAATGATAAATTGTCTCGATGAAAGGATAAATCATATCGATAAAATTATAAATCGGCTCGATGAAACGATAAATCATATCGATAAAATGATAAATCGGCTCGATGAAAGGATAAATCATATCGATAAAATGATAAATCGGCTCGATGAAAGGATAAATCATATCGATAAAATTATAAATCGGCTCGATGAAAGGATAAATCATATCGATAAAATGATAAATTGGCTCGATGAAAGGATAAATCATATCGATAAAATGATAAATTGGCTCGATGAAAGGATAAATCATATCGATAAAATTATAAATCGGCTCGATGAAAGGATAAATCATATCGATAAAATTATAAATCGGCTCGATGAAAGGATAAATCATATCGATAAAATGATAAATCGGCTCGATGAAAGGATAAATCATATCGATAAAATTATAAATAGGCTCGATGAAAGGATAAATCATATAAATAAAATGATAAATCGGCTCGATGAAAGGATAAATCATATCGATAAAATTATAAATCGGCTCGATGAAAGGATAAATCATATCGATAAAATGATAAATTGGCTAGATGAAAGGATAAATCATATCGATAAAATTATAAATCGGCTCGATGAAAGGATAAATCATATCGATAAAATGATAAATCGGCTCGATGAAAGGATAAATCATATCGATAAAATTATAAATCAGCTCGATGAAAGGATAAATCATATCGATAAAATGATAAATTGGCTCGATGAAAGGATAAATCATATCGATAAAATTATAAATCGGCTCGATGAAAAGATAAATCAAATCGATAAAATGATAAATCGGCTCGATGAAAGGATAAATCATATCGATAAAATGATAAATCGGCTCGATGAAAGGATAAATCATATCGATAAAATTATAAATCGGCTCGATGAAAGGATAAATTATATCGATAAAATTATAAATCGGCTCGATGAAAGGATAAATCATATCGATAAAATGATAAATCGGCTCGATGACAGGATAAATCATATCGATAAAATGATAAATCGGCTCGATGAAAGGATAAATCATATCGATACAATGATAAATCGGCTCGATGAAAGGATAAATCATATCGATAAAATTATAAATCGGCTCGATGAAAGGATAAATCATATCGATAAAATGATAAATTGGCTCGATGAAAGGATAAATCATATCGATAAAATGATAAATCAGCTCGATGAAAGGATAAATCATATCGATAAAATGATAAATCGACTCGATAAAATGATAAATCATCTCGATAAAATGATAAATCGGCTCGATAAAAGGATAAATCATATCGATAAAATTATAAATTGGCTCGATGAAAGGATAAATCATATCGATAAAATGATAAATCGGCTCGATGAAAGGATAAATCATATCGATAAAATGATAAATTGGCTCGATGAAAGGATAAATCATATCGATAAAATGATAAATCGGCTCGATGAAAGGATAAATCATATCCATAAAATGATAAATTGGCTCGATGAAAGGATAAATCATATCGATAAAATGATAAATTGGCTCGATGAAAGGATAAATCATATCGATAAAATGATAAATCGGCTCGATGAAAGGATAAATCATATCGATAAAATGATAAATCGGCTCGATGAAAGGATAAATCATATCGATAAAATGATAAATTGGCTCGATGAAAGGATAAATCATATCGATAAAATGATAAATTGGCTCGATGAAAGGATAAATCATATCGATAAAATTATAAATCGGCTCGATGAAAGGATAAATCATATCGATAAAATGATAAATTGGCTCGATGAAAGGATAAATCATACCGATAAAATGATAAATCGGCTCGATGAAAGGATAAATCATATCGATAAAATTATAAATCGGCTCGATAAACGGATAAATCATATCGATAAAATGATAAATTGGCTCGATGAAAGGATAAATCATATCGATAAAATGATAAATTGGCTCGATGAAAGGATAAATCATATCGATAAAATGATAAATTGGCTCGATGAAAGGATAAATCATATCGATAAAATGATAAATCGACTCGATAAAATGATAAATCATCTCGATAAAATGATAAATCGGCTCGATGAAAGGATAAATCATATCGATAAAATGATAAATTGGCTCGATTAAAGGATAAATCATATCGATAAAATGATAAATTGGCTCGATGAAAGGATAAATAATATCGATAAAATGATAAATTGGCTCGATGAAAGGATAAATCATATCGATAAAATGATAAATCGGCTCGATGAAAGGATAAATCATATCCATAAAATGATAAATCGGCTCGATTAAAGGATAAATCATATCCATAAAATGATAAATTGGCTCGATGAAAGGATAAATCATATCGATAAAATGATAAATTGGCTCGATGAAAGGATAAATCATATCGATAAAATGATAAATCGGCTCGATGACAGGATAAATCATATCCATAAAATGATAAATCGGCTCGATGAAAGGATAAATCATATACATAAAATGATAAATTGGCTCGATGAAAGGACAAATCATATCGATAAAATGATAAATTGGCTCGATGAAAGGATAAATCATATAAATAAAATGATAAATCGGCTCGATGAAAGGATAAATCATATCGATAAAATGATAAATTTTCTCGATAAAATGATAAATTGGCTGAATGAAAGGATAAATCATATCGATAAAATGATAAATCGGCTCGATGAAAGGATAAATCATATCGATAAAATTATAAATCGGCTCGATGAAAGGATAAATCATATCGATAAAATGATAAATTGGCTCGATGAAAGGATAAATCATATCGATAAAATGATAAATTGGCTCGATGAAAGGATAAATCATCTCGATGAAATGATAAATCGGCTACACGAAAGGATAAATCATATCGATAAAATGATAAATTTGCTCGATGAAAGGATAAATCATATCGATAAAATGATAAATCGACTCGATAAAATTATAAATCATATCGATAAAATGATAAATTGGCTCGATGAAAGGATAAATCATATGGATAAAATGATAAATTGGCTCGATGAAAGGATAAATCATCTCGATAAAATCATAAATCGACTCGATAAAATGATAAATCATATCGATAAAATGATAAATTTGCTCGATGAAAGGATAAATCATATCGATAAAATGATAAATCGACTCGATAAAATGATAAATCATATCGATAAAATGATAAATTGGCTCGATGAAAGGATAAATCATATGGATAAAATGATAAATCGGCTCGATGAAAGGATAAATCATATCGATTAAATGATACATTGGGTCGATGAAAGGATAAATCATATCGATAAAATGATAAATCGACTCGATAAAATGATAAATCATATCGATAAAATTATAAATTTGCTCGAGGAAAGGATAAATCATATCGATAAAATGATAAATTGGCTCGATGAAAGGATAAATCATATCGATAAAATGATAAATTGGCTCGATGAAAGGATAAATCATCTCGATAAAATGATAAATCGGCTACACGAAAGGATAAATCATATCGATAAAATGATAAATTTGCTCGATGAAAGGATAAATCATATCGATAAAATGATAAATCGACTCGATAAAATGATAAATCATATCGATAAAATGATAAATTGGCTCGATGAAAGGATAAATCATATGGATAAAATGATAAATTGGCTCGATGAAAGGATAAATCATCTCGATAAAATGATAAATCGACTCGATAAAATGATAAATCATATCGATAAAATGATAAATTGACTCGATAAAATGATAAATCATATCGATAAAATGATAAATCGACTCGATAAAATGATAAATCATATCGATAAAATGATAAATCGACTCGATAAAATGATAAATCATATCGATAAAATGATAAATTGGCTCGATGAAAGGAACAATCATATCGATAAAATGATAAATCATATCGATAAAATGATAAATCATATCAATAAAATGATAAATCATATCGATAAAATGATAAATTGGCTCGATAAAATGATAAATCATCTCTATAAAATGATAAATCATCTCGATAAAATGATAAATCATATCGATAAAATGATAAATCATATCGATAAAATGATAAATCATATCGAGAAAATGATAAATCATATCGATAAAATGATAAATTGGCTCGATGAAATGATAAATCATATCGATAAAATGATAAATCATATCGATAAATGATAAATCATATCGATAAAATTATAAATCATATTGATAAAATGATAAATCATATCGATAAAATGATAAATCATATCGATAGAATGATAAATTGGCTCGATAAAATGATAAATCATCTCGATAAAATGATAAATCATATCGATAAAATTATAAATCATATCGATAAAATGATAAATCATATCGATAAAATGATAAATTGGCTCGATGAAAGGATAAATCATATCGATAAAATGATAAATTGGCTCGATCAAAAGATAAATCATATCGATAAAATGATACATCGGCTCGATGAAAGGATAAATCATATCGATAAAATTATAAATCGACTCGATAAAATGATAAATCATATCGATAAAATGATAAATAATATCGATAAAATGATAAATCATACCGATAAAATGATAAATCATACCGATAAAATGATAAATCATCTCGATAAAATGATAAATCATCTCGATAAAATGATAAATCATATCGATAGAATTATAAATCATATCGATAAAATGATAAATCATATCGAGAAAATGATAAATCATATCGATAAAATGATAAATTGGCTCGATGAAATGATAAATCATATCGATAAAATGATAAATCATATCGATAAATGATAAATCATATCGATAAAATGATAAATCATATCGATAAAATGATAAATCATATCGATAAAATGATAAATCATATCGATAAAATGATAAATTGGCTCGATGAAATGATAAATCATATTGATAAAATGATAAATCGACTCGATAAAATGATAAATCATATCGATAAAATGATAAATCATATCGATAAAATTATAAATCGCCTAGATGAAAGGATAAATCATATCGATAAAATGATAAATCATCTCGATAAAATGATACATCATATCGATAAAAGGATAAATTGGCTCGATGAAATGATAAATCATCTCGATAAAATGATAAATTGGCTCGATGAAAGGATAAATCATATCGATAAAATGATAAATCATATCGATAAAATTATAAATCGACTCGATAAAATGATAAATCATATCGATAAAATGATAAATTTGCTCGAGGAAAGGATAAATCATATCGATAAAATGATAAATTGGCTCGATGAAAGGATAAATCATATCGATAAAATGATAAATCGGCTCGATGAAAGGATAAATCATATCGATAAAATGATAAATTGGCTCGATGAAAGGATAAATCATATCGATAAAATGATAAATTGGCTCGATGAAAGGATAAATCATATCCATAAAATGATAAATTGGCTCGATGAAAGGATAAATCATATCGATAAAATGATAAATTGGCTCGATTAAAGGATAAATCATATCGATAAAATGATAAATTGGCTCGATGAAAGGATAAATCATATCGATAAAATGATACATCGGCTCGATGAAAGGATAAATCATATCGATAAAATTATAAATCGACTCGATAAAATGATAAATCATATCGATAAAATGATAAATCATATCGATAAAATGATAAATCATATCGATAAAATGATAAATTGGCTCGATAAAAATGATAAATCATCTCTATAAAATGATAAATCATTTCGATAAAATGATAAATCATATCGATAAAATGATAAATCATATCGATAAAATGATAAATCATATCGAGAAAATGATAAATCATATCGATAAAATGATGAATTGGCTCGATGAAATGATAAATCATATCGATAAAATGATAAATCATATCGATAAATGATAAATCATATCGATAAAATGATAAATCATATCGATAAAATGATAAATCATATCGATAAAATGATAAATCATATCGATAGAATGATAAATTGGCTCGATAAAATGATAAATCATCTCGATAAAATGATAAATCATATCGATAAAATTATAAATCATATCGATAAAATGATAAATCATATCGATAAAATGATAAATTGGCTCGATGAAAGGATAAATCATATCGATAAAATGATAAATTGGCTCGATGAAAGGATAAATCATATCGATAAAATGATACATCGGCTCGATGAAAGGATGAATCATATCGATAAAATTATAAATCGACTCGATAAAATGATAAATCATATCGATAAAATGATAAATAATATCGATAAAATGATAAATCATATCGATAAAATGATAAATTGGCTCGATAAAATGATAAATCATCTCGATAAAATGATAAATCATCTCGATAAAATGATAAATCATATCGATAAAATTATAAATCATATCGATAAAATGATAAATCATATCGAGAAAATTATAAATCATATCGATAAAATGATAAATTGGCTCGATGAAAGGATAAATCATATCGATAAAATGATAAATCATATCGATAAATGATAAATCATATCGATAAAATGATAAATCATATCGATAAAAGGATAAATTGGCTCGATGAAATGATAAATCATCTCGATAAAATGATAAATTGGCTCGATGAAAGGATAAATCATATCGATAAAATGATAAATCATATCGATAAAATTATAAATCGACTCGATAAAATGATAAATCATATCGATAAAATGATAAATTTGCTCGAGGAAAGGATAAATCATATCGATAAAATGATAAATTGGCTCGATGAAAGGATAAATCATATCGATAAAATGATAAATCGGCTCGATGAAAGGATAAATCATATCGATAAAATGATAAATTGGCTCGATGAAAGGATAAATCATATCGATAAAATGATAAATTGGCTCGATGAAAGGATAAATCATATCCATAAAATGATAAATTGGCTCGATGAAAGGATAAATCATATCGATAAAATGATAAATTGGCTCGATGAAAGGATAAATCATATCGATAAAATGATAAATTGGCTCGATGAAAGGATAAATCATATCGATAAAATGATACATCGGCTCGATGAAAGGATAAATCATATCGATAAAATTATAAATCGACTCGATAAAATGATAAATCATATCGATAAAATGATAAATCATATCGATAAAATGATAAATCATATCGATAAAATGATAAATTGGCTCGATAAAAATGATAAATCATCTCTATAAAATGATAAATCATATCGATAAAATGATAAATCATATCGATAAAATGATAAATCATATCGATAAAATGATAAATCATATCGAGAAAATGATAAATCATATCGATAAAATGATGAATTGGCTCGATGAAAGGATAAATCATATCGATAAAATGATAAATCATATCGATAAATGATAAATCATATCGATAAAATGATAAATCATATCGATAAAATGATAAATCATATCGATAAAATGATAAATCATATCGATAGAATGATAAATTGGCTCGATAAAATGATAAATCATCTCGATAAAATGATAAATCATATCGATAAAATTATAAATCATATCGATAAAATTATAAATCATATCGATAAAATGATAAATCATATCGATAAAATGATAAATTGGCTCGATGAAAGGATAAATCATATCGATAAAATGATACATCGGCTCGATGAAAGGATAAATCATATCGATAAAATTATAAATCGACTCGATAAAATGATAAATCATATCGATAAAATGATAAATAATATCGATAAAATGATAAATCATATCGATAAAATGATAAATTGGCTCGATAAAATGATAAATCATCTCGATAAAATGATAAATCATCTCGATAAAATGATAAATCATATCGATAAAATTATAAATCATATCGATAAAATGATAAATCATATCGAGAAAATGATAAATCATATCGATAAAATGATAAATGGGCTCGATGAAAGGATAAATCATATCGATAAAATGATAAATCATATCGATAAATGATAAATCATATCGATAAAATGATAAATCATATCGATAAAATGATAAATCATATCGATAAAATGATAAATCATATCGATAAAATGATAAATTGGCTCGATAAAATGATAAATCATCTCGATAAAATGATAAATCATATCGATAAAATGATAAATCATATCGATAAAAGGATAAATTGGCTCGATGAAATGATAAATCATATCGATAAAATGATAAATCGACTCGATAAAATGATAAATCATATCGATAAAATGATAAATCATCTCGATAAAATGATAAATCGCCTCGATGAAAGGATAAATCATATCGATAAAATGATAAATCATCTCGATAAAATGATAAATCATATCGATAAAAGGATAAATTGGCTCGATGAAATGATAAATCATCTCGATAAAATGATAAATTGGCTCGATGAAAGGATAAATCATATCGATAAAATGATAAATCATATCGATAAAATGATAAATTGGCTCGATGAAATGATAAATTGGCTCGATGAAATGATAAATCATATCGATAAAATGATAAATCATATCGATAAATGATAAATCATATCGATAAAATGATAAATCATCTCGATAAAATGATAAATCATCTCGATAAAATGATAAATAGGCTCGATGAAATGATAAATCATATCGATAAATGATAAATCATATGGAAAAAATGATAAATCATATGGAAAAATGATAAATCATATCGATCAAATGATAAATGGGCTCAATAAAATTATAAATCATATCGATAAAATGATAAATCCTATCGATAAAATGATACATTGGCTCGATAAAAGGATAAATCATATTGATAAAATGATAAATCATATCGATAAAATTATAAATCATATCGATAAAATGATAAATTATATCGATGAAATGATAAATCGGCTCCATGAAAGGATAAATCGGCTCGATTAATGATAAATTGGCTCGATTAAATGATAAATCCTCTCGATAAAATGATAAATCGGCTCGATAATATGATGAGTCGGCTCGATGAAGTAATAAATTTGCTCGATAAACTGATAAATCGGCTTGATGAAATGTTAAATCGGCGTCATGAAATGATAAATCGGGTCGAGAAATGATAAACCAGCTCGATGAAATGATAAATCGGCTCGATAAAATGATAAATCTACTCGACGAAATGATAAATCGGTACGATGAAATGATAAATCTTCTCGATAAAATGATAAATCGGCTCGATAAAATGATGAATCGGTTCGATTAAATGATAAATTGTATCGATGAAATGATAATTTGGTTTTATAAAAGGATAAATCGGCTCGATGAAATGATAAAACGGCTCGATGAAATGATAAATCGGCACGATGAAATGATAAAACGGCTCGATGAAATGATGAATCGGCTCGATGAAATGATAAATCGGCTCGATGAAATGATAATTCGGTTTTATAAAATGATAAATCGGCTCGATGATATTATAAATCTTCTCGATAAATCGGCTCGATTAAATGATAAATCGTCTCGATTAAATGATAAATCGGCTCGATGAAATGATAAATCGGCTCGATGGGATGTTGAATCGGTTCGATGAAATGATAAATAGGCTCGATGAAATGATACATTCTATCGATTTAATGATAAATCGGCTCGATGAAATGATAAATCCTATCGATGAAATGATAAATCATATCGATGAAATGATAAATCATATCGATGAAATTATAAATCGTCTCGATGTAATGATAAATCATATCGTTGAAATGATAAATCGGCTTGATTAAATGATAAATCATATCGATTAAATGATAAATCGGCTCGATGAAATGATAAATCTGCTCCATGAAATGATAAATCGGCTCGATAAAATGCCAGTCCGTCCAATAGGTGGAGCCTTTCTTCATGCACGGGAACTTTCTGCACTGGGTGCATAAAAACTTTGTCTTCACCTTCTTAAGGTCGTTGTTTTTGTAAGATATTCCAGGTTGTTGTCTGTTGTATTTCAGGTGTTTCTCTATGCACAAAGCACAGATGTGGTCAGGTAAGGTGCAAGGGTTGATTTTAGGGAAGGAATTCCTGGTTCCAGTCGTTGAGCACAGGGTTCCGGTTATTCTCTGCGAACGGCTGTAGAACGGTAGTTCCCTACCAGTTCCAGACAAAGTGTTTGATTATATTATGTATAGAAGTTTTCTGGCATCTCCTTGTGTAGACAGGTACAGCACATAGGAGTTGTAGCAAGCTCACGTGAAGAATTTGATGAAGAGACAGCGGTAGTGGCGTCATAACACTGAAGGCGGGTCATCTGGCCCTTTTTGTCACAACTGCCCATGTACTTGTTGTAGTCCAAGGCAAGCTGGTGAATGCTCACTTAAAATCGAGCCTAAGAAGCCATTGCCTTGTCTGAATAATACCGGTTAAGCAGTAACTCGGTATTCAGCATTTTCGGAAATTACCGGTATATCGGTAACTCAGTTTTGTATGGTTAAAGAGTCAATAAAAAATTAGCAAATGTTTTTGTTTTTGTATTTGTTGTTTACAAAAAAGGATAAGGGTTAACAAGTGTACAGTGGTCAAGAACATGCTGTAGCCATCATTAGTAGTGAAAATTTAGTAAATTGGATTACTTAAGAGGATTGCTCATCAAGAATTTTTTTCACGTTGGACGTGAAAACAACCATATTGTAGTCAGTTGGAAAGCGGGAAAACGCCACAGAGTTTCACGGACATGCAGTTCTAAGAAAGGGGCTATTTAGGTACATGTAAAGAGTGGGGAAAATTATTGATAGTGTTTGCAGATAGACGAGTGTTTTTCGTGAAAGTTAGGACCAGAGGGACCATAGATTGGAGCTCAGACGAGCACTTACCATGAATATAACGAGAAAGCAGAGACATTTTCGCAACATCTCTTCTGTAAGAAAGAGGTTGCAGGGAAGATAAAAGAGCACACCCCATTAGGCTACGAAGTCTATTTTGAACAGATGTGGCAACAGTACTCCATCCTTGGACGTATTTGGCAGAGAATTGCATCAGCAGTAAGATATATACTAGAGCGGTAGAATGATCCCACTATTTTCCCAGTAGCTCTGGCAACGGATTTGATGCACGTGTTCAATCTCAGATCAGAAGTAAAGGGCAGACATAGAAGCTTGTCAAAACATGGGGCCTCCCCAAGACAAGATGAATGTCATCTCAATTGATGCCTCACGGGTATCAGAGCGTTGATGATGGAAAGATAGAAGTTTGGTCTTAGATGCATTAAAATTAAATAGCCACTTCTTTCTCCATTGCACCACGTGATCAAGTTCAGAGAAGAGAGCATCAGAGAGAACTAGTCGTTTACAGCCTTTGAAATTTTGCCATGGATGGTAGTGTCGTCAGCATAAATGTCTACAAATGATCTTAGGATGTGACTTGGAAGGTCATTGATGTAGATCAGGAAAAGAGTTGAGCCCAGAATGGACCCCTGAGGGACTCCAGCATTAATACTGACTTTCTGATTTCTGCCCATCAACCACTACTCTTATGAACCCACCAGAAAGAAATAATTTAATAATTAACAAAACATTTCCAACTATACCATAGCTGCAGATTTTGTTGAGTAGACCTTTATTCCATACCCAATCAAAGGCCTTTGATATGTTAGAAAGGAAGCCTCCGTCGAGAGATTCGCTAATCCTATGAGATATAACTGTTAACACATCTGCTGTAGATCTAGCAGGAGGTTATTTTTGCTGAGGTGGTTGACTACTTATATATTTAATACAGAGTCTAGCAATTTACTCATGACGCACAGGAGACTGATTGGTCTGTGTTTAGAGAGAGATGGCCGATCACCTGTATTTTTAAATACGAGGCATACTACTGAGGTTTTCCAGGGTGTTTGGAAGCATTTCTCTTTAAGACAATGTTTAAATAGCTTTGTAAGTATGGGAACTGGTTATGGCTGAAGCCTTTTGAGCACTATAATAGAAATGCTGTCAGGGTCAGCTGTTTTACTGGAGTCGAGGTTTTTGATTAGCTTGGCAACATCACGCACAGATATTTGTAAGTCGCATAGCGTGTTTTCACACACATGAGGAAATACGAGGGTTGGTGGCCATGATTGCACAGGGTAGAATTAACTGCCAACTTTTTAGCGTTTGGCTTTGTCCGACGCTGACGAGATTACCTCAGGTTCATTGATAATGGATGAAATAAAACACACACTTCATTTCAGGACCCTATTTTTATTTGCCAAAATTAGTAGGAACCAAGCCGTTGCTCAGCTACTTTGAACTTTACGGACTGAGCATACAACTGCCTTGCGTTCTTTATTACTTTTTTTACAGTGGTTTCTGGTAGTCCTGAATGCGGCTTTAGTCTTATACATCTATTATGTTGGAAGCAATGGAAATAGTGATTTATGTGCGCAATTGCAGCAGTACATTCTGGAGAGAACCACGGATGGCTGTTAAGGGTTTGCTGGAATTGTTTGGGGGGTATGAAGCGGTCTATACCTACAATTAACCATTCAGTCAGATCTGATACTATGAAGAACACATTCTTTTTAAACATGGAATGCAGGGTCAGATCTGATATAAATGTACGAAAGCTATCCCAGTCAGCCATAGAGTATCGATATATTGTACGATGGAGAGGTATTTCGGAAGGTTTATTACATTTTGATTTTATCTTCACTAAGACAACCGGTCGCCTGGAAGAGCCTATTGGGGACAGAACGGAAGACGAACATAGCTCAGGGCAAGTTGTGAGAAAAGGTCTAGGAGACTTGCATATTAATCATTAGTGTCACACACACGGGTCGGTTCGTGAACAATCATAAGCAGTGGAGAGCCTTCTCTCATCATCTGTCTTGTTTGAGTGAGTTAACCATTCCACATTGTGAACATTGAAATCTCCACAGACGTGAATGTTAACCGAAGGATAAGCAGATAAGATGTGGTCAATTTTCTCAGATATGCTCTTAAAACTCCTCTATTATGGGGTGATGGAGGGCAAATATAAACGCAGTGATGTGAGCAAGTGCAATCCGAAAGCACATATAGGGCAAATTTTAGGTATTCTCTGGAGATGACCCTCCCACATTAGAAGACATTACTAATGTAGGCACATATTTTATGCCCATGTCGAACTTCAGGGTCAGATTTGGATGTTAAATTAGAATATTATTTAATTACAAACTCATCTAGGGAAATAGTCGGTCGAATGCCAGTTTCGCTTAGGTAGAATAGGTCTTACTTGGTCTCCTGTAATTAGATTTCAACCTCTGGAAGGTTGGAACGTAGACCCCTGATGTTAGAGAAGAAGACATTATAAATGGGGTCTACGTTGAAAGCTGGATTTCTGGGTTTAATCGTGTATTCGTTCTGGAGACTTTTAATGGTAAAGTTTTAGAATTTGTAGAATAGATCGACAGACTTAATAAGAGCAGGGAAGAAAGGGATCATTCCATATAAAACGTCTGAAACAATGCATTTAAATTGTTGCCATGATGTGACTTCAAAAATTAAGCTTGCATTATTTGGGAAATGCTTTCTTTTCAAAAGCATCTTCATGGTTAGGAGAATGTAAAAGTTGTAAGGTTCAACGTCCAGAGAGTAGAGGGCATGGGAGAAGGTTCCATAACTATATTAGTATGCTTCTGATCTGGCGGCATGCGCGTTGTTGACCGGAGCGTTGTCTTACAAAAGGAGAATACATTTGCTGATATTGCCCGCCTGTTGATTTTATAGCTTCTCTGAATTTCTTTTTAAAAAAAGCTATAATACTTTTATAAAAATAATAATACTTTGTAATAATCCGGATATTACGGTATTTTTGCTGGGGAATCTCCCATCATAAATCTGTTCTGAACTAAGAAGACCGTGAGTATGATATGAAAATATCAAAATCTATTTTAATTTTTAAAATAGCAGAATAAGAATATTAATATCCGGTAGACATAAATGACGAATCATATTTATATAGCAATCATAAAATAAAAAGCAAGTAAAGTTTTACACAAGAATACAAAACGCATTATCCTATTCCTAAGCCAACATAAAAATAAGAAAAGGAAAAAACAAACCATGTTAACTCTTTCCAACAGACCGGTTTGCAAATATAGCTGCTTCCACTGCATGAACTCTTACTCAGTCCATCGTCCAGTAACAAATAATGAAATAGCAATGCCCTGTAATCACTTTGAGGAGTATAATTTTTAAGTTGATATATAACCCTTTTAAACTAACCCGTTAACATTAACCACCAAAGCGAGGGCGCAGAAATGCCTGGATTAGGACCCAGGCGCGGTAAAACCCTCTCGGTGCTGATGGACCGGTAGATCTTCCCAGATCATCCGTCTAGGAGAAGGAAAACTGAAGCTAAACCTAAGGCGAGGAAGGCTTCTCCAGTCTTGGATGACAACCTTCCTAGAGCTGGTGACTCAAACAAATTACCGGTCTGCAAACCTATACTGCTTAAGGAGTAGATAGGGACTGACTATCGCCCGGCTTCCATGCTCCTTCTTTGCCTATTAGCTAGGCGTAGAGGTCAAATCACAGGGAGCCGACAGACCTTCAGTGGTCGATCTTGTTACTTGACTAGGACAATGAACGCCGTTTTCCCCACTCCCGACACATCCCATCTCCTAAACTGGGCACTTGGGAGTGCTTGAATGCCATAATGCCAGTACAAGTAGATTGGGTTGACTATCGTCTGATGGGTTGAGGGTACCGGATAGACAGTTCCCAGCTGCTGTTCCCGAGTGATAGTACAGGTGCCCTAACTCTTTGGTAGCGCTTAGAGCGGCTGCTCCATCAACAGTTGTATAATATCGGGTTGTTTGTAGTGCCATGGCGCGCATGAAAAGGGACCCTGCACTCATCCCCGGTGGGCTATCCTGAAGCCACAATCCTAGCAGATGGCAGGACAAGTGATGGTCTGATTGTGTTGCATGACTGGTATTCTGCATAAACACTTGTTCAGCATCCCTTACCTAAACTGAAAGTCTCAAAAAAATGACAGTACAATAATAAAAAAAATACGCTAAAACCAGGCCCAAACTCAAACAAAACCAACTTGCTTTCTCCCTTGAAGCTTGCATTTACTAACATCCGTGGGCTTAGAACTAATGTAAATGATGTCGAAGCCTATCTCCTAACAAACGCCCCAGATATCTTAGAACTAAGTGAGACTAACCTACACTCCTCTAACCCCTCTTACTATTTTAACATGTCTGGCTATCTCCAACTATGCCGTAAGGACTCTGACAGACATATGCACGGACTTGGAGTCTACATTCGTAACACCCTCCCCTTGACTAGAGAAACAAACCTAGAATCGGAGGATCAAGCCTTTATGTGCTTTAGACTAAACATACAACATAACATAAGCTACTTTTATTTTCTCTACCGCTCTCCCTCGTCCCAGGACTGTACCATAATAAACAAAGTCTCTGACAGCATAGACACAGCACTCTTCCTCGACACTAGCGCAGACGTACATGTATTTGTTGAATTAATGTCCACCACAAAAACAGACTTGGATTCTCTACTTATACAGATGCAGCGGGCAGCACAACACATAGCTTCTCTATATCTCACTCCCTATCACAAATGGTTACGTTTCCAACCCGTATCCCTGACCAGCAAGAACAACACGCATCACTTCTAGATCTGTTTCTGACCACAGTTCCCGAGGATTGTATAACAAATGCTGACAGCCACTCGGGAACGCTGATCATGCAGTTATAATGGTCGAAATCGCCCTAAACTCTACACCCAAAACTGAAGAGCCAGTGCTCAAAACAACGAGATATTATAAAAAGGCTGACTGGGAAGCCATCAGAGATCTTATCAGAAATGCCCCATGGGGAAATATTTTTCTCTTCCGGCTGAACAGTGCGCAAATGAGACCACTGAATGGTTCAGAACGGCAATGGAAGCACATGTATCCATGCGAAAATTTTATAGCAAGCCCCACTCTCCCCAATGGTTTACTTCTACTTGCACAACTGCCATTGCTCAAAGGCAGCATGCATACCGCAGATTTAACCGACATAAGTCCTGTACAAACAGGCAGAAGTATATAGAAGCTAGAAGTAACGTTAAGAAAGAAATAGCGACAGCTAAGAGAGAATTTACTGAAACCACTAAAAAACGCATCAAAGTAAAAAAAATTATGAACGCGTGACTTCTGGAAAATCTACAACAGTGTAGTAAATAATGGGCAATCAACAATTACCCTACTAACCAACAATCACGAGGTTGTTTGCTCAGCAACCGACAAGGCTAATATGCTTGCCAGTCGGTTTGCCTTCAACTCCACACAAGACCCTTCCAACCACCCCCTGCCTGACTTTCCTTTGCGGACAGACGCCACGCTAGGTGCATGCTATCATAAAAAACCTTGATATTTCGAAAGCATGTGGACCCGATCTCATCCCAGCTGTGCTATTAAAAAAGTGCTCAGTTGAAGTAGCTTCAGTTCTCTCCAAACTCTACAACAAATGCCTTAATGAATCTTGCCTTCCGGGCTGTTGGAAAACTGCTTCTGTGGTACCAATATTCAAGAATTCTGGGAAAGAACTGACCCATCAAATTATCGCCCCATTAGCCTCCTCCCACTTTTCGCTAAAATATTTGAGGCCATAATTAACCATGCTCTAGTCCATTACCTTACAGATGCTAAACTTCTGACTGACAAACAATATGGATTTAGACAAGCCCGTTTCACAGCAGACATCCTCACTGTAATCTATGAACGTATATACCATTCAGTCGACAAAGCGGGGAAGGGCAGAGCGGTAGCTCTAGATATATCTAAGGCGTTTGACAGGGTATGGCATGAGGGTCTCCTCAGGAAAATTAGATCATACGGTATCACTGGTAGAATACTTAACATAATTAAATTCTTCTTACATAAGAGAAAAATCCAGGTTGTCCTCGACGGTCGTACATCTAAACAATATGATATAGATGCGGGAGTGCCTCGTAGGTCTATCCTTGGACCTCTGTTGTTCCTAATATTCATTAATAACCTACACGACAAAATTGCCTCTGAGATGAGTATATATGCTGATGACACTACACTCTATAACAGGCATGACAGGAAAACAAATGAACACATATCTAAAGAAATGGCAGAAATACTAGAGGATGATCTCCAATCTGTAGTGGAATGGGGACAAAAATGGATGGTCACATTCAATGCTGCCAAGACTAAACTGATTTCCTTCAATAATTACAAGAAACCTTCTCTGCCACCAATAGCAATGGCCAGTGACTCTTTTTCTGAGAGTACATCTTTCAACCTGCTTGGCCTAACGTTCACAGGAAACATGAGTTATAACAATTACATTGAAAGCATTGCCAGGGCCACTGCGAAGAAGGTAGGCTCTCTCTACCGTGCTAGAAAACTACTAACACCCGAAATTATCCTGTACCTCCATAAGCCACCATTCGCCCATGTATGGAGTATTGCTGTCACATTTGGGCTGGTGCATCTGTTACTAGTCTCTAGCTCCTTGACAAGGTTCAAAAGAGAGTCGTCAATCTGATAGGCCCTGAACTGGCATCTAAGCTTCAGCCTCTGTCCAATCGACGAAATGTTGCATCCCTCTGCCTGTTCTACAAGTATTTTAATGGTGAATGCTCTGGCGAACTGCAGACTCTTGTGTCCCCACGACGTAGACACCCTCGACAAATCCGACAGGTAGCTAAATCCCCCCATACTGTAGAGATCCCTAGATGTAGAAGACTCTGCTCCAGTACTTTCTTCCCTAGAACGGCTAGACTCTGGAATTCCATTCCAGGTCCCTGCTTCTCCAACTGTACTGACATGCAGAAGTTCAAGTGTAACGTGAACCGACATCTTGCTGCCCAAATCCCAACAATACCCCATTAGTTGTTGCCCCTGATAGTAGCCCCCTACGCCAAAATGGCAATGTGCCTTGTTTGGGGTGAAAATGTTATTAAAAAAAATCGAACACGGTTTCTCTTTGAATTTTGAAAGGAAAGAAAAATAAATTAAACGAATGTTTGATGCAATTAAATTTTCCTGCCTAACTGCCAAATTTTATACACTGGTGAAGCCTTATGATGAATATTTATGATAGTTTGTATATTATGAGAATATATTCTTCGAAATGAGCACTTGTCTGTAGATAAACTTTTTAAAAGTAAATATGGAATGGTTATCTGAATAATCAATATTTCCATGGTGTTAAATTAAGAGCTCTACCTCCACCATTTTCTTAAACAAATCTTCACGTGAGAGTTCATGACTGATCGAACATCGCCGACATTACGACATGATTCAAAGGTCACATGTTAAATGATGTGAGTTAAATTATGTCAAAGCGAGGATAAGTTTGAATATATACACGTAGAGTTAGGGTTAACAAAAGGATGACAAAAAATGTGGAAGTGTAAAACATTTCTTGATCATCATTCACTCCCGGGCAATATCAGGTTTCCCTGTTAATATATATATATATATATATATATATATATATATATATATATATATATATATATGTAGAGAGAGAGAGAGAGAGAGAAACAGACAGACAGACAGACAGAGATTCAGACTTAATATTTCAACGTTATGGGAAAAAGAGTAAGTCTATTGATATTTCGTTCCTGCTTAGTGGACTTGATCAGGGTGATTAGTTTCCGAAGCAAATAAATTAAGACCACAAATGAATTTTGAAATGTCTGTTGTGTGTGATGTTTCTTTTTTCTAACTGTGACAAATATTCACTTCTAAAAAAAATCATGAGCTGCCTAAAGGAAAGAACAGGAAGTCATTTTCGCGACACATGCAGAAATTTCCAAATGCACCTGTAGTTTTAATTTATTTTATTCTAAAATCAATCACACTGATCGTCCTATAAAAACATCAATAAACTCGACCATGTCTTAGTTTTCACTCTTATTTCCTCTCTCTGTGTGTATGTGTGCGTATGTGTGTGTGCGTGTGTGTGTATGTGCGTGCTGAACATTTATGTTTTTATTACAAACACTTGATTAAATATCATTCTAATAGTTAATTAATTACAAATGTTAGTAATCCACATGAAGTCAAAGTCTTTTCTTAGTTTATCAAAAATAATTTTCCCATTACATGTACATATCCGGAAACCTAAATAAATATATCCGACATCCCAATTCCGGATTCCGTCTATACTTGACGTCATCACTGACACGTGGTCACTAGTAGCAATAATCATACGTTTGTATTAGTCTCTGTATAACCAAAAACATGCCAGAATATTATTCCCAGAAACAATGAGAATTGGTGGTCTTTGTCAATATTAATATTATAGTTTTATTACTAAAACTATCTATTCGCAAACCTTTTAAAAACAAGAGAACTGTATATAGATGTGCGCATATAAATAAATTATATATATATATAAATATATATATATATACCCACACACACACACTCATATATATATATATATATATATATATATATATATATATATATATATATATATATATATATAGCAAAGTACCTGTCCTTGACTGGGTTCCAAAACAGCCTACTGAAAATGGACTCTGATTTATGAAAGTATTATAGCTTATAAAAAGGAAGGGTTGTAAAGAGATAGCTTCGAATTTGGGGGTATCAAAGCCAAAGCAAAATATGATGAAAGTAAAAATAAAATAGATAAACCCCATAATTT
The DNA here is from genome assembly GCF_053919585.1 of Euprymna scolopes. Taxonomy (NCBI): domain Eukaryota; kingdom Metazoa; phylum Mollusca; class Cephalopoda; order Sepiida; family Sepiolidae; genus Euprymna; species Euprymna scolopes. The sequence goes on along the minus strand of NC_136482.1, from coordinate 69,273,929 downwards.
ATTATACCATACCTGTTCACACTGAAACACTTATCACAATATTCTGTCGATCTATATTTAAAAACCTTGTTACTTTGTGACATATTTACATTCTATGGAGGTCAGGCGCGAACGAACATCCCATAATTTTATTATACCATATTTCTTCAAACTGAAACATAATTATCAAAGTATACTTACGCAGATAGATATGAAAAGTCTTTATTAAAGTTTGTGCCTATTTCCATTCTTTGGAGGTCAGGCGCGAACGCAGATTTCACAATTTTATTATACCATCCCTATTCAAGTTAAAACATACTTATCCAAGTATTATCATGTATATCTATATCAAAAACACTTGTAAACGGTTTTTTTAATTTTTTAATTTTTTATTTCCATACTTTGTGGACCAGGCGCGTACGCACCCCACAATTTTAATGAATCATCATTATGCCAGATCAAACATACCCATTCCTGTGCCTCGAAAGGGGCGTTCCAAAAGTAATGTATCCTATTTTTTATTCTGCCCGAATGGATTAGAGAAAATTAAAGATTGCATTGTCATGATGATTGAACTTATACATTCATGAGTCGAAAATTTCATCTCTCTATTGAAGATATTAACGGTGTGAAACTCTATGAAAACACTCCTATTCTATGACGTGTGCCAAAAGCTGAAATATTTTATTGAATTTCTGAGAATGGTGATGACTATGTAACAAAATAAATTCTGAAGCACTATAGGTCCGTCATTTTAATTGTAAAACTTCTGTCTTCCTAGTTCTACAACTTTTTCAGTTAAATCATAAAATGCTCTACTTTTTGACGACCCTCGTAAGTTATATATATATATATATATATATATATATATATATATATATATATATATGTATATGTATATATATATATACATACATATATATTAGTGTTGGGACAATTAATCGGAATCGGGAATCGGAAAAATCAGAACTTTTGAGGTATCGGAATCGGTGTCGGAATCGGAAAAATTATAGCCTAATTTTCGATTCCAAATCGATTCTTTTAATTTTGGGGGGGGTCAATAAAAAACGAAACAAGCACAAATTGTTTTTATTTTAGAAGCTGTTTATTACGACATAAAACTGAGAAGGGTCACATTATGGATTATAAGTCTCATTTACAGATTTAACATTGAGTTTAATTTATTTTATTTATTGGTCCTTTTTCAAGAGATATATTGGCTATTCCCTTTTGTAAAACTTTCGTATCTATTTGCTAAATATCTATATGCTTCCACCTGAGAGAGTTAACTTAATTATTAAAAAGGTTTTCAATACTCTGGACGGAGTTTTTAAATTATTTTGGCGCCAGCTGTACATTGGCGGTGTCTGCCATCGGCTTCTTTTTATATAATAAGTTTTATGCCGCTTCTCTTTGGACGCAAGTGAAAAATAGAGATGAAAATCTCCGATAAGTTTATCAAAATCTTGGATAAAATGCATAAAGAGAAAACATTCTGAAGATTCTCGTAATTTAAAAGGAAACTATATTTACATTTTAACTTCCCCAAAAAGAAGAATGGGATTGGGACATTTATTACTGTAATTAACAGAAAAAGAAAAGAAATGATAAACAAATATGCAACAAATAAATGTTACCAAAGGCAAGACTTTTCTAAATACCTGATTAAATTTATTTGTGTTTAAACTTCTTTTAAAGTGTGCTTTTCATTTAAAACAAGCTTAATGTCTCCTCTTTGAGCTAGAATTTTAAAAAATGGCTGCCCAGTAACCGCGGCAGAAGGACCATTGATAATTGCTCAAAATTGAAAAATAAACAAACGCTGATAAAAACACATAAATAAATGTTAACAATCGATGGAAAATGTTATGCTGTATGAGTATCTTGTTTAATTTTCGATTTTTGAATGATTATGCAAGAATGGGTAGGAAATTAGCGTCATTTTAGAGTTTTCCTACGCGAAATTTTTAAATAATATTTTTTTTTCTTTTCGCCACATGATCATTTAAAAATGTAGAAGTGATTCAGCTATAGGCATGAATATATTTGCTGCTATTATTATTTATTATTATTATTATTATTTATTATTATTATTATTATTATTATTTATTATTATTATTATTTATTATTATTTATTATTATTATCAATTTTATTATTATTATCATTATTATTATTTTATTATTATTATCAATTTTATTATTGTTATTATTATTATTATTATTATTATTATTATTTTATTAATATTTCTATTATTATTTCTATTATTATTAATTTTATTATTAATAATATTTTCATTATTATTATTATTATTATTATCATTATTATTATTTTATTATTATTAGTAGTAGTAGTAGTAGTAATATTTTTATTATTATTATTATTATTATTATTATTATTTTTATTATTTTATTTTTTTCTATTATTATTATTATTATAATTATTATTATAATTATTTTTTATTATTATTATTATTATTTGTAGTAGTAGTAGTAGTAGTATCTGTATTTTTTTTCTTTTACAGTAACACAAATCAATCTAATAATCAACCAAATGCGTTTAACTGTTAGAAAAAATATGAACACTTTTTTAAAGAGGGAAGGTACAGATTAGTAAACAGAAATTCATCTCAATGTTAAGAATACTTTTTTCAAATAGTACGTTATTATGTAGAAACGAATTCTTGACATGGGATTGGTTTTTTTTTTACTGTTCTTTCCATACACTGTTTTCTATGTTCGCATACAAATCGTCTAGCAATTATATTTGGGACGCCAGCACACCAGCATGCCAAATTTCAATTCGCCATTTTGGTTTGCAAGAAAGTACACTAGTACGCCAAATATTATTCTGTCATAAAAACAAATTTCTACAGAAAAAAAAAATTTATCTAGCGAATAAACATAAAATTACATGTGAAAAACACGTTTATTATTTTTTAAAATCCAACAACTGAACTGAAGTCGATGTTTTGCTTCTAAAAGAAATTTAGCTTTTTGGCTTAATCTCTGTGTGGCGTACTGTAAAAAAATTTTTCTAATGAATAAAAATGAATAAAAATTATTTTTACAAGCATCTTCATATATTTATCCAGCCAATAAATATAAAATCACATTTATTATTCGAAAAAATTCAACAGTAGAGCTGAAGTCGATGTTTTGCTTCTAAAACAAAATTAATTTTTTTGGATAATTCCTCGTATAGCGTACCGGAAAAATATTTTTTCTAATGAATAAAAATGAATAAAATTTATTTTCATAAGAATTTATGCACATTTCTCTAGCCAATAAATATAAAATTTTATCTGAAATACCATGTTTATTATTTTAAAAATCCAACTTATGAACGAAGCTGAAGTTGATCTTTTCGATTCTAAAACAAACTAACTTTTTGCTAAATCCTGTTGCTGATATGGGGTCGCCAGTTAATAGGTAACTATGATTAGAAACCTTCTTCCTATAATAAAAATAAAGAAAATACAACGACAACAGTAAATAGCAATCAACTCGGACACAATGTTTGTATATTAAAATTTTTTTTTTCATTTAGCTAAAGTAGCTTTATGTGATATTTTTTTTATTATGAAATTAAATTCAATTAAAAGCATTTGGGATATTTGAAGCAGGATATTCCATAGTGTAAATATGACACTGTGGTGATTTCTGAAATGAAAATGATGGGCAAATTGTGAAAGAATTGAAAAGAAATGTGTCAAGTTGAAAAGTGGATAGACAAGATGACTACAAAAGTAACGGCTAGAAATCCTTCACGACTATGGCGATTATTATTCCAAACATACTTGGCGAAGAAAACTGCGAATAAAGTGTATCCCATTCTCAGATGTATCATTGACACGCCAAACCTAATTTAATTTGTTTGTAATAGTTGTTATGGTAAGCAAAATAAATATTCTAGACCTCACTCGCCTTATTCAATATCACAGATTTTAAAAAGCTTTTCGCACCTGTTTGATAAACGGCCATATGGTGTCTATTAGAGACTTCACACTTTAATATTAAAATTTTTAAAATACTTTAACATTTTTTCTGACGCTATTTTGACCTTGGTTTTATCTGATCACCATATCCTCTAAAAAAAATTCATGTTTCCTTATATTTTGCTTGGTTTTTGACACAAATGGAAAATATAGATGAAAATCTTACAAGTTTATGAAAACCTTGGATAGAATATATAGAGATCAAATATTTGAAATTATTTTTACTTAAAAAACTTTTATTTACATTTAAAATACCCCCAAACATATGAGATTCTACTTTTAAGGCGATGATGTCTAAAGACACTGAAACGTTATTTTAGAATAGGGGTTCAGTTGTGCATATAAATATAATGTAAAATGATTACATTTCCGGTACATTCTAACTTTTAAAGCAGTTCACTGATTCTAAGTCCAATTAGTAAAACATAAAATCACATATAATTGCTTTATTTTTAGTATTATCAACTAGACTACGGAGCGTGACTTTTCTGACTTTTAACAATTACATATTTTATACTAAAGTTTGATTTGGGGCATTTACATCCTTGATTTTGGCATACACCATCAATGAGAATTTAATTCTTCCTTTCAAGATTTTTTTCATCTCTGTAGTCACCCATAAAAAATGCCTCATCATCGCGTTCATCTCGATAGAAGGCAGCCAACATTCGCCGGGCTTGTTTTGTTGAACAGCCTGTGAGATGAGGTCATAATGATGACTACCACATCCAGGTTTAAAGTGCCCTTCGGCAAACATTCAGGCAGTATGCCAATGAAAATATCTCCAAACAAATCTTTTTGCATTAAATTTTTTGTACTTTTTTTGACATTTTTTTATACATAACCTTCCCCCCAACATACACACATCTTTATTCTACAAGAATATTTCATGCAAGGTTCAGTCTGTGTGTTTCATGGCATATCAACCTTTTTTGTGATCGTATAAGTGTGAAACATAAAATTACATCCCTAAGATTCAAAACAAACATACATACTTATCCTTAAAGCATTGTTTTTCTTTTTTAGGTTATGACAATAAAAGTTGGATTTTTAAAAAATAATATAATAAATAATAATGGTTTTTCATAAGTAATTTTATGTTTATTGGCTAGATCAATAGATAAACATTCCTAAAAAAAATAAACTTTATTCATTTTTATTCTTTAAAAAAAGTGTTTTCCCGATACGCCACACAGAGATGTATAATAAAAAGTTAATTTTGTTTTAGAAGCAAGACATCGTCTTCAGCTCCATTGTTGGATTTTAAAAAAATAATAAACGTGGTTTCGTTTGTACTTTTATGTTTATTCGCTAAATAAAAATGTACAAATATTTTTTTTCTGTGGAAATTTGTTTTATGACTGAATGAAATTTGGCGCACCAGCGTACTTTTGGGCTTAATTTTTGGAAAACCAAAATGGCGGATTGAAATCAGGCGTCCTGGCGCCCTGGTCCCCCCAAAACGATTTATCGATTATTTTACACTAAATGTATTTTTTTAAAGTTATCTTCCACTCTAAATACTTATATGATTGTTTTTCTTTCCGTTAAGTTTTTAAGGATTTCACAAATAATCACTTATAAAAGTAATATTTCTTTTTGTCGTGGGGATTAAGCTCACAATGTTAATCTAACAATTTGTTATTATTATTATTATTATTATTATTATTATTATTATTATTATTATTATTATTATTATTATTATTATTATTATTATTATTTGCATCTCGCTTTTGTTTTGGTTTTTGTTTACAGCAAAAGATATCGATTTAATTACCCACCTAATTTTTATAATTAAAATAAAATTTTAACTTCATTCTTAGAGAGAAGACACAAAATTGTTAAAACAAACAAAAAAACAAAGCCCATACACTTTCCACGTTAAACATGGTTTGCTAAATTGTATCATTATTTAGAAATTCATTCCTAACCATGGTGTTGTTAAATATTTTGTTCTTACATTGTTTTCTTCTTTTGCTCATAAAGCGTCGACTATTTTCAACTGTTTATGAAAACTTTCAAGTATCATAATATAAACTAACGATGAACTGATACAATCTGGGTTTGTTTTCAAATCAACATAAATAATGTAATGCTTTACAGTTTTCAATCAATTACAAGGAAAACATTTGAGAAAAATATACAAGGAAATTACCCAGAAATTTTAAAATTAAAAAAAAATTAACAAATCGTTAATTAAATATTTATTAATTTTAAAAGAATCAGAATCGGAATCGGGAATCGTATCGGAATCTGAAATTTAGAACGGAATCGGTAATTGGATCGGAATCGGGATATATATATATATATATATATATATATATATATATATATATATATTAAAAAGAGAATAGAACAGTATTCTAAAGAGCAGAATGTATTTTAATGTAATAGTAAAATCACTAATGTAATTAAAATACAAGAAAGAACAGTACTCCTTGTAATGCAGATATATAATAAGCTCAATAGGCATATATATCCTAGATCTATTTTAATAATCAGTAAGATGATTGATAATTTATAATTAAAATTAAAAATTAAAAATCGGTTTCGTAAGAAGGGACACAACAAAGCCAATAAATTGTACGATCGTTTCGGAAACGGTGTTTTTATTGAGATAGAGATTAAGTCATGGACAATAATTTCTTGTCTTTAATAAAACCCCACTCAATATTTTTGCTGATGATGATACTTTGTTTCAAAAAACTATATGTTAAAATTATTGTCCATGACTTAATGTCTATCTCAATAAAAACATCGTTTCCGAAACGATCGCAGAATTTATTGGCTTTGTTGTGTTTCTTCCTATGAATACGATATTTAATTTTTAATTTTAATTATAAATTATCAATCATCTACCTGAATATATATATACATATATATATATATATATATATATATATATATATATATATATATATAAAAGCAAAACTATGTGTGGACACTAAAAACAGTTTTGATTGGCTAATCTAATAATCAAAACTCCTCATAAACGATAATTCCAATCGTCGTAATTTCAGCATCAAATGAAAGACAATAATTTATTGTTAATCTTAGGGGGTGTTAATTTTTTTCTAAGTGAACATTTACAAAAATAAAATTATAGGAAACTTCCCCCAAAAGACATTGTATATACGAAAATTACCATTTACATCCAAATCTACGTCTGGTTTCTGTAGCAACACACCCGCATGCACATATACACTATTTTTTAACGCCTCATTTTTTTAATAAATCGTTTTTAATTATCTCTCAAAATGATGATCTGTTTAAATTTTAAAATGCACATTTTTCCTATTTTCCTATTCTCTTATGTGAACCTTTAAAAAATTCAATTGTACGAAACTAACCCAAAACACATTGAAAATAAGAAAACTGCCATTTAAATGTAACTTTTACGCAAAAAAATTTCAAGCAATAATAACTTCCTTAAAAAAAATCCTTCTTTTTTTTTCATTTTTTCCTATTAACTGAAAAGTAGATTTACGAAAATAATTTTCATCTGCTTGGTATTTTTCAAAAATTTAAAAAAAAATATATTTGTGTACAGTAAGAAATAATTTGTTATATGTTATGGTCAACCAATATTCTGTGAGGTATTTATTAATATTTTTCTTGTGGGTAGGGGGTTAATTCGATGATTGTTAAAAAATATTATTTAGGAGAAGCAGAACAACACTTGGAACGTTATAACAAAAAAAACAGGCATAGATATCTTTAGATGTGAAATGAATTTTAGCCAAACCCCCAAAATAAAATTACTTTGACCCTTTCTTTCTTTCTTTTTACTATTTTTCTATTTACAGACACAACACAATATTGTATATTAAGCAAGGTATTAACGTTTTTTTTTAAATGCTGGCCATATTTTTATATATTTATATTACGATATTTTCTATTTAAATCTTTCTATTACTGACTGCTTATTAAAGTATTTATAGATTTAAGAAATATTTATATATTTAATATTTATAGATTTAAAATATTCATATATTTAATATTTATAGATTCAAAATATTATATATATTTATATATTTATAGATTCAAAATATTATATATATTTATATATTTAATATTTATATATTTAATATTTAATATTTATATATTTAATATTATATATATTTATATATTTAATATTTATATATTTATATATTTAATATTTATATATTTATATATTTAATATTTATAGATTTAAAAAATATTAATTTTAATTTTGAATTTAAACAAACAATTCATTGTAATAATTTCGTCTATTTTGCAAAACTTTCATTACACTTATATTACAGCTGTTAATTTTGAGAACATTCCTATCAATTATGCCAAAAAAGGAAAGGTCATTGATAAGGGCGTCGAGGCATCAACTAATGCAAAGAAGGCGCATGGCGCAACAATCAACAATTACTGTGCCCTACGACACAGCAGAACAGCCAGGGGATACTAGGGTCGTATTTGTTGAAAATGCTCGTTTGGGTCATTTGGCTGGGAGTGGTTCTTCTTTCATTGCAGATTCGGATGCAATTGGTGATAATTCAAATTTTCCTGGGCCTTAGACAAGTAGTTTCTCAATCGAAGCATTAGACGGTGCACTGCGCGCTAATCTCCCCAAATGAAAAGAATAAAATCAAGGTTGTTTCTTAAGCTTCAATGGACGAAGACCCAAGAGAAAGCTATTTGGAAAGACATGCTTCAAGTTCGGCTGAAGAGCAACGAAAGAATCGTCTTAAAAGAAAGACAGTAGGTCAGTCTGCTGCACGCGCTTCCGAAACCGAAGAACACCGAGACAGACGTTTCAGGAGAAATGCTTCAGCCATGTCCACTGCACGCGCTTCAGAAAATGTAGAGCAACGAGACAGACGAATGGAGGGTCAGATACAATATAGAGCCAATTGGAAGGACATTCAAGAATAACAAAGTCACGCTGATCTTTAAAAACATTCAACTCTATTCCCTCTTCTAATTATGCTAAACACCCTGACATAAAAGTAGGCAAGGTGAAACTCACACTTCTTAGAGAACCTCCAGAACTGCTACTACGCTTGCTTATAGGTTCAAATCCTGAATCAAGAACTTTCATGAAAGAAATAATTGCACGTTTCAGATGAAGTCTTTCGGATCCAGTTACCAATATGAAAAGCGGTTTATGCCAACATTCAAAGTACAGGGGAAGGTCTAACATCTGATTGGATCTCTTCAGCGAACTGAAAATGAAAAAGAAATGTTGTCAAAGTTAAAAAATATGTCATTTTTACTTTTTCTACCAAATTACTATACCAATTTGGAGTGTAAAGCCTCGAAATTTGAGATACAGGGTAATCGGATGTGAGGAAAAAACCTTTTATTGGCATTAACCCAGACAAATAACTGGTAAAGTGTCCAGACCATCACTCGGGCAACGCCGGATCGATATGCTAGTATATATATATATATATATATATATATATATATATATATAGAGAGAGAGAGAGAGAGAGAGAGAGAGAGAGAGAGAGAGAGAGACACACACACATATATATATAGATAAATAGATAGACAGATAGATATACTAGCATGGGAGCCCGGCGTTGCTCGGCGTTGCCCGGAGTTGCCTGGGTGCTTGGTGGTGTATGTTAAACAAAAAAAAAGTGGTAGTAGGAAGGCAGGCTCGAACCCGTATCGCCAAGGAGGAAAAGAACGTGAAAAAAAACGTGTCGTCTTTACTGTTACGGCCAATACCAAGCCGGAGGTGACATGGGTTTGAATTAAGGCTAGACAATCGAAAAGAGGGGATGACATTCGAAAATATCGGCGAAAAAATCAGCCCCCCCCCCCTGTAGAAAAGTGCTCAGTTGAGGGCGAAGAAATTAATGTTTTTAGTCAATTTTTTCGGTATTTGTTATCGGAAGGGTCGAGCTTTATAACGATACTGATCTTGTGAAATCCGTATAGCGCAACAGTTAGAAGCTCCGACTGCCGTTTGGGCGATGGGGTTTCGATCCTGACTTGAAGTAGTTGCTTATTTAGCCGCACCGAGGAGCTGCGAAACAGTACTGTATGTGGATATATATATATATATATATATATATATATATACTTTATATTCTTTATATAATCTATAATATAAAGCTGAATGTCTATGTGTGTGTGTCTAGTCACGAATAGGCTCCTATATCGTTGACTATTTTAAAAAAACTGATTACATATAATGATAGAAGATGTATTGAGACACAGGAATGTGTATGTTCGATCTGTCAGAACCGTGGTTCATTAAAATTGTGGGGTCTGTCCACAAAGTATGGAAATAAAAAATTTAAAAATTAAAACAAAAAAACGTTTACAAGTGTTTTCGATATAGATGTACATGATAATACTTTGATAAGTATGTTTTAACTTAAATAGGGATGGTATAATAAAATTGTGAGGTCTGCGTTTGCGCCTGGTCTCCATAGAATGGAAATAGACACAAACTTTAATAAAGACTTTTTATATCTATCTGCGTAAGTATACTTTGAAATTATGTTTCAGTTTGAAGAAATATGGTATAATAAAATTATGAGGTGTTCATTCGTTCCTGACCTCCATAGAATGGAAATATGTCACAAAGTTTAAAAAGGTTTTTTAATATAGATCGACAGAATATTGTGATAAGTGTTTCAGTGTGAACATGTATGGTATAATAAATTATGGGGTTTATCTATTTTATTTTTACTTTCATCATATTTCGCTTTGGTTTTGATACCCTCGAATTCGAAGCTATCTCTTTACAACCCTTCCTTTTCATAAGCTATCATACTTTCATAAATCAGAGTCCATTTTCTGTAGGCTGTTTTTGAAGTCAGTCAACGACGGGTACTTTTGCTAGTTATATATATATATTATGAATATATATATATATATATATATATATATATATATTATGAGTATATATGAAAATACATACATATATATGGTCGTGTGTTTTAGATAATCGTTTAAACTGATGTACGAATAATTTTGAGTAAAATTGTACCCTTACATAAATTTTAACGTTTCAGTGAGGTGTATATATATATAAATAAATATATATATATATATATATATATATATATATATATATATATATATATTTAAAGGAGATTAGAGCAATAGTCTAAAGAGCTGAGTGTATTTCAATGTAACAGTGAAATTACTAGTTTAATATAAATACAGGAAAGAGAAAGTGCTCGTTGTAATTTAGATATATAATAACCTCGATAGGTAAATATCCTAGAGCTAATTCAATATTTAGTAATGTGATTGATAATTTAAAATTTAAAAAATCAAATTATAATTAAATTAAAAATCCGTTTCATAAGAAGGAATAACAACAAAATCAATTATCTGTACGATCGTTTCGGAAAACAGTGCTTTTTATTGTGGTAGACATCCAGTTACGAACAATAATTATTACATATAGTTTTTTAATAAGCAAGGTCTCCTCGTCAGCAAATTTTGAAGGGTTTTTATTAAATTTAAAAGACACCATAAATAAACCTAGCATTAAAAGTAAGGCAGATGTATCTGAAAAAAATTGAAATAAGAGGTCTGGATTTAAAATTGATAAGAAGTTTAATATGGGTTAGAGATAGAAAAGAAATAGAGTAAAATATAGATTTGAATTTGAACTATAAATTTGCTTTAAGTACAACATTAAAGATATATATATGCATATATATGAAAAAATAGACACACATATACATATACATAGATATACAGGTATATACATAAAATATAGGTATAAAAATTTACCTTTTAATTTTTCGCCTTTTGAAATCAGGAACTATGGTTAAAATACTCATATATATGTTTGCTATAGTTTTTCACCTCTTTGAATGATGAATTTTAAAAGGGGAGACGTCCGTGTAATAAATTATTTCCGTTAGCGTACTTTTGATTTAAAGACGCCACGGTTTATATTTCGAATGTTGTTTATATAATTATATAATGTAAGGGGGGATAATTAGTCATATTTTCTTTTATTAAGGGCGCAAGGGGGATAATTAGTCTAACTTAATTTATTAAAAAAAAATTGTAATCTATTTTTACTAATAAGTAATTTTTCATGATTTAAGGTGGTTTATATTTATTAAATTTAAACCAACGTTTATGACTGCATGTAAATATTAGTTCCTGTCTTGAGTTTAATAGTGTAGTTGCATTTTTTTATATCTTCGTATTTTAAAATTTTTAGGGTCTCTTTTGTACATAGTGCACAGAATTTATCTCCTGGTTTATATGGTTTGCAAGACTCAATTACTCGCCATTTTAAGTTGAAAGAAATATTGCTATTTTTTAGTTGCCAAATATAGTTGGATAGAGTAGTTTGGTTTGACAGAGAGTTATTTTTAAAAAAATGTTTGTGCGTTGAAATTCTATGTTTTATTAGGCCAGATGTGGAACCAAAATATGTTGCCTCTTGCTTATTGTGATTATTTTCCGTTAGGTCTAGTGCTGGATTATTATATGGAGGGTTGGTTTGTAATTGATCGGTAGATTGGTTTAAGTTGGTGTCATTATTTAATCTGGTAGTTGAATTATGGCTGTGAATAGATTCATGTAGATTTGGGGGTTTTGATACTGTGCAGCTATAGATAACATTTTTAATTTTACATGAGCCTTGTAGGGGACATTTATTTTTTCTTCTACAGTTGCAGTCTGATGTATTTTGTATAGTTGTATTTTGTAGCTTATTAATTTTCTTATTATTAGAGCTAATTATTTTTTGATGAAGGTTAGGCATAGTAGAGTAAGAGACTTTGATTGTGTTCTTATTGAAAATTTTATTATATCTATGGGGGCCTTAAAGTTCTTATCTAATATTTTAAAAAATTCTCTGGCTATGTTTATCTCTAGGTTTTTTGAATATGGAGGGTTGAACCATAGGGTCTCCTTATGTCTATTCTTACGTTTACGGGTTTTGGTTTGTTGTTTATTTGTATTATTATCTAATATTTGTGGTTTGGTTTTATCTTTTTTTGTCTCTTGGTTATTTTTCTTAACTCGTATACGGGAAGACATTGCCATATTATATGTTATTACGCTCTTAATAGGTTTATTTTCAATGCAGTTTATGTTTCTATCATTTTTGTTTATGAATTTAATTTGCAAATTGTATCCCGAGTTTTTAAGGGCTTCATTGTAATATTTTTCATTTTTGATAAATATGGATTTAGTAGAAGACAGTCTAGAAATTCTTAAAGTGATATTGGGAACTATTGATTTTAATATTGATTTAGGGTGGTTTGATTCATCGTGGACATATAGTAGGGATTGGTTAGGTTTATGATAGGGTTCAAAGGTAGAATTCTCAAGATTTAAGGTTATTTCTAAGAAATTAACAATTTTTTTTATTAGGGTCGATTTTTATACTAAGTCCATAATTTTTAAATAATTTATGTAGAGCTTTAATTGCTTTTTCGTAATTATTATTTGTAGAGTTAGTTACGAAAAGTGCATCATCTCTGTATAGTCCTCCTTCAAGTTTGAACTGTTTATGGAGTATACAATGTATTTCATTTAAAAGGAAAATGCCAACTAGATCAGTGACCTGAGTCGAATCCGTCGAGCCCATTAAAATATTAAAGTGGTTAGGGGTATTTTCCTGGTCCAATACTTATTATCAAAGGTTATTAAAGACTCTCTAGCTATAAGTATTAGTTTAATTTCGTCTTGAGTTATATTAGTAAATTTTCGTGCCATTAATAGAGATTTATTTAGTAGGATAGGTGATATAGATTGGTAATATGATTCAATGTCAAAAGAAAGAAATTTAACATTATTCTTATTTTGAATGTTAGAAAACCAGTCGATTACTTGGTTGGAAGATTGCCATAGTGGGTATTTTTAATTTATATAGATTTTATTTATGGTGTCTTTTAAATTTAATAAAAACCCTTCAAAATTTGCTGACGAGGAGACCTTAAATTTTAAATTATCAATCACATTACTTAATATATATATATATATATATATATATATATATATATATATATATATATATTCCACCAGACTTTCAAATATTTTCGCTGGACCCATAAAGAAATTTATGCAAGAACATGCCCGACCCGCATATCTACTCAGCTATGCGGATTACCCAATATACAACTTGGATCTTATAACCCAACTGCTTTAAAGAACGTTCACCGTGAATTTTTCCACGCAATCTGGATCTACAATTTTCATGTCCTTTTCTTCAAATCCTCTTGCTACATGACTTCTGATTAATTAATCATTTTGACTTTGACTTTCCATGTCTCACTGAGTTTAGCAAATAGGGTACATACCTTTATAAATATTTGCTAATATTTTCTCCTCTGATGAGATGGTAGACATCGAAACCCTATAGGTTAAGGAGATTAAATTTCTAAAGTATTTTTTGTCTTGCTTAGAATAATAAAAAATCTTTGATATGAAACTCAAACACTTCATTTTAATAAGGGTTTATTGAAATTCATTGAATCACTACAATTAATATATATATGTGTGTGTGTGTGTGTATGTGTGTGTGTGCGTGTGTGTGTGTGTGTGTGTGTGTGTTTAAGATCATCGTTTAAACTTATGTACGGATAATTCTGAGTAATATTGTATCATTACTTAAATTTTAACATTGCAGTGAGGTGTGTGTATATATATATATATATATATATATATATATATATATATATATATATATAGAGAGAGAGAGAGAGAGAGAGAGTGAGAGAGAGAGAGAATAAACTACTAAACTAATAAAGTGATTATTATTAATTTCTGTATTATTCTAGGCAACACGGTAAATAACACGGACACATTCTTCTGAACTTTACCATTTAAAAGAGTGCCCCTACTCAAACTCGTCAAGTACATTAAAATAAATTAGAATCAAAAACTTAATTGGGAAGAGAATTGTTCATTACATATTTATATATATTACATAATAGACTTTAATAGGATCGGTGCTAGCGCACGAATGTCAATAATCTTCTATAATGTAAATCTCACCTGTCTGTTTAAATGTATGTATATATGTATGTTTGTATGTCTGCCTAAAATTTTCGACAGAGGCGGCGGATTTTCACGAGAACCGTTTTGAAGGTTGATTCTTCGGACGACAAATATCGAAAAAAATTAATTCTTTTTACTTTAACCGGGCACTTTTCTACAAAGACGGGTCGCTTTTTTTCGCCAATATTTTCGAAAGTCATCCACTCTTTTCGATGTATTAGCCTTAACTTAAATTCCCAGTTTGGCGATGGACGCAACGGCCAAGACGTCACGTTGTTTTTTTTTTTCAAGTTCTTTTTCTCCTTCACGGTACGAGTTCGAACTCACTTGCCTACTACCACTTTATATGCTCAACACACACCTCCAAACACCCGGACAACGCCGGACACCCAGGCTAGTATATAAATATATGTTAACATCTTTAATGATTGTACTTAGCATTATAAATTATGTAACAAAGTAAATAATGTAAGCACATTTTTGTAAACTATAATATTTAGAGAGGAACCACGGAAATCGTACTTTATCCCTAAAGGAAAGCGATCAATTAAGACCTTACATCAATGCTATATTGGTTATACACTTACTTAAACTGGTCTCCTTCCAATTTATATATGTAAATAGTCGTATGCGTAAAAATTAATGGTTTTTCCTATATTTTTAATAGATAATCAAAATTATTCAAGGTGAAAACTCGATGATTATTCACATTTAAACTTTTTCTTGCCATTGTTCCTTAAATAAAAACTTAATCTTGTAAATAGCGCAGTAGTTATAATTCATTCTAAATTACATTCTTATCATATATTTGCACTAAAATAATTTGATTTCTTTCCAGAGTTTATATATATATATATATATATATATATATACTAGCGGGGGTTCCTGGCATTGCCCATATGTTTGGAGGTGTGTGTATAAGGGGTGGGGGGAGGTAAAGAACAAATAAGCGAAGTAATAACCCTGTTTAAATATTATTAAAAAAGAACGATGTAAAACTTATTTAAAAAATCGGAAAAACATACCCCCCCCAAAAAAAAACAGCGAACAAACGTAAAACTTCCGTTAAAAAAATCGAAAAAAAAAGCAAAAATAAGGAAAAAAATGATGGACGTGGTCGGAAAAACAAAAACAAAAAAAAAACAGCGCAAAGCGAAAAAAAAAAAAAGAATTATCATAATAACCCTTCGATTCGTTTAAAAATAGCATAAATAACTCTTCTATCCGGTTAAGTCCATGGTGCGTTTCACCCAGTGGAAAGCATAGAACGAAAAGGAACGCTAAAAATCCATTCCAGTTTTTTTTTAAGCAACTACAAAACGAAATAAAACGGAAATGATTTTTGTGGTGTGTTTCACCCAATAGGAAGCATAGAACGGAAAAGCACTGTAAAATTCCATTCCAGTTTTTTTAAGCAACTGCGAAGTAAAGAAACCTCAAACCGGTGTTACGTCGTAACTTTCCCTTGTGAACGATCCTGGACACGGTGTAAGTAGTGGGGAGGGAAAGAGGAATTAATTAGAGAGAAAGGATTTTACTAATTCTATTGAGTTTAACCGATTTTGGCAGGGAACTCTCAGCAGAAATAATATAGGAATCTACTATTATCGAGTAAGTCGAGAGGTAATATGCCTATAACACACCTCAGATATTGTGCTGCAGTTTTGCATATTACATTTGTATGAAATCTCTTGATTTTTAATCTTATTCAGGTCAAAATCACAGGGGAAAAATTAGTTCATTTTATGTATGTACGAGTCTACCTGTTGGCTCTTAAAGGATCAGATGGAAAATGTTCAGAATAAAAAGTTATTTAGAGATTATATTATTATTCCTATCCTAGGCTTACATTTCCACAATGTAACAAAATGACGCACTGCCATGCTTTCCGATGCCACTTTAACACCGAGTGAACACAATCCGTGCATCAGGAGTTGATGCATGTGGCCACATCTCATGTTCTTAGTCAACACGTAGCAAGAAAAGACTTCACGATATGTGAATTGCTCCCCTCACTTTTAAAATCCTTCAATACAAATCACTATCTACTACACTGGGCTGCATCAAAAATGCAACATCCATGACAATATCCTCTTCTAGACCAATTTTTCGTGCTGATCACGATGGTAGTAGTCATTTTGCTCGTAAGGTTCTAGTTTATGTGTTACAGCGTCATATACTGCGTCGTATATTAATATACCTTTTTTGTTGCAGATCAATTAAAGAATGGCACGGACTTGCAAAAACCACCCCATCTCATTTTGTTACATCTGCGGAAATTACACACTTTCAAGACAGAAGCGCAAAATCACTTATACAGTGAAACAACTCTATCGTGCCTACTTTGGCATCGAACTTGGACATCAGGATAAACCATGGGCGCCACACATTGCTTGTGTGAAGTGTTTCGCTGGTTTATGCCACTGGAATAAAGGAAACCGAAAATCAATGCCATTTGGAATACCAGTGGTTTGGCGGGAACCTACGAATCACCATGATGACTGCTATTTTTGTATGGTGAAACCACTGGGAAGGAATGGTATAAGTTTGAAATACATTAAATACCCAAACATTCCGTCAGTTACGCAACCAGTACCACATAGTGATGTTGTTCCTGTGCCAAGACCTCCTGAGATTCTAGAACGTACCAGTGCAAGTGACTCTACATGTGATGACAGTGAAAATCAGGATGTTTATGAAGATATCAGTGGGACCTCTGAGAAAAGCCCTCAGTTATTTGAACAGAGTGAGCTAGATGACCTTGTACGAGATCTTGGTCTGTCAAAAGAATCTGCACAGTTGTTAGGTTCAAGGTTAAAAGAGAAAAATCTTTTGGCACGTAATACACACTTTGCACAGTATCGGCATCGAGAGCAGGAATTCGTGCAGTACTTTACCAAGTCCGATGACATGGTATATTGCCACGATGTTTCAGGTCTTGTAGACACACATGGGTAAAGAATACCATCGTGAAGAATGGAGGCTCTTTATAGATTCCTCCACCAGAAGTCTAAAAGCTGTGCTACTTTTTAATGGTAAAAACGTAGCATCATTGCCCATTGCTCATTCGGTTACCCTAAAAGAAACCTATGATACCATGTCACTTCTTCTTAACAACATGCAATATCAAGATGACAACTGGCTTCTCTGTGGTGACCTAAAAGTTCTGACCATTTCGTTAGGAATGAAGGGGGCTACACAAAATACCCACGCTTTTTGTGCTTGTGGGACAGCCGTGCAGATTCCGTACATTACCGACAAAGGGAATGGCCACAACGGACGGAATTTGTTCCTGGCCGCCATAACGTCAAAACACTACCACTTGTACCACCAGAGAAGGTGCTTCTGCCTCCCCTTCACATAAAGCTGGGGTTGATGAAAAATTTTGTGAAATCACTTGCGAAAGATGGAGAAGGGTTTAAATACCTTTCCAATAAATTCCCTCTTGTCAGTGATGCTAAAGTACAAGCTGGCATGTTTGTTGGACCACAGATTCGTGAACTTATTTCTGATACCGGATTTAATGAAGCACTGACACCTCGTGAAAGAAGAGCTTGGGAATGTTTTAAGTTAGTTGTGACAGGGTTTTTAGGAAACAGAAAATCTGATGACTACAAGGAACGGGTTGAGAATATGCTTCAAGCATACGAGACTGCTGGCACACGCATGAGCATCAAAATACATTTCCTGCACAGTCACCTTGACTACTTTCCTGCCAATTTGGGTGAATACAGTGAGGAAAAGGGAGAGAGGTTCCATCAGGATATATCCGATATGGAGCGCCGCTATCAAGGCAATTGGAGTGTGACCATGATGGCTGATTTCTGCTGGTCTCTTCAAAGAAGCTGGACAACATCTCCTGCAAGGCCAGCACACAAGAGAATGTCGCGAAAGCGTGCATTTCAAGGGGAATAGCTGCTTTCTAACTTCAAATTGGATGCATTCTTTACAATGAATCTGATAAATATTGTGCCAACTGTTACAAAAAATGAGAACCTCCTTTAAAAAATGGGTATGCTTTATGCGCTTACTATGCGAAACTGCAATGAAAAATGTTAATAACATTTCTGTTGCAAATTTTTTTTCCAAATGCAACCCAGTGCTATCAAAATTTCCCGATATAATTATCACCTCTTAGGCTCCCCTTATTCATGGGAGATTTCCACGCCAGCGTGTTGACCCGCCAGCGTGTTGACCTGCCCTTCGCCCAACGGGAGCAACCTTCCAACAAAGAGAAAAAACATAGAGAGAAAAAAATCAATCCTAACAACAAAATGAAAAACTGATCAGTGCAATAAAAAAAACGTATACAAAAAAGAACGATATTGTTTCTGTCTTTCTTTAAAAAAAACAGTACAGTTTCCCCTATCTCTTTGAGTATCAATGTAAAACAATATAGAAAAACTGCGACGAATCCCACTATATTAAAAAAAATCAAATTTCTGTTCACCCAGATGTGCGCGAACCCACACTCACCCTAATTTTTTTTTTCGACTACCCTCTTTCCCATCGACTAAGCTTCTCCATCCAACACTTTTCATATTAGTCGCCAATCTCCTGACACCCGTCTCTCTTTTCTTCTATCTCGGCTGACTTCCTCCACCTCGTCATTCCCTTTTTTTTTTTCATTGTCCGGTCGCTCCTAGCTGATTTCCACACTGTCTTCTTCAAACGAACCGCCGCTACGAACCCCTTTCTCTTTCTCTGTCTCTGTCTCTCTCTCCCCCCTCTCTTTCTCTCTCTCTCTCTCTCCCAATGTATCACACATGGAAAAACCTGTATTCGCACATTTTTATATGAGGCAAGAAAATGTCTACACATGCTAACAAAACTAAACAAAAAAAGGTAGAAAAATATTTCATAACAATGAAAAAATAAATTGGTCTTAAATTGCCGTTTTTTTTCTGTGCAGAGCAAAAAAATAAGAGAAAACCACTAACCGCGTATCTATTTTGTCATCTCGAATTTTCCTTGTTGCTCGATTTTCCTTTTTTTAATTGTTTCTTCTTCCTCCTCGGTTGCTTTGCGTGTTTTTGGTTTTCTTCACTTTCTTTGTCCCGGGTTTTTTTTTTGGGGGGGGGCGTTTCAATTTTTTCTGCGTCTCTCTCTCTCTCTCTCTCTCTCTCTCTCTCTCTCTCTCTCTCTCTCTCTCTCTCTCTCTCTCTCTCTCCGAACTTTGTGATGAAAGCGCACTCATGTTTTTTCACTTTCTTCTTTTGTTTGTGTTCGTGATTTTTTTGTTGTTTGTTTAGTTGATTTCTTTTTCGAAATGGATTCGGCCGTTTCAATTTTTTTCTGCATGTCCCTTTGAAATCGCCTGAAGGTCGATCTAAGGTCTAACGGCACCATTTGTAACCCCGCGTGTTTCCCACGACAGATCTCCGACTCCCAACGTCGTGTGCCATGGATTTTTTCGTTCATGGCCGGATCGTCATTTTCTCGCTGGCGACTGTCGGTGGGGACACACGCCTGGTTTCACAAAAGTACAAATATGAACAAAGAAAAGAAAAACACAAACGTCAATGTTCACATATAAATTGACTGTTGGACTTGTGAGTGTGTGTGTATGTGTGTGTGTGTGTGTGTGTGTGTGTGTGTGTGTGTGTGTCTTCTCCCTGTCCTATTGATGTTACATTCGTCTATCTCTGTTTCACAGTCAACTCTAAAATTGTCCACGACTCTATTTCACAGTCAACTCTATAACTGTTCAACTCTAGTCGTTATCACCTCCCATCCGACGTCTAGCGCATCTAGATCTCAACTGCCTGTCTCCTCTGTCTTCGTCTCTCAGATCGCCTACCCCACCCTGGCTGCCGGAGGTTTCCCTTCCCTGTTTTATCAGTAGGTTTCTATTGTTATTCTTTGCTATTTCCTATCTATTGTTGATTGTAGGATATTTTCGATTTCTTTGTTTATTCTAAGCTATTTCCTCTTCTTTTGTCTATTCCCCCTCTCTCAGCATTTAGTGGCTCAAATCCACCCCAGGGCCACTTTATAGTATCACATAAAGCATAGTACGAAAAGGAACGTAAAAATTCCATTCCAACTTTTTGAAGCTACTACAAAACGAAATAAAACGGAAATGATGTTTTATATGTTTATTTTATTAAAAAAAATGGAAAGAATCATTTTTTTAGTGTATAAATTTGGGGAAAAAATGTTAATTAAGCAACGTAAAAGTAAGCATGGGATAAAAATTAATGTTTGTGGGAATGTCGTTATCAGTTAATTCCGTGGTGCGTTTCACCCAATAGGAAACATAGACTGGAAAGGTACGGTGAAATTCCATTCCTGTTTTTTTAAGAAACTACGAAGTACAGAAAACCGAAACCGGCGTTCGTTCGTAACTGTCTCTTGTGAACGATCCTGCAACGGTGTAAATGGGTGGCAGGGGAAGAAGAAATTAATTAGAGAGAAAAGATTTTACTACTTCCATTGATTTTTACCGATTTTGGCAGGGAACTCTCAGCAGAAAAAATATAGGAATCTACGATTATCGAGGAAGTGGAGATATTGTGCTGCAGTTTGTGCATATTACATTTGCATGAAATGCCTTGATTTTTAATCCTATCAGAGTCAAAATCATAGGGGGAAAATGAGTTCATTTTATATATATATAGGGATAGGGATAACTTTCAAATCTTCTTTTACTTGATATAAGTTGAATTTAAAAATAAGTTAAGAATCACTGTTTCTTTTCTGATAAAAACTGAGCGACTTGAAAAATATATATTGCTCTGGAAGATGTTTATGATCAATATGATATCGTCAATACTAATAAAGGAAAAATTTATGATATTCTTTTTTAGTCTTCGATATTGGAGAGTCACTTGAGTGCACATATAACAATATAAATTTTATAGTTTATTATGACTGTTACGAATAATTTTTGATGGTATACTTTAATAGCTGGACGCTCGGCTTTCTCTGGTTGTACAATATGTTTAAACATGATATTTTAATTTATACAGATTACGTACAGTGATGATCATATTTATTGGCACGGTAAAATAAAAGTTAAATTTTGTCTAATAAATTCTAAAAAAGGGATTAAATTAAAGAAAATAACAAAGTATATTATGTATTTTTAACTGGCCTTTCCGATGCAGCAATCGGATTTTAGAAAAAATAAATAACAAAGGAACAACAAACATAATTGCAAAAACCCCTTGTTCAAAATTATTGGCACGATTTATTTTATAATCAATTGTATAGCCTTTGGCCTTGATTACCTTCCTCAGTCGCTTTTCATAGTTTACAACCAAGTTGTTGCACTCTTCAGTAGTAATTTTAGCCCACTCTTCCTGACAATAATCCTCCAATTGAATAAGATTCTTAGGCTTCCTTTGCATTACCCTCAATTTTAATGTTCTCCATAAATTTTCAATTGGATTAAGGTCTGGGCTTTGTGATGGCCACTCCAAAACATTAATATGATTGTCCTCAAGCCATTTCTTAGTCAGTTTAGCCGAATGATTTGGGTCATTATCTTGCATGAACCACCAACGACGACCAAGTGAGAGCTCTTTAGCAGAGTCTTTCAGGTTTTCATCCAATATTTTAACATAATCTTCCTTTTTTATGCTACCTGTGACCTTAACAAGTCGCCCTGGTCCAGAGGCAGCAAAGGATCCCCAAAACATCAAACTGCCTCCACCGTGCTTCACTGTGGGTATGGTGTTCTTAGGCAGGAAAGCTTCGCCAGATTTTCTGTAAATATAAGACACTTTATTATTGCCAAATAACTCTATTTTCGTTTCGTCAGTCCATAGAACACGTTTCCAGAATGCAACATCTTTATCAATATGACGTTTTGCAAAGGCTAGCCTTGCTTTCAGGTGCATAGGCTTCAATAAGGGAGTCTTTCTCGGACGACATGCTTTTAAACCAGCTCTCTTCAAAACTCTACCAACTGTATGTCGAGATACATTCACTCCAGAGGTGCTCTTTTCATCAACAATCTCCCCAACAGAGATCCTTGGGTTTTGTTTTACTTGTCGAACAATTTTCCGTTCATCTCTTGGGGAAAGAATCCTTTTTCTCCCTCTACCCTCTAAACTCATAACGTGGCCTTGCAATTTGAACTTGTTTATTATGGCTCTAACAGTGGATTTGGGAAGGTTTAGCTTCTTTGAAATCTTATCATAGCCCTCCCCATTGGTATGGCATGCTACAACAAGCTTCCTGACGTCTTCGCTGTGTTCCTTAGTTTTAACCATGGCGATTGAAAATTATAATTTAGTCACTTATAATAGTTTTAATAAATCGCTATCTAAAAATTATCTGAAAAAAATTATTCACTGAATTAGCGTTAAACAAGCATAATATGGCTATAAAAAAGTTCAGAAAGCACGTAAACCGGAAATTGATTGATATTATACTGATACTAAAAGAAAAACAAAGCCGTGCCAATAATTTTGAACAAGGGTTTTTTGCAATTATGTTTGTTGTTCCTTTGTTATTTATTTTTTCTAAAATCCGATTGCTGCATCGGAAAGGCCAGTTAAAAATACATAATATACTTTGTTATTTTCTTTAATTTAATCCCTTTTTTAGAATTTATTAGACAAAATTTAACTTTTATTTTACCGTTCCAATAAATATGATCATCACTGTATGTATTATTATAGAATCAATCCTCTATTGAATAGTATATATTACGAGAAATAATTTACCCGATGGATAATTCTCAAAAAAATTTTTTTTAAATAATAATGATAATGTCGTTCATAAATTCCGTCCGTGCTTGTTTACAATATCACGTCAGTTTATATATTGGCTTGACGATGAATGCCGTGGAGAAGTCACTTCTGATTAATGTTTAGTTTTAAAATATGTAAATGAAGAAATGATTTGCGGCGATTTTAATTGGCACCTTTTCTTTTATCGTAAATTGATCGCATTAATCAAAAATTTAAATAAAATGGTGAGATACGCACGGACTTGAACAGGGAGATCGTTCGATCTGTAGTCGAATTCTCTAGCACTGAGCTATATCTCCAGATGATACTAATTGCGTATTTTTAAGAAAAAATGATTTTGTGAGATTTTATTATCTCCCCTTGAACGATGTAACGTAAAATATTTCCTTGTAAAATATGTTTTTATCTATAGGGAAGAAAGACTATTTTTTTAGGATCGGATATTTTCTGTAAGAAACATATCTAAGAACACTGCCAGACATATAAATTACCTTTGTGTGAATTTTGCAAAAGATAGGCTCAGTCGTTTTGGAACTTAGGAAGGAACTCTCACACACACGCACACACAAACACACACGCGCGCGCGCGCAAAGTGACTTTTGTATAAGAGATTTCAGTTACTGTGTTATCACAAGTCTCAATTCTTTATTTTTTAATATTGATCCTCTTGATAGATGGATCCTCATATATTTAATATAAGGAAAACGATAAGTGGTTCTACACTTGCTCAAGCTCATGAAGTAATTGAACAGTCATCAGATTTTTAAGTTATTGTCATAACTTGCTGCAGGAGATTCAAGAGACCAAGATGGTGATATTTAGGGAATCCGCTACTGTCCCGAAAAGGAGTATGAGCCGGCTGAGGAAGTAGAAGATATTAAAAGAAACTCTGATAATGAAATATTTCAACCCGGAAAGAAAAAGAAAATTGGAGAGTAACATCAACCGAAAAAAAAGAGTCCTACATCTAGCAAACCCATACGCTAATAGAGATAAAACTATTGAGAAACTCAATGTGTTAGAAATGTAGATGCAAAATCTTTTAAGGATTATCTTAAGGATTACTATATTATATCTGATGAACAGCATTTCTGGTCAGCTTAACATGGGGTCTGTGTAGAAATTGATGCTAAAATCACGAGTAGGAATCTATATATTCATTCCGTAGTACCTTTAGCGTGCGTACGTTGTACGTATGTCACTGTTTCCAGGTTATAAATTATTCGAGCGGGAGATCCTATTTATAAAAACGGGGAACAGAAAGTGATAAATAGGATCCCTTGATCACCGAAGATACAATGTAAAAATAAATAAATAAATAAATGATGTCGCTTTTGGGCCGTGCGTGAAACTAAAATATACCTTCTTGATCTCCTCGCTAGGATCCAAGAGTAGTATCTGTTCTGTCTAAAGATGGTATAATGATATCGTGTGGTTTCCATACAATGAAAATGTCACAGACTCCTCTAAATATATTAGAGATAAAACGTAATAACCAGATATATTCTGACACCCCATTTATCAGGTTACTTAGATACTTTTACAGGGTTTACAAAGCGGCTAGATTGCAGGGCATCTGTTCGCGATGAACGTGCATAGAATGCCCAACAGTAATATATTACAAATGAAATGTGCCACTGTGGAATCTCCATAGGTCCCGCTAGTAATACGAAAGTATTTACACTTTGCTGATAATTTGAATTTTTCTATCGAAAATACAATAAACAATTTCACCATTATATGGTACTTGTTTGAATCACTAGGTCTAGAAAGTTGTCGACCAGGACTAAGGTGTCCTTCATCCCCGTTCGTTTGGTGCCATGACATATGAGGTCAATAGTACAGGTTTAACATCAGACGAATAACATAACGACGCTACGGGTCCCTCAGCACCAAGAGGACTAGCATCGTGTCCGGGTTATAAACTAGATATTTCTGAGTTCACGCATGGTTAATTAGGGTGTTAGTACTTGAGATATTAAGTATCTACTTAATAAAGATGATGAATGAAAATCCTCTGGAATCAAATACTTTTTTCACAGTTTACTCAGTATAGATGAGTCAATGATATCAAACTGTGGACGTCGGATATAAGATCTGGTGTATTAGTGGTAATGCGGTTTTCTTTATCATATGAAGATATATCAAGTAAGAAGAAGAATTCTGAATACTTGCCTCTTAGTAACAAGGAATTTAACGGCATGGTAGATGTTACAATATCAAGTTTATATATTATTTGTCATGAATTATATTTAGATAATTTTTTTACTAGTTACACTTTGCTGTCTGAATGTAGTAAGAAAAGTGTTAGAGCTACTGGAACAGTACGTGTCAATAGGACCAATAATGCACCAAAAATGTTCAGTAAAAATGTTAATATTATAGCTTATAGCACCGGAACTGTTTGCATATGGGATTTTTTTTCATCCATCATCGTTTTTCCATACGCATGCGCGTACTTTACTGATAGATGTTTACTGAGAGACCATGTGCGAAATGTTGACTCCTTTCACTTCGAGTTTCCCCCATTTTATGTTCATTGATTCTCGCTACATCACCTAGCATATCTCGTCCTTCTCTATATAGCACGTCGCATCCATTTCATCTTCTTCTCCTGGTTCCCCCCGCGCCAGTAGCAGAGAGAGAACACCTTTTGTTTATTTGAGTTGATGTTGTTTGTAGTAATGCTACTACAACGCATAAGCAATAAAAATCACAAGAAAGATCAAGTTCAAACTATCGATTGTTCTTCTGATGAAAACATTTATGTTGCAAAGTGGCATGACAACTTCTATTGCAACGACATCAATCAGTTAGAAAATCAGTGAGCCAGTTCATGGAACAAGACGCCGTGTCAAAGAGGAAAAAAAGTAATTTCCGCATTCAATCTTACAACTAACCACTTAATGGATCGACTTGCTGAATCTTATCGTCAAACTATACGCGGGAAAAGCGACATTGCCTCTTTTCATCAATGTGATGAATTTATCAACGTGTAATAATATCTGTGTTATCTGGAATACAACCAGATGCAAGCTTTGATTGTATAAATGATACTTTATAACCTACAACACAAGGAATATGTAAAATGTACTGAAAAGGCACAAAAATAAATGCAGAAAATGTAATGTAAAGCTTTACTTTACATATTTTTTGCAAGTTATTACTTATTAATAAATTTTGCCTGACGATTGTATGAATGTACCTTTGTGAGAAGAATACTCAGAAAAATCTGCAGCTTACCAGTTATCTTGAACCTGCTTGTCATTCGATCATGATTGCGCATACTTAGAGAGTGATATACGTGCCGAACATGCGTTTAGAATTGAGATTGTTTTGTACGAATATTTCCTCTTCGCAAGTTCTGCGGCGATATAGGCGGAGCAATGTGTACAGCCCTAACAGGTTGGAAGTATACAGTCATAAACATATCCGCACATAGGGGTCTCAAAGCTTATTCTAACATCGTTGTTTGTTTGAAGGGCAGGGAATAGCTTCTGTGGGACTTTTTGCGACAAGCAGTCTTTTTAGGAATAGCACTGTTTACCCAAGTGCTGGCAGGGGTCTCCAAAAGGTGACGTAAAAATGCTGGCAACCTCTTTTCATCTGAACAGCTCTTTTGGGTGGACGATTTTCTTATTTCTACAAAGGAAACAAAAGAAATTAGATTTATGCTAAAAAGAAAACTAAATTAATGTTGCTACCTGAAACATAAAGACACTTCTTAATACGAAACATTCAGCTCATCGAGAGATATTTGTTAACTTGTTAGATACAACGTGGATATTGCTGCGTTATTTGAAATTCGTTTAGTGCTGGAGATTAATTTAGTGAAAAATCTTCAGAATAAGGTTTTTCTAGAAAGGCAAAGCTAGAGCATGGAAGGACGAATTGATTTTACTATCAAGACAGGGATCACATCCCAGTTATGGCAACTTTGTGAACTTTGTGGTCGAACCATGTCACTGAGAATACCTTTTCTTTGTGTTCCTTACACGTCTATTCTGTTAGTAAATGAGCCTATTGTCGCATCCTAGTCAAAATGGTAAAATGAGATTTCATCCAGATCTAAGGAATTGTATCTAATGAATATCAATAACGAATAAGATTTTGTTACTTGGAGAGTTTAATGCACAGATCTTAAGTGATCATAACATCTGGTATTTTTTAAGAAAATACTGAATTGGTAAGACAAACACTAATGATATTTTTCTTCGCTTTACAATAATATTTACCAACAAAATCCTATTAACAGGGATAGATTCTAAATCAAAATACAGGCATATTCTAAATTATGTCATCATATATGGGTGTGAGCGTGATCATCAGTATATATGTTCTGTAAGAATTGTCGGGCCTAATAGACTGTGGTAGGATCACAAACATGTTTATGCAAAGTTGTGTATTAAAAATAGGATCAGAGCCAATAAAATTAAAGGTCCTAAAAGCATTTTGAATTACAAATTAAAAAAATGCGTGAACCTCTGAAGATCTCTTTTTTTTAACATCACGTTTGACGGAACGGGAGTGATTCAAACCACAGGTATATACAAAAGGAGCATAATTTCCTGACTCTTAAAAGACTAAACCATGATTGGTTTGGTAAAAAGAATTCTACGTTGATCATTCTTTTAAAAGAGCAAAACAAGTTTCATGAGATATTTCTGTGTTCAAATGGACCAGCTAAAGGAGGCGTAATTAAAAGTGCAGCGTAAGACACGTCAAATAAAACACAATCGGTGTAGGTGGAAAGTCAGAAAGCTTGTGACCGCAAATATTCTAAACTATTCATAACAAAATCGGACACGTTATTGCTTTACAATCACCAACAATAGTACACGTGAAATTTACAGATAGTTTTATTTTTTTTTCAACGATGCTGAGGGCATAATAGGGCGAAGGGCATAACATTATAGGGATTTATTTGCTAATACATCTGAAATAAATGATCCGATAATTGATATTTCCCCCTCAAATGATGTTGTTATAGAGATGATGATTAACCTAGGAATTGATGAGACAAAAAAAAAACATTAAAGAAATTACCACTGGAAAAGCACTAGGATTTGATGGAATGTCTGCCAAATTATTGTGATTTTGGACATAATAGCTTACTAACGCAATCCATGCATTCATACTCTTAGTTTGCCATGTAAATGCCGTTCCTTTTTCTTAAATCGCCTGATGTTATGAAGGCATGTAAAACATTTGGATTTACGTTACAAAAGTAAAACCTCCTATTTTTAAAGAGCTACGAAGGCAGGGGCAGTGCCATGAAAACGAACAACCTTATTTTTCTATGATACAAACTGGAAAACTGCAAAAATTCCTGCATAATAAAATCCGGGAATTTTATCAAAGAAAAAGCTTATTATTTATTAAGCACACGTTTTTACGATTCTGTTACAGCGATCAGAAACTTAGACAAATATAGAAGTCACATCAAGTTATTCAAAGGATTTCATCAAAATGGTATACGGAGAATACTTAGCATTAACGGGAAGACGCTCACGCCTGACACTGTTGTTCTTGAACGATCAAAACGCAACAGTATAAAAATGAAAAGCATTCAAAATGAGATGCGATGGACTGAACACCTTGTAAGGATTGAGGACAAAAGATTCCCTAAACATCTATTTTATGTCGGGATAGATAGTAGGAAAAGACCAAAACATATACCAAGAAAGAGCGTGTTATGACAAATAACTTGAAATTACATTAGATGGATGTAAATAACTGGAAAGCCTAGTCGCAAAAATCGATTAATAAAAAAACATCATAAAAAAGGTGTGAGGATTTTGAGGGCGGCATGTAGACCATGCTGTCTTGAACCCTGTTTTAAGGCAGGATGAAAATATACTGTAAGTGGATTTTTAAATCATCATAAATTACACAAAGACAGAGCCGACAGTTTATGAAGCGGCTAGAACAGCACGACCTACAGTGCTAAGTTGTCATATTTGATATATAATCTGCACATCTAACCTCTGTGAATAGTCCTTGGTTGTTTGTGTTAAGATTTGTTTGGGTGTTTGTGTGTAAGATTTGTTCTTTGTTTCGCTTTTTGGGGTTCTCAATTGGTCTACCGGTATATTTTTCGGCAATTGGACCCATTTGTCTTTAAATTGTAGTGGGTATTATACAATTTAAAATTTATTCACGTTAATCTCATCGATTACAAACTTACCTTTCAGATTAAAAAATTTCTTATGACTTTTATCGTCTCAGGGATTTGTTTTCAATTATAACGTTCTGTTAAATTGTTGAATTTAGAGTGTGGCAATTTCGTAAACGTCCGCAGTTTCTCTTAATAAAAGAGAGTTGTAGTAGCCTCCTACACCAAAGTGACACTGAACTTACATTGGGGAGATTAGGCAAAAAACAACAAAATATTTTTCACTTTCGAAATCATAAAAACATTTTTACACTCTAAGCCTGAATTACGTCCAGATAAATTATCATTTCATTACTTTTCATTCAGTTTGTATTTGACTACATCCACGCCCGCTTTGTTTGTTTTTTACTTTTTTGTGTGTCAAATAATTTACTCAACTGAAGTAGAAATGTCCTCTTTATTATATTGCCTACGAATATACTTATGTGTTATATATTGTTTTTTTTTGTTTTTAATATAGTTGTTTTTGTTTACTTCTCTTTTCAAGAATTATTTTCCACACTGCTCAGACATTAACTTTTTATGTACTTTTTACCTTAGCACCAACTACATTTCCTTTAAACTGACGATTCTAATGAATATGACAATCTATTTTAACTTTGGCGGAGACAAATAGTCTTCGAGATATAATGACATGCATTATGCACTGTAATTGACTTTTCTACAAACGCGCGATAAAAAATGTACTTCTCTCCGCATGACATTGCCAACCGCCCTCACTTTTTTTGTTTATAATCTTTGCGGATGGGTATATTGGCAACATGTATAAAGGTTGAACATGGGGCAAATACTTTGACAGTCCTCCATTCATAAAATGGGGTGTCTATTCCGAAAGCTGTTCTTACAATGGTGAGGTTAGTCATGTCTATTCCATACAACGTTCTTAACATAAGGAGGTTAGGGGTTCCGAAATTCGTTCTTAACATTATGACGTTGGGGATTAGCCACCAACAACAACCGTAGTTTATTTTTTTACGAGGAAGGGGTATACTTCAACCGGGCACCGCCGGTAAATGGGTCCTGCTTGTAATAAATAATTGCCCTGATTCTTTTTGTAATTCCATGTTATCCTGAAATATATGAGTAGCGGTGCATAATGTTCTTGAGAAAAAAATGAAAGAAAAACATTAACTTTCCTATCTACATTCAAAACATAGGAGATTTTTGTTTCCTAGAGCGTGACGTATTTTTTACTAGTAAAAACTCTGGTGGTAGTAGTAGTAGTAGTAGTAGTAGTAGTAGTAGTAGTAGTAGTAGTAGTAGTAGTAGTAGTGAGTACATCCCAGTTTAAAAAAACTATATACAGATATATAAGTATTGTGATATCCTTACAATAATTGAGACACCCTGTATGTATATTTGTAAAACATATGCTTTTTAAATAAAAACCGGTTTTTTTATATTTAAATAGAGCGTGACTCGTTGCCTTAACCTTGATAAAGTGTACTTCATATAGTCATTCAGTGAATGTTACCGATTTAAAAACTTACAATAACATAAGTTAGTTGTGAGTGTGTATAGGGAGTCGGCATAACTAACACTGACCTTAACATTGGTTCCTAAAGATATAACTATGCAAAACATACAACAAGAAAATAAATCACTCATGAAACTGCATAACTCCGCCTGTATGAACCAGTTTTATCCAGGCTTTATTTTTTACCATATTGTATGAAGTTTACCATCGAAACGCCAGGCCGTACACAAAGAAAATCAACAAATAATCGTAAGTGAAGCAAAAATTACGTAAATACTTGTTTTAATGTTTTTTTACAAAAGAAATTGAATAAATGGTACTAGTGTTAATAGAATTGTAGCGCCCTACCCAGAGGTTTCTTTGTTTTCCGCGTATCCCCATTTCAATCCATTTACTTAAAATTCTATAGTTTTCAGGACATTATTTGAAAACATTATATTATAAATAAGTTGTGCGTGTTTAGAACATATTTCAATTTTCTTTTGAGAGGTTTTACTATGGATTTCAAACTATGGAATATCTGAAAATGTTTTCTTAATTCTTTCTCTCCGATAGGTTTATACATATTCGAAGCTCAGAGTATTTACGCTCACTTTCCTCAAGGATCCATCCTGAGCTCAGCTCTCTTCCTTATCTCCATCAATGATCTCCCAAATCATATTCTAATTTTATTCGTCAACATATACCCAGATAACACTAAATTTGAAAAACACTTCAAAAGCCAGCAATGACCGAGATCTCTCTGATTCTCTTTCTCTTCCGTCCTTAAGCATGTGGTGCAATGAGACAAAAGGTCGCTAATTAAGTTTTATGCATTCCAAACCAAGCTTATATCTTTCCACCGCCAACACTCTGGTTTCTATTTGGTCGCAAAGAAGCATCTTGTTTTGCCATGCTTCTGGGACTGAGCTTCACTGCTAACCGGAAATGGAAGACTTGCATCAAATCTGTTGCCAAAGTCGCTGGCAAAATGATCGCGTCATAGATATTCTCTACCTGTATAAGAGCTGCACACGTCTTAAAATGGATTATTGTTAATACATCTGGGGAGGAGCTGCTCGGGGCAAATCATCCTGACTTGACAAATTATAATATCGTCTTTGAATATTTGTAGTTGATGTCCTACTCTCCTCCCTGCAAGCTTTATTCTAGAGAAGATACGTTGCGACCTCTATCGTTATTTTCATAGTAAGTGCTCATCTGGGCTTCAATCTATCATCTCCATGCCAAACTTTCACAACAAGCACTCGTCTATCCACAAAATCTATCAAACATTTCCCTCACTCTGTGTATGTGCTTAAATCTAAAAGCATATTTCAGGAACAAATATTTTGTCTTAGAACTGCTCGCGAGGGAAATTCTGGCTGGCTGGCCTACTTTCCACCTAACTACAACTTGGTTGTCTTCAAGTCCAATTCAAACAAGTTCTTGTTGTGCTGTGCCTTTAAATAACTAAATTCAACCCAATTTTCACTATTGACGATTGTTACGCTGTTTCAGTGACCACCTTACACTCATTTACACATTATCCCTGAGTGGCGTTCGGGCCTTAATAAGATTTGATCTCCATATAACACACACACACACACACACACACACACACACACACATATATATATATATATATATATATATATATATATATATATATATATATATATATATGCGTGTATGTGTGCGTGTGTGTGCATTCTTTCTGAGATTGCTAACCTCCACGTTTCTCTGGCTGAGATACTCTATATACCCCTAGCATACCTAGCGAGGACGCTCTCTGAAATATTTCTTCCATATTTCTACTATTTTGCAATTACGAAACAGCCCAAATATCTTCTCCAAACTTTCGGAAACCCTGAAAACGCTTTTTCCTAATTTTACCACTTTGAAATTTCTGAATCGATCTATATATCTATAAAAGTGAGAATGTGTGCGTGAAGACACTTCTCAACCTATATACTCAACGAACTTTTTATATACACACTTGAAATTTTATATATAGACATGTGGAAAACTTTTTAACTCATTTTTTATTCGGAATAAAAGGGGTTTGAGGGGTCAAAATTGAAAAATTAGTACGTAGATGTTATCGGATTTTTAAGTATGCTGTTTCACGAATGCGCATGCGTGAATAGTTCACATTACACATTACTATATTAAGAATACGTAGTTTAGAAACATCCTTTAAAGATCGTGCCATGCTGGTCTAAGGATTATCGTATTTGACTCACCGTCTTTAGGTTTAGTTTTGGTTTTTCTTTCAAACTCAGCTCGAGTATTTTTTTCTTTCATTTTTTTACTTACAATAAGTGAATCGTTTAGATAAAATACTCGCATGCACATTTCCCAGTTTCTGTATTAATTAAAATATAATATTATGCGCATTTTACGACCGGGCAACGCTGGGTGGTCTGCTAGTTTATATATCTATAAAAGTGAGAATGTGTGTGTGTAAGGACGCTTCTCAACCTATATACTCAACGAAATTTGGTAGATAAGGTATTCAGATAATTATTTCCTGTTTTGACAGAGTACAAATTCGATTTGGGAATCAAGTGGAGTAATTTCTTCTCTTCTTCCTTATTCTTCTCCTAACAGAAGAGACGTTGTTAGTTTCTCTCTCTTTCTCTCTCTCTTTCTCTCTCATATATATATATATATATATATATATATATATATATATATATATATATATATATATCAAATAAGATCTTTGACTTACTTGCAGTTTCATCAAATACTTTTGCATGCAAAATCGGATCCCGCATTTTGTTAATTCCTACCCTCTGATGAGAAGGAAAGTATTTCTTCGAAACTCCGCGGATTAAGGACTATCCACTTATGTAGTGTTTCCTTTTCAGATTAAATATGTTTTTAACTCTTTTTCAAAGTGTTTTTAACATGTTTTATTAACTATTTGCTCTTTTTATATATATATATATATATATATGTGTGTGTGTGTGTGTGTGTGTGTGTGTGTGTGTGTGTGTGTGTGTGTGTGTATGTATATATATATATATATATATATATATATATATACACTTTACATATATATATAATATTTTTAAATAAATATTTACAATAACGTCATTGTATGAATACTTAACATAATTAAATCCTTCTTAAATAAGAGAAGAATCCAGGTTGTCCTCGACGGTTGTACATCTAAATAATATGATATAAATGTATATATAATGTGTACCTCACGAATCTATCTTTGGACCTTTATTATTCATAATATTCATAAATGATAAAATTGTTTCTGAGATGGGTTTATTTACTGATGATACCACGCAGGAGGGGAAAACAAAAGAAAATATCTGAGGAAATGTCAGAATCACAAGAGGAAGACTTCCAATCTGTAGTGAAATGGGGATAAAAATGGATAGTAACAGAGAAAGATGTGTCCTAAACCTAGCCGGAAAACACAGATTGCAACTTTGTTAAGTACACTGGAGTACGAGAAGACTTTAAACAAAAGACAAGGCGTTATTCTAAAGCACCTGTAAATAAATATCTGTTGTTTCAACTGAAAAATTGTGAGCCGTATTCTTCTCTTGTCTTTATTTCCTTGCAACTGTCTGCATACAACGTGTGGGTCTCAAGTGTTGACATATATACGTTACGAGTCTCCACACTAACGTAATGTACTTGCAATAACCCTTATCCCTGAGTGGCTTCCGGGCCTTGATAAGTGGTGATCACTGTGTAAAAAAAAAAGAAAAAAGTGTTTCGCTACGCATGTGCAAATATACATTCATACGATTAAGTCGGTGAATTTTTAAAGTTCGATATGCTTGTAGATTTCACTCAAATGCCAGCAAATAACGCTGGAGAGCTGAAAGCACACAAGTCACATTTTTCTTTTAAATTTTGAAATCAATACTAAATATTGATTACACCATAATAATCTATAGAGGATAAAGACAAAATCTGCATGAATATTTGAGCATATTTTACAACCGGGCAATGCCGGGCAGTTTGCTAGTATATATATATATATATATATATATATATATATATATATATATATATGTATGTGTGTGTGTGTGTGTGTGTGTGTGTCTTTTATTTTTTATTACCGTTTTATCTGTTTGGTTACATATGTTTCGGATGTTGGACCGTGTTTACGATCTAACAACCTCGTCAGACCTTACAGAAATGGTTGGTTAGTATTAGGAAGAATTGTTTTTAGGAGGAATACGGAAAAAAGGAAGGGGTTGGGGTAGGAGATAATAGAGGGGAAAGCAGGTAATGACAATATTTCAGTTTTGAAGTTTAAAGTATATTAGGTTGTATTGTGTGTGTGGGGGTAGCAGATTCAGGTAGGCTTGGGTGGAGATATGTGGATATAGGGAGGGGGAGGGGGAGAGAGGATGGTAAAGAGAAAAGAAAAAAGAGAGGGGGTAATGAGAGGAGAGGGGGGAAGAGTTTAAATGTTTGGGTTTTAAAATTTTGACTATTTTTTTTCTGTTCGATAAGGTATATTAATTATGTGAGAGGGAGGGAGAGAGAGGGGGAGAGAGATAGATGGGAGGAAAGGGAGAGAGACGGAGAGGTAGAGGGAAGGGGATTAATATGGCTGTCATTTTTGGCAGTTACAGAGTTACGTGGTCGTTGTTCATTTCATAGTGGGTTGTTTTTAAACAGTTAAGAGTTAATACAGATGTTGACGCACGCATAAAAGCGCATAATACATATACATACATATTACAGACCAATGTGTAGAATAGTGTCTGTAGGTATTTAATTATTATAGTAAAAAATAATTATATATATATATATAATTATTTTTTACTATAATAATTAAATATCTACAGCCACTAGTGTTTCATCCTTTCGCGGGAATCTTCAGTGCAGGGTGTCACCATTAACACCAGTCGACAGATTCGAACTCGGCAACTCGAACCATCACTGGCTCGATTAGCAAAGACTGTATCTATTCAGCTATCATTAACCGCGTGAACTAACGTTGAATTTAAACATTTTAAATTTTTAAATGTTCTTTATGTCAGTCAGACAGTGATGTTAATCGTTATTCGATGATCTATGCATAAGAGCTAAACTTAATTCAACTGAAAGTGCTCAACGATAAGAAACGAGATTCTTAAACGAATAATTATTTTTTTACTATAATAAGTATATACCTACAGACAGTAGTGTTTTATCCTTTCGGGACTCTTCAGTCCAGGGTGTCACGATTAACACCAGTCGACAGATTAGAACTCAGTTAGACGAGCCATCTCTGGATCAATTAGCAAGGACCGTATCCAAACACACACACACACACACACACACACACACACACATATATATATATATATATATATATATATATATATATATATATATATATATATATATATATAGAGAGAGAGAGAGAGAGAGAGAGAGAGAGAGAGAGAGAGATTATTTGTTTTTGTTTTTGCGAATACGTTCTGAATTAATTCAATTATTTACGAAAGTGCATTTTACCTAAATGCGAGTTGGGAACGATTTTCCTTATATTTTAAAAACAATATGTGTGTGTGTGTTTATTTGACGACCGCGCAACACCGACGGTCTGCGATCATATATATATATATATATATATATATATATGTGTGTGTGTGTGTGTGTGTGTGTGTGTGTGTGTGTGTGTGTGTGTGTGTGTGTGTTTACAGTCTAATCTGCTAAACTAATGGACGCATCATTATGAATTATAAAGTATACTCTAAAATACAGCGATTCATATGGGCACTTTTTTTTAATGTTAACATTTAGAGACTGTATATGTATTATATCTCTAAAAGTGAGAATGCGTGTGTGTATGAGGACAACTCTCAAACTATATACTCAACGAATGTTTGATCTTCAGACTTCAAATTGATTAATTTCCTTATATAATAGGGCATTGAGACATGTGGAAAACTTCAATTGGTTTTCTTCCGGAGAAAAATCTGCTTAAGGTCACAATTGAAATATTGGTACTAGGAGGGGGGTCATCGGATTTAATTTGTTTGTCAACTGTTTCCCGACAGCTCATGCGGGAATCGTTCACATGACAGTTTCCTTATGCTAAGAATAAGTAGGTGTGAAAACATTATTGAAGAACGTGACAAGCTGGCCTAGTGGTTATCGTACTTGAAACGATATCTTTAGGTTTTGATTTTGATCTCAGTTCGAGTATATTTCTTTTACTTACAAGAAGTGAACTCTTTAGAAAAACAAACATGATACTCGCATGTCTCAGTTTCCTTCTGTTTTTTTACTTCATTTTTGCCCGTAACGTAACGTAATGTTTTGTTTTTTTTGCCCGTAACGTAACGTAATGTTTTTTTTTTTTTGCCCGTAACGTAACGTAATGTTTTTTTTTTTTTTGCCCGTAACGTAACGTAACGTTAAATTCCTTATTTATTCCTTCGTTTTATACCGGGAAACACCGGATACATCTGCTAGTATATATATATATATATATATATATATATATATATATATATATATATATATATATATATATATATATATGTAGGTATTTAATTATTATAGTAGAAAATAATTATATATATATATATATATATATATATATATATATATATATAATTTTCGGAATTTGAGATAATATATAATTATTTCCATAGCCAGACAACGTCTTGGCTCTTGTGCGACGTTGTCTGGCTGTGGAAATAATTTATATATATATATATATATATATATATATATATATATATATATATATATATATATATATATCATAAGACCACTTAAGATCGAATTTTTTATAAAACAAATTGTTGAAACCATTGCCAAAAGGGAAAATATGATGGAAAAAAATGAAATCTGCTTCATTCGAAACCTTAACCCTGATCTAATAATTATTTTTTAAAAAAGCAAACAATTTCACCTGGTCAAAATGATAAGACCACTTTAATAAAATCGGCTAGTTTTGACAAAATGAATACGAAAAGCTTTCTATGTTACTAAAAGCAACTTGTTAGGTGATAAAAAAAACATCTTACTAAATTATAAATGGCAAAAGGGAAACCATTATCAGAGTTTGAGAGAGGAAGGGTCTTTGAGCTTAATAGAGGTGGACTCTCCCATAGATCCATTGCGAACGAAGTGAATCGTAGCAAAACGGTCATCACAAATTTTTTAAGAAATCCAGATCAATATGGGTACAAAAAGAATCCAGGTCGAACAAAAAAAAATAATAACCCCATCACTGATCACCGTATCAGAAGAAGTTTTAAAAAAAAACTCCAGTATGAGCTCAAGTCGATTGAAAAGCCAAACAGCAGCAGAATGTAGTCCTAAAACTATCAGAAGGTATCTGAAAATGAAGGGTTTCAATCATTTAAAGCGACTGCAGAAACCACGTGTTCTTAAACAGCACAAAACTAACCGACTTAAATATGCCGCCAAATACCAGACTTGGGATGAAGAGAAGTGAGAAAATGTAATTTTCTCCGATGAGAAAAAGTTTCATCTAGATGGTCCAGATGAATTTCAACACTATTGGATTGATAACAATTTGCCCAAAGAGACTTTTTCAACTCGGCATAGTGGAGGAGGGTATTTAATGATCTGGGGTGCTTTCTCGTCAGCTGGGGCCCAAAAGTTGCAAGTAGTGAAAGGCCGGAAAACATCATTGAAGTACATTTCAATGCTTGAAAATGCTTCTATCAGGACTGAAGGTCCACGTCTGTGTGGAAGAAATTGGATTTTCCAGCAAGACAACGCTGCGATACACACTTCTCGACAAGCACGAGAATACTTTTCTTCAAATAATATAGTATTGTTAGATCATCTAGCATGTTCTCCGGACCTCAATCCCTCAATCCCATTGAAAATCTTTGGGGATGGATGGCAAAAGAAGTGTTAAAGGATGGAACCCAGTATGATTCGATAAAGGAACTTTCTGATTCAGTTTTCAGTACACGGGATAAAATTCCTTTGCAACTGATAAAAAACTTAGTCGCAAGCATGCCGAAGAGAATTATTGAAGTAATTCGTAATAATTGAGGCTCTACTAAATCCTGAGACCCTATTTAGTAATTCATAATTGCCTTTTGTTAGATAAATTATCAGTGGTCTTATCAGTTTGATCAGGTGAAAATGTTTGTTTTTAAAAAATAATTATTTGATCAGGGTTTCGAATGAAGCAGATTTCATTTTTTTCCATCATATTTTCCCTTTGGGCAATGGTTTCAACCATTTGTTTGATTAAAAATTCGATAATATGTGTAAACGCTTACTTTCTTAAGTAGTCTTATTACTTTGACCAGGACTATATATATATATATATATATATATATATATATATATATATATATATATATATATATATATTTATATATATATATATTTATATATATATATATATTTATATATATATATATTTGTATATATATATATTTATATATATATATATATATATATATATATTTATATATATATATATATTTATATATATATATATTTATATATATATATATTTATATATATATATATTTATATATATATATTTATATATATATATATTTATATATATATATTTATATATATATATATTTATATATATATATTTATATATATATATATTTATATATATATATTTATATATATATATATTTATATATATATATATATATATATTTATATATATATATATATTTATATATATATTTATATATATATATATATATATATATATTATTTATTTTATAAACAGCTCATTATAATTTTTTGAATATATATTCGTGTATTCTTCATGATTATCATAGGTATATTATTATTATTATTATTATTATTATTATTATTATTATTATTATTATTATTATTATTATTTTTAATAATTTTATCATTTAAGGAGCGCATCCAAATTTCCACGAGCCATTAAAAAGCTTTAAATATAGATTAAATACACAAAATTACTTGGAGAAAAAATTGCTCTAATTTAAATTTTTAATTATGTTATACATATTTAAAAGACTCGGTGCGCGCGTGAGCACCAATAATATGTGTGCACTAGAAAAAAAAAACTATTTCACTTATTATTATATACTACAGAGTATGCTAGGTAGATTTATTCCGTTTAGTGGGTGTCAGCGAAACCTACCACATCCACAAAACCTTTAATATTAAAAGTAAAGTTAATTCTATATTTATCGCTTATAAATCCGCCCAGTTACCGGTATTTTACTCGTATCAATGTAGACCACTCATTTTTATTTACTATATCCGCAAGAAGTAAAAAAAACTTCCTGATAAGTTTGTGAGTATCCTGAATTTCCCTTCAATTAAAAAAATGAAGGTGCGCTGACTATAAATTGCGTGCCTTTGCTAAATTGCGTACATTGTCTGGCTTTACTGTCAATAGATCAATTGGCTCGTCTGTTCTGTGTAAAAGTAAACTTTACTAATTCTCATCATCATGAAGGTGCTTGTAAGTATAAGACGTATATTTTATACTTGAAAGTTTCAGCTAGTTTTCTCCCTTGTTCTAACTTCATTCATTTCATCTATCAATACGCCCACAGTATTATTTGATAGTGCGAATATAACGCCAATTATAGTCGCACTATTAAATAATGTTTTCTGTCGGGTTTATTTTATTTTATCTAAATCAATTCTTCTTTTGTTATGTGTAATTGGGCATTCCCGAATCTTCACAATGCAGCCTTTTATGTTTGTTTTGTTTTTGTTTTTAACTTTTCTATTTTTTTTTTTTACTTTTCTGTTTGTTTTAACTTTATTTATTTATTTATTTACTTTTCTATTTGTTTTTTGTCCAATACAATGTTCCAGTTCCACTACTTAATAAAAACTAATGTGTATATATTTGTCTATTTATATATAAATATAAACCCACCCTTGAATAATTTTAAAAAAAAAAACACTGGGCGAAATCTTTTCCAAATTTTAGAGGAAGGGAAAATTCAAATATCAAGTCTTACAATCCTGGTTGTTTAAAATGGATACGATGACAGATTTATTAGTCTATTTCTAGTTTGAAAGTTTGTTTAGTTATTTTATTTATTTATTTATTTATTTTTTACTTTTCCGATTGATACGTTTATTTTTATTTAAACATTCCAGGTTGAGACGTTTTTTCCGATTTCGATAATCATTAATATTGGAAACATAAATTATTTTTAAAGAAAATACATTTAGGAAATTAGTTAAGAACAATTTATTTTTGCTTTACATGCGTGATCTATTTGTGTTAAAAATGTAATTTTCAATTACTTAAAGATTTATATAAATGACTACTTCTACAATTGTCTTCCACGAGAAAAAAATATTCATATTATTTAAATTTCATCAAAATAGAATAGATTTAAAATTTTAAGGGATGTTCTGGCCACATAGCCCTATTAGTGGTGTATTTAAAGATCCGGAACTACTTCCATCGTCTTCCCTGTGAGATTTTACATAAGAATACACTTTTAATTTTATGTGAATTTTCTCATCTTTATTTCTATAGGAAACACACAGACATTGATAAATATTTTTCTTTAAAAAAATTAACTCATCTAATCTCTTATTAACAATTGGGTCTTTTATATCCGATTATCAATCAATATGCAAACCATAGAATTAAAGGCTTTCTTGTCTTTTCTCTTAACATGATATTTATTATTCATTGTTGATTAGAAAAAAATTAAAAACTAAAATGAAAATTCTTATACGGTATCCATTTAATCTGCGCGTTTAATGATGAACATGATATTTCAAACAAGTGTGACAGAGCAAATAAAATGAAGGTTTAAAACTTTACAGGCCTACGAATTTTAAAACAAACGTGACAGACCGACGGACTTACAGAAAAACTGGAAGCATCTAAAATTTCATCATATTGATTTTCAGGGTTTTTTTTAAATAAAATAATTATGGTTTTTAAACTTTTATTTATGAATATGTTTCTATGTTTAAATTATTAACCCATGTTAGCGTAAAACTAGTTTACTTTGTACAATAAAACTGCTAAATCTAGTTGGGTGCGCGTTATTTGCTTGCAAACAACTTTTACGTGTACTGATTGTACAAGATACTAAGTCAAATCTATTTGCAAACTGATGAAGTTGAACTGGTTTCTCATTATGTACTATATACTTAGTGCATGGCGTAATCACGTTGACACACCGGTTTTTATTAGATCACTGAAGTTAAGCAGCGTCGATCCAGGTATGTTGGTAACATTTGGGAATACAAGGCGCTCTTAGTAGAAGGATCTCCACACCTCAATACAAGAACTGCAAAAAAATCTATTATCATCCTGATCAGGATATATATATATATATATATATATATATATATATATATATATATACATATATATATATATATATATATATATATATATTCCTAATTGGTATAATAGCTAAATATTGGGAACCGTGGCATTTTCTTTCCGACAAAATAAATTTCTGAGTATTTGTTTTGCTGCTTCAGCTGAATTATCTTCGAACAGATTGATTTCCGCCTTCATCTATCTACTATATAATAAAATGGTTGCAAACATTTCTCTATGAACCAAACTATCCTTAGTTTGCAGCAAAATATGTCACATACAAATTTATTAAGTGTAGACTTTTAGCCACTATCCTATGTAAATTTAGAACTTCATTATAGAGACATTTACTTGTCATAAAATCCTACATTCCATCCTAGGATAAACATCACGATCGCAATATCTACAAAGGAAGTAATGCCGAATTTCCCCTCTATTTGTAAAGTACTCCTACCGCCACCACACTTCACCGGAAGGAAATATACGCATTGAACAGATATTGTGTTGCACTCTTATTAGCTGGTTCATAAAATCATAGAAATAACATATTAATTCCTTTTTCCGATCAATAAATGAAACTGTCTCCCCACACTAATTCCGCTTAATTCGATTGGCTGAATAAGGAATATTTTTATATTCCAGATTAACGGTATTAGAATGTTAAACGAATGTTATTTCCAAAATCTAACATGGCGTCCAAATGATATTTTTCCCTTCTGCGAAATTTGCTTCTTGGTACTTATAATCATCATTACGCATTATAAAAAAATATATATATAATTACGAACAAAAGATAGAGGGATAGCGATAGAAAGAGATAGGTGTACTACCAACTCGTGTCGATATTTTCCATCGTGCTCCGTAAATTCGTACCCATGCTCGCTCTCTCTCTCTCTCTCTCTCTCTCTCTCTCTCTCTCTCTCTCTCTCTCTCTTTCTCTCGCTCTGATAAAGATATTATTCAGCCGTGAAATGTTTGTCTATATGTCTCTGCCATCATAAAAATTGAAACGACTAATAAAGTGAGAGAGCGAGAAAGAAAGAGACAGAGAGCGAGATGGAACAAGAATTGCTGACCAAAAGTAAGAGAGGGGTAGAGAAAGATAGGACACATGTGCTAACAAATGGTGTAGATATTTTCCGCCGTGCGCCGCTTATTCGCACCCCTCCTCTCTCTCTCTCTCTCTCTCTCTCTCTCTCTCTCTCTCTCTATCTCTATCTCTATCTCTATCTCTCTCTCTCTCTTTGTCTCTCTCTGATGTAGAAATTTTCCACCGGAAATGTTTGTTTATATCCCTTCGACATAATAAAAACTTAAACAACCATTACAGTGAGAGCTAAACAGACATAGATAGATAGACAGATAGATTGAACGTTTGTTTTACTTCATTCAAATCTGTAGCTATTAAAAAAGATTTTTTTTAAATCTCCACTTAGTCGCACCTACGATTCCCCCCCCCCCGCTCTCTCTCTCTTTCTCTGTGTGTGTATATATATAAAACAACTCTTCCATAGCGATTATATTCA
Organism: Euprymna scolopes; assembly: GCF_053919585.1. NCBI lineage: Eukaryota > Metazoa > Mollusca > Cephalopoda > Sepiida > Sepiolidae > Euprymna > Euprymna scolopes. Next base: position 69,229,829 of record NC_136482.1, on the reverse strand, counting down.
TTTTTGGTTTCATTTTATTTTGCTGTTCCTTGAATTTTTATTTATTTATTTTTATTATTTTTCTTGTGGACATTCTTCCTCAATCAATTCTGCTTCAATCACATTACACTTTTGGGAGGGGATCAATTTTTACAATAGGTCCACCCACATACATTCCTTTTACATGACGTTTTTCAGACCTTTTGGGCTACGTGAACTTTGAAGGTTAGTAGTGTCTATTTCGAAAGCCTGTCTTATCCTGGGAGATTTCGCGGTGTTTATTCTGAAAGCCGTTCTTAACATAGCATTAAAATGTTTTTTTAATTAATTTATTATTTGTTTTTCATTAGTTCTGTGGAATACTTTTACATTTTTCGCCGATTAACTACGCTTCATCACATTTTGGGGGAAGAGGAACAATTTTTTACATTAAGTCAACCTCCATTATTTTCTTTTACATGAGGCTTCTATATCTTCACGACTACGTCAAGTTGGGAAGTTGGTAGTGTCTATTCCGGCCGAAAGCCTGTTTATTCCGAAAGACGTTCTTAGCATGACATTTAAATTATGTTTAACCTACAACAACCAGTTTCATTTTATATGAAGGGGGGATACTTTCACCGGGCAACGCCGGTTAGCGGGTCATGTTAGTTTTATTATAAAAACGAATGACGTCATTTCCATTGGTTACTTCATTCCTAATATCTGGTATGGTATTCGCCCTGAACGAGGATCCAGTTTCCACCGAAAGAAAAAGTTTCTAGGGATCATAAAATTAACATGCGGTCTCAATTTTAAAAAATGTTCGTGTTTTTTATTTTTATTTATTTATTTTCATTAGTTCCCTTCCATTCATATTCTTACATAAACTCTGCAGTTGAATTCAAATGATTCTCTCCCATCGTATTCTATCAATGCTATCCTAATGATGCTGGATTTACTTATCATAACTTTCTATCTATTAAATCAGTAAATGATTATTGCAACTTTTTTGTGGGGCATTAGTTGCACTGAGAAAGATTTTTTTCGGAATTTTTAATATAACTAATGCTCTCATCTTCGGTCTAATTCTTCCAACATTTCGGCCTATGTAACCTCTGACTTTCTTCAGGTGTCTTGTCGAACTCTGGAATCTCTATGAAATTTCGAACTGAACTATTTAGTTAATCCACGAAGTTCGTTTATCCACATTCTGTCAGGCATGACTGTAGAGAAGTTTAAAATCGTTCTTAATTCTATTATTACAGAGGATTGAACATGTAACTTAAAATCGATTATTACTTACCATTATTCGTTGCACTACGAGTCTGCACGATCCCTGTATCTCTAATAACTTTTATATTGTATTTATCTAGCAAAATATTCAATTTTATATTTTGTAATGCATATAAAAAGGACGCTTTGTATCTGACAACTCTAATTATAGATATATATATAATATACAGTTACATTATAAACATGCCGTATTTTCTTAAAAGATTCATGTTTTGCAATACGCAGTTCACATTAAAGCTAACTGTCGAATTACTAATAAATTACATGAAAGTATAAATGTTATTCTACTACACTTTTGTACTGTTTTAATGAGACAAAAGCACGATACTAATTAATTAAATTTGCCTTACAGATAAGTTCGTCTGCTGTCGCTTTGCTGTGTGGGATCGTTTTGCTTGTGTCAGGAGTTCCAGTGTCCAACAAATGCCAAGTGCCAACCAATCTGAACGCTCACTATGAAAAACTCGCTGTGGCAACGTTAGGAGAAAAACTATCACCAACGGAACCTATTAAGATTAATGGCGACACATCATGCCCGAAAAGTTTACCAACCACCGGCGAAACAAAAGATCGATCCACCTGCCCCTGGTATACAAAAGTCGTCACTGATTCTACACTGTTCCCGTCAGTTCGAACGGAAGCCGTGTGTCGGTGCCGAGAATGTATTGGCTCTGATAAACTGCATGGTTGTGAAATGGTCTACAGCGAGATGAAGTTCCTTAAACGCACGCCTATATGCGTGGATGGATTGTACGTCTACGAACCTGTCACAAAATACATCCCACAAAGCTGCGTGTGTGCCCACAAGAAGATAAACCAGAATCCAAGCGATGAGGATTCCGATATCTAATAGATAAAGGAAAATCTTCCAAAACATCTCCTTGAAACTGATAGTGAAGACAGCGATGTTTTCATTTTAATATGGAAAATATCAGTTGACCATTATATGGTCGTGCAGCGTACCTTAAGACTTATGTAATGAAACCCTTATGATTATATCCAATATACACTAATCTATAACCTATATATATTTATATGTCTATCTACCTTTATTCTATCTATTCTTATACAACATAGTATTCGCTTTTCCGCTGTGCTATTAATAACTTTTGCATTGTATTTATATATCAATGAATCTATTTTTATGTTTAGTAGTACATCCAAAAAGGACGCTTTATATTTATCACAGCACTATTTATATATATTCATAATATACCTTTACGTTATAAACATGCCATATTTTCTTAAATAAAACGTTCATATTTTATTAATATTATTACTATGTGTATGTGAACAGTGACGTTTCTCGATATTCGATTGCGTTTAGAGAGCACTTGTTTACGATTGGAAGATGTGCGTTAGTAGATGACGGTGGGACATAAGCTTTACACAGGCGATAATTATTTTGAATGCATTCAGCGCACATGCCATCATTGGTATATAGGATGTAAGCAATGATCTGTTTTTTATAATATTATCGGGGGTGGGGGGTTATTGAAAAAAAGCAGTAGTACGGTATCAGGGACATAAACTTGAAGAGGGTCTAGTTGACATAAAAATGAAGATAAATTATTTTACATTGCAGTTAATGTTTTTTTTTGTTTGTTTTTTTTTAGAAAATTACCTTCGTATATTAACGAGTATAAAACGAGAAGCCAAGTTCTTTCACTTTCCATATTTATTTGTCTCCCAGCGAAAGTAGAGTTAAATATAAGATTGCTTTTTATTACGTGGAAATTTAGTCTCTGAAGATGAACAAAATTTTAAATTGCCTCAGTTTAGAAAGATTCGCGTTTCTCTAAGCGAGTACTGAAAAGAGAATGTGTAGTATCAGAAGATATACTACACTGTGCTCCTAGCCAAAAGGCCAAGAAGGCGATTTATTTTTTCCCCAAAATAAGTATATTGCCACTTAGACGAACAGGGGACTGTGGGAAGTTGTGCGGCGAGATGTCTATTCATATAACATTTAAACTTTGCAGATTATGATAATCAGGGAAGCAGGAAACAAGAGAATTCCAAAATCTAGCAGATAGAGGGATGAAACTACAAGAGTGTGAGACTTTTCGGCTTCTAGGGACCTCAACATTAAAGGCATGGGATTTAGTCGGATGTACGCACGTTGGATGGTGTGTAAGTGCTATGAATTGATCGGAGAACATTTCATTAAAATTTGCACAGGAATGCAATATTGCAGTGATTGGACAGAGTTTGGAGCTTGACCTATTATATTTAAGACTTTTTTATGAACCTTGTGTACGAGTGAGAGACTAGACATGGCCTAGCCCATACGTGACAACAATACTTCACGCACGTCTTTATTTAGCATAAATTTTGCCGACTTCAGTAAAATAAAAAAAATTAAAAAAAAAAAAAAACACAGAATGGGGGTCTAGAATTATCCACTTTTCTACTCTAAAACCATGTCAGTCCGCAGACTAGCGCATTCACTCAATGAGGTTATCCTATTAAAATCATACGGGGTATTTTTAATGATTTTTTTTTAGACAATATTTTTACAATTTTATGAGCTTAGAAGAAATGGAGTATCTGAAGCACACAAAATAAAGAAAAATGAAAATGACGAAAATAAAATAACAATTTTTTTTTACTTTTTTCAAAATAATTACCATGATGCTCTCTCTCTCTCTCTCTCTCTCCCACCGTCTCTCTCCCTCTCTCTCTCTTTCTCTCTCTCTATCTATCTATATATATGTATATATATATATATATATATATATATATATATATATATATATATATTATTATTATTATTATTATTATTAAAGCATCATGGTAATATCTAGATGGTATATAAATATATATAGATATATGTATATACATGGTATATATACAATATGTATGTGTATATATACATGGTATATATACATGATATATATACATAAAAAACATGTATATATACGGTATATATATATTGTATGTATACACTTATATATACATACACATTTATATATATATATATATATATATATATATATTGTATATATATATATGCACATGTATATATACGGTATATATATATTGTATGCATATACTTATATATACATACACATTTATATATATATATGGTATGTATGTATATATATATATATATATATATATATATATATATATATATATATTGTATGTATACACTTATATATACATATACATTTATATATATATGGTATATATATATGCACATGTATATATATACAAATGTGTATATACACACACACACACACATATATATATATATGTGTGTGTGTGTGTGTGTGTGTGTGTGTACATAACCCCTACATTGTAAATAATTACTAATCAGCAATTTTTCATATTTTCGACTTTTTAGATACTTTAAATATACAAAGCTTATAAAAATATTGTAACCATTTCTTTAAATAGTATTTCTGCTTGCTTAATATAACCCGTATAAATATTTTTTAAATATATATTTGCCGATTTTTAAACTACAATCTTGATTTTCTTTCTAATACTTGGATGTACTCTTTCGTTTTAATCATATAATTAAGCTTTCTACTTTGTTCTAATCCGGATGATGATGATTAGACTTTATTCAAATAAAAAATGATGTGGCGTCTCAGAAATGATCGTACATTTATTGGTTGTTGATGTTAAGTTTGTGTATTCCAAAGTAAATTATTTTTCTACAAATATTACATTTTGCTTATGTGGATATATATATAATATAATATAATATATATAATATATATGATATATATATATATATATATATATATATATATATATATATATATATATATATATATATATATATATATATATATTACAGGTTAATCCAAAAAGCAGGACATTCAATTGTTTTTCTTAGCATTTTACAGTCAACGGAGAAAAAAAGCCAAAGACCCTAGTGTTTTGATGTGACGTTTTGAATATAATAAACTAGTTATGACCAAAGTTTCACTTCATTCGGACAAAACACTAAGAAACGAGGCCTAATTAGAGTTTGGGCCTGTTTTGGGGGGGGGCGTTAACTCTGTATTTATTGTTCATTTCCACACTTGAATGTAAATAAAACAATATTGTATGTTATTCGAACTTTTACAAAACACAAATTATTTCTTAATAAAAACTTTATTTTTCTTATATGATTGTAGTTTTTTTTCTTGTCTTTTGAATTTTTTCTACCTTGTTCATAATTTTTTTTTCTGGGTAAAGAGTTGTTTTGCTTTTTACTGATGCAAATGCAAGACAAAAAAAAAACAATAACATTGGCTTTTTGAAAGCAAGATACGAACGTACAACCCGTAGAATACATAAGAACAGATTTTAAAAGCAAGTTAATCATGTTTAGGCGAGTAAAAAAAAAATAAAAATAAAAAAAATAAGAGAACAAGATTTGAATAAGCCATGTGTTTCGCCGACGTATCTGTTTTGTTGTCTTTATACCATCCTGACTGACAATGCCTCCTTTCTTTTTCTTTTTTTTTCTTTCTAAAGCGAGTGTAGAGCAACATGTTATCTTATTTAGAGTTGCGTAATGTAGTACCTGTTCTGCTATCATTAGATAATCCTTTCTATTGTATATGTTAACGAAAATATGCTTCCCTCCGGAGGGCGCATATTATTACATTAGTATATATATATATATATATATATATATATATATATATATATATATATATATACTAGTAATAATATGCGCCCTCCGTATGTATGTGTGTGTGTTTTGTTTATGTATGCGTCTATGTATGAGTCCGCATGTGCACGCACCCTCGTATTGTATTCCTGTTTTCATTAAAAAAAAAAAAAAAAAAAAAAAGGTAATATCTATAAAAACAATACCTGATTGTTGAAGTAAACGTAAACTAAAAATATTCACGGGTATTTCCACGCGCCGCCATACATCATGAATCACGCAAAAATCGTTCGATTCGTGAATCACGCAAATATCGTACGATTCGTGAACTGCCCAGACAATCGCCGCTTTTTAACTTCATGCACGATTTTACAAATAGGCACTGAAATATAAACATGACTACTGTAACTCTCTATAAAGTTGCTTTTTGCTATCTTCTAACCGTCATAAGCGAATTATGAAAATCAAACTTTTTTTTCACTATCGGTCCATTCTAATATATAAAGAAAGGAGACGAATACTTGTCTCAGGACGGGTTATCTTTATTCTCTGAAAGGACTTTTTAAATAAGTATGTAGCAATCAAAAACTAAAATCAATAGACAGTGCTACTAAACTTCATGCCTACTATTCATATATTAAACCTATGTTACCCCTCTTTAAAGAGGCCTGTAAGATGTTTACAAAAACTGCACTTTGAATAATGTTTTTAATTAATATCTCATACTTAGCGTTAAAATCAAAAGTTATCTAAATTTCCATAGGCTTCTACTTCCTCTTTTCCCTTTTGCATAAAACAAAATTAAACTAAATATAACCCACATTACCGACCTTTTCCAAAGTTCTTAATCGTTGATTAATTAGTTTTTGCGTAAATTGTGTGCATGCAAATATATAAACATACCCAACTTCATATAAATAAAGATGAATTATACGTAAGCGTTTTTGTAACGCATTAATCTCAAAGGAATTTAGAAATAGCTATATATAAACACAGTTTAGTGTAATATTTATAAGGAAAACAGATTGTACACTTAGCGAAAAAGAACCTATATTTTATTTTAAAAAAATGCTTTCATAATTCTCCGTAAAATGTTTTGTTTTTTTTATTATTAAAACTGAAATGTGCTGTTGTCACATCTACTGGAAAGTTCCTTCTACGTTTTACAAATAAACGTATCAAGCGATGTTAATTAAAAATTATTCTTTATTATTTCTACTCGGACATAGTGTAAGTGCTCGGATTAGAAAGGTTGTAAATAAAATAAAATATTTTTATTATTATTATTATTATTATTATTATTATTATTATTATTATTATTATTATTATTATTATTATTATTATATATATATATATATATATATATATATATATATATATATATATATAACAGAGACTATTATTCTCGTCTAAAATAAAACAGTAAAGGACACACTAGTCCATACATTTTCAATCGATTTAGTTTAATATATTGAATTCCTATAATAGGTCCGAGGAGAAACACTCTCCAGAACCAGTCATTATTACAGGTAGTAGCAAGATACTTATTCACTCATTGTTATGTTTTCCTCTAACACCAGTTTACAACTTTATCTAATATTTCACAGGGTTTAATTTTTACACGCGTGCGTAATCATTTCATTTTATCATTGCATTTTATTATGAGCTATATAATACTCATTCAGCATGGAAATAATTGACGCTTCCTTGAGTTTCGGTTTTCTTTGCTTTCATTCATGTGATTCGTTGCTCAGTTTTTTTTTTTTTGCTTTTGTTTTTTTTTTGTTTTTTTTTTTGTTTTTTTTTTTGTTTTTTCACTGTTTAACAGAATGAATTTTCGAACAGTTTTATAATTACTTCCAAGATGGTGTCCGTCCTTATTCACTTCGATAAAAACATTTTTGTCATATCGTAATAAAACCTCACCGTTATCATTTTATTTTCGTATATATAAGATAAATGAACACGCAGATGTAAGTGGATTTTCACACATTAGATTTTAAAACGTGTTTTGTAATATCGCAACAAACACTGCGCTTGTTTTTCCGTTGAACGAAAACAAAACAAACACAGACGTATCTTCATTTTCGCCAATTTTCTGTCATATCACAACAAAAAATGAACATTGTGGTTTTATTTTCGTAGAACAATCGTGGTCATTTCGATAAAAACATTTTTAGGTTTCCTCCAACCTCAGTTTACATTCATTCTGTTTAACAATGGAACGAATTGGAGCAACCAGCCACTGAAAACTAGAAACAGATAAGGAGTGCGTTTTTTTTTTTTTTGTTTTTTGTTTTTACATGAAAAATACAAAACATTCGTAGTGGCGCTTTTTTTTTTACATAGGCATAACCATTTATCAAGACCCAGAGACCACTCGAGGATAAGGGTTAAGAGTGTACAGTAGTAAATTGGACAATATAGTAATCGTTAGTAATGGAATTAGGTAAATCTGTTAACTTAAGTGGAACGGCTCATCAAGAACCTGTTTACGTTGGACTTGAAGACAACCATATTGTAGTCAGCTGGAAAGCAGGAAAACGAAAGACAATTACATAGGCATGCAGTTCTAAGAAAGTATCTTTGTTCATGGAATCTACGTTTAGGTTTAGGCATAGATAAAGAGTTGGGGGAATTATTCAGTGTTTTAAGCTAGACGAGCGTTTCTTATGAAAGTTTGGCGAGGGGGGACCATAGATTGAAGCTCAGTCGAGCAATTGCCATGAAAATAACGATAAAGCAAAGACACACTCGCAAAATCTCTTTTGTGAGATAGAGGTTGCAGGGAAGAGAAAAGGACATCTGCTACGAGACTACGAAGTCTATTTTGAACTCTATCAAGGCAAGACAAGTCCTTTCTAGCAGCATCTGCCCAGATGTGGCAAAAATACCCCATCCTTGGACATATCTGGCTCTTATATAGATAGAGAATTGCATCAGCAGTGAGATACCTACTGGATCGATAGAAGGATCCCACCATTTTTCCAGCGACCTTGGCAACAGATTTGATGTACGTGTTCCATTTACCATTTATCAAAATAAACAAGTTTATTCTTACATCTCGTACCGTTCCTACTTATCATTTACTTTTTATAGAATATAAAACCACATCTTAACAAAGAATCACTTCGTTTAATTATCCAAATAAAAACACTTATTCGCACTATATTTACATTTTATTCTTCTGAGCTTTTTACCGTTCACTTTAAATACGATCTATTATCTATGGCGGCCCCGAAGAAAATGAATCTATTTCGTTTTCTTTTCCACTTAGCTTACTTTCGTAACACGTTAGCAATGGTATTTTTGACGCTTATTGTCATTCGTACAAAACATATATTGAATCGACGAATTCCTCAGGCATCTATTTTTTCAGTTGTAGATTTAATTCTTCTTAATTTCAGTAATGCTCAAATCGGAAATGGTAAAACATATTACGAAAGTTTCTTATATTTTAAAAGATAACATTTCTTTGCTGAAGTCAAATACTGATATGCGTGCATTATAGTTTTACAGTAAGCTTTGTTTAGTAATTTGTTACGTGAAAGTACTGAATAGTTACGAAAAACTCATGTTAAAAATGTGTTTTGTTTTTTTTTTCATAATAACATAATTATTTCCACACAGTACCTTCTCTGCAAAAGTACAAAATTTTATCACATGCGCTCCGATGCTGTATAAAATGTACATTATTCAAAAGATTTTTCTGTTACTTATTTAAACACACACAAAATAAACAGTATTTAAACTGTAATTTTACCTTTTCACTTAGCACTTTAATGAACAAAAATACAGTTTAAGCATACAGTTTATTGTGCTGTATACTGGTTTCGTAATTCGTTTTAGTTTCAATCGGTGTCTATTTTGTTTGTGGAGCTGAAACGAGGTAGGTAGTTTAAAGGGCTCGAAATCAATTTAAACTATCAAAATGAACATCGTTTTTAGCTATTTTTAACGCATTATAAATGATATATATATATATATATATATATATATATATATATATATATATATATATATATTAATAATAATAATGGCCGCCATGGTGAATTTTGCATAATTTATCAATTTATGACACTGAAAATGCAAACAACTAACAAATTTACTAAACTCTATTTTCTTCAGCTACCAATGCAGACGGCGATATTATTTTATCCTAACATAAAATATAATGGTTGATTATTACATGGTATTTTGTTGTAAATTCAAAATATTTTTACCTACATTCTCCGTATTTTTATTAAAATTTCTCTTATCTTACACATTACAACACAAGGCGTGTTCTTTTACCAAACATTCTGATTGAAGAAATAATACTGTTGTAATAGACTATATCTTACATTCGCATTTTTCTATATTGACTATATTAACATACAGAGTACGCACAGGATTGACACGCGTCTTGCTTCTAACATGAATAACATTTTATTAATGCTTGGTTCTACAAGTCTGAACTTTTTATTACAATGAAAGCTTTCTTATTTATACTAATGCGCTTATGGTTGTTTGCGCTTTGTAACAACCTTGTCTATTGTACGCCCTTATAAGTGAGTAAACAAATGCATCACGATATATTTATATATAGACTAGACTACCCGTGACCCGTTGAGTCACTATAAGGTAAGGCTAGCCATGGAGTAGTGAGCATATTGATTATAGAAAAAATATGCGTGTTTGCACGTACAATAAGTGTCACTACTTTTAACATAACGGATTAAATTACTTAATATACGGAAAACTATTTATTCCCGGAAAATTTAGATGCGATATTCGTTTTTAGCACAGCCGAAAGCCTTCAAAAGTCGTTATTTTAAAGGAAAATGTTAAAGTGTAAACCAAGTTAAAATTTACCAAAAACCCTACATTATATACCATGTTGGTCATTCGAACCTTAAAATATGCCTGACGTCACTTGTGGGTCTTTGCGCTTTCTAAAAACTTTTTTTTATTGTACACCCTTATAAGTGAGTCACCAAATGAGTCGCTGTATATTTATATACAAATTAATATTAGAAATATTTACGATTGTTTTATTTATTCTTCAAAACGAATTAAATCTTTGTATACTCTAATACGTGTCATAGAGATTTGAAGCAAATATTTCAATCAAGTGGATTTTGTGAAACTATTACTTTTTGTGTAAAATAGATTGTAAAATGCAATTTAGCCAACAATTTCAGATATTCAATAACAAAAAAGGATATATATATTCGTTATATGTATACTATTTTCAATCGTCATAACAAATATAAGAAGTGAAGCTGTTATTATGCGAATAGATCATGCATGTAGATACTTTCGGCATTTGAAGATCATTTGTGAAATACCACCCAAAAGAAGGTCAATTGAAAATGGAGATAATATTCTTTCTGGGAAAATAACATATATTGCAAGTGGAAATGATAAACCTATGTTTTTTAATATGGCTTAATTACAACAACAGCAGCTATAATAATAATAATAATAATAATAATAATAATAATAATAATAATAATAATAATAATAACTAGCAGAGTCCGTGGAAATTCCACGGTAGTTGAAAATTTGAAAACACACACATCAGTAAGAAACATCTTATCACATAATCATACAATTACATTGAGGTTAGACCATGTTCCATTAAAGACTTAACTAAATCACGAAGCTCTATATTTTCAGGTTCTGGTATTTCTGCTGACAATTGCATCAATTTGATGAACTGTTCTGATCTTATCCTAATCTTGCCACATTTTGATCATGTGGCAGTGTGGTACTGTATTAGCCCTATTTTTCGAAGTTTAATAATATAAACATTTGCAAATAGAAGTTCTAGTGCATGCCTGTCTTTAATGTCTTTCAAAAGTCCAGCCAGATCTGCATAAAACACACGTGATATTAGGTCAGGTCGATTTTATCTAAGTTCTGATGGGCCCAAGTTGTTTATTACTTGAGAACATCTTGGATTACACGTGTATGGAAGGAATAGATCTGGTTTTCCTTATTTACAGAAAACTGCTTTGTACTAATTGCTTTGTAATAATTTCAACATGACATATAAGAAGGTAATAATGTTTTCACCTGAAATACGTAGGTTTAATGTTTTCACCTGAAATGTGTAGATTTAAAAGAGCTCTAATCAACAAAAGCACTATATGATTTTACTTATTTCGACACGACACTTAGTAGGTAATGTTTTCACCTGAAATGCGTAGGTTTAAAATATATTTAATCCACAAAAGCACTCTATGATTGTAAAGATTTTGACACAACACTCTAGTCGGTAATAATGTTTCCACCTGAAATGCGTGGGAATTTGTATTAATTTCAACATGACATGTAAAAATTTATATCAGTTTGAAAAAAATGGTGCTAATGCACTTACTGATCCGCGCTATTTTTTAAATCGTATTTCCAAGTTTAATTAAAGTTTTATATGTTTTTATTCAATTGTAAGGTTAAAGTACAGAATAGATACAAAACACCCTCTCCTCCACATATTAAGAATGGCTTTTTAAATGATAACGTTATTATTTCAGCACGGATCAATAAGTGCATGAGTACCAAAAATTCATTGAAAGTAAATATCTATTACGAATCCGTTATTAAGGTCACACAATAAACGGCAATTTACGTTAATCTCAATGAGTCACATTATTTTTCTCGGTGATGGTCACAAAGTACGTGTTCAATTTAGTAGAACGTTATAATAGAAACCAGATTATCGAGGATAAAATTCATGAACATATTTTTTCGATTTTTTTTTTTTTTTAATCTGAAAATTAAGTTTGTAATCAAAGAGATTAACCTGAAAAAAAAAACAGAAAAATACTAAATTGTGGAATTTAGAGCTGGGGTCAATTTCCTAAATGTCCGCCCAATAAACAAAAAATTTTCATTTTTAATTTTTATTTATCAGACTGAAGATTAAGTGGCAAAATACTCTCGATCCCTCTATCACATAAAAGGAACATAATTTTCTGATCACCGTCATGTTACTATGCCAACAATATTTAAGAAATGATATCGGTATTTCAGAAGTTAGCAGTTTTAAATAAGCAGAACTTACATCTTTTTTATTTATTTTAAAGATTATGTACAGATTTTAAAAATCTTTAAACAATATGAATAAAACTTTTCATTTTTTTTTTTTTTACACAGTGATCACCACTTATCAAGGCCTGGAAGCCACTCAGAGATAAGGGTCATTGCAAGTACGTTACGTTAGTGTGGAGATTTGATGAAGTGTTTACTTAAGGGAGCGGTTCATTAGGAATTTTTTAACATTGGACTTGAAGACATCCAAGTTGTAGTCCGGTGGGAAGCAGGAAGACGGAACAGAGTTCCACAGGCGTGCAGTTCTAAGAAAGAAGCTTTGTTCATGGAATCTGCGTTTTGATTTAGGCACAGATATAGAGTGGGGGAAATTTTTCACAATGGATTCAGCTAGACGGGTGTTTTTCGTGAAAGATTGGCGAGGGGGGACCAGAGATTGGAGTTCAGACGAGCACCTGCCATGGAAATAACGATAAAACAAGGATAGGCTCACAACGTCTCTTCTGTGGGAGAGAGGTTGCAGGGTAGAGAAAAGGGCATCCCCCACTAAGCCACGAAGTCTATTTTGTACTCTGTCAAGGCAGGATAGGCTGTTTTTAGCAGCTCCTGCCCAGATATGGCAACAATATTCCATCTTTGGACGTACTTGGCTTTTATATAGATAGAGAATTGCATCAGTAGTGAGATATCTTCTGAAGCGGTAGAAGGATCCCACCATCTTTCCAGCGACCTTGGCAACAGACTTGATGTACATGTTCCATTTCAGATCAGGAGTAAAGGTCAAACCCAGAAGCTTGTCAAAACACGGGGCCTCACCCAGACGAGAGCCATCCATCACAATTGATGCCAGATGGGGATCAGAGCGTTGATGATGTAAGGATAGGAGTTTGGTTTTAGATGCATTAAAGGTAACCAGCCACATCTTCCCCCACTGAACCACGCGCTCGAGATCAGAGGAGAGAGAATCAGAGAGAACTTTGTCATTTACAGCCTTTGATGTGTTGCCGTAGATGGTCGTGTCATCAGCATAGATGTCAACGAATGATTTAAGTATGTGTTTAGGGAGGTCATTGATATAGAACAGGAAGAGAGTTGGGCCTAGGATTGACCCCTGAGGGACTCCAGCATTTATATTGCAGGCTTCCGATTTTTGTCCATCTACCACTACTCTTATGGGCCTATCGGAGAGAAATGATTTAATGATTGAGAAAACATTTCCAATTATACCGTAGCTGGAAATCTTGTGAAGTAGACCCTTATGCCATACCTTGTCGAAGGCCTTTGATATGTCAAGAGCAATTGCCCTAGAAAGGAAGCCTTTGTCAAGAGATTCACTAATCCTGTGGGATATAACCGTCAACACATCTGCGGTAGATCTTGCAGAGCGGAAAACATATTGTGTGTCACTAAGAGGGTTATTCCTGCTGAGGTGGTTGACTATTTCTCTATTTAATATGGATTCCAGCAACTTACTCATAACACACAGGAGACTTATTGGTTTGTACTGAGAGGGAGATGACTTATCACCTGAATTCTTAAATACAGGGCAAACTGATGAGGTCTTCCAGGGAGTCGGAAAGCACTTCTCCTTAACGCAGCGCTTAAACAGTTTCGTAAGTATGGGAGCAAGTTCTGGTTGAAGCTTTTTTAACACTATAATTGGGATGGCATCAGGGCCAGTTGCTTTACTGGAATCTAGGTTTTTGATTAGCTTGGCGACCTCATGCACGGATATTTGTATGTTACCTAGCTTGTTCTGTGTTATAGGAGGAAATATGGGGAGTTGATGGCCTTCGTCGCATAGGGTAGAATTAGCTGCAAAGTTCTTTGCAAATAGTTTGGTCTTGTCTGACGCTGACGAGATGACCTCTGATCCATTGATGATGGTTGGGATAGAACGCACACTTCTGTTCAGGATCCTATTTGTTATTTGCCAAAACTGGTGGGAACCAAGCCGCTGATCAGCTACCTTGGATTTAACAGACTGGGCATATAGCTCTCTTGCATTTTTTTTATTACTCTTTTACAGTGGTTGCTGGCAGTCCTGAAAACAGATTTAGTCTCAGTGCATCTATTACGTTGGTAGCTATGGAAAAAGTGATTTCTGTGCGCGATAGCAGCAGCACATTCTGGGGAGAACCATGGATGGCTGTTAGGTTTTTGTTGGAATTTTTTAGATGGTATGAATTGGTCTATGCCTACAATTAACCATTCGGTCAGATCTGATGCTATAGAGGACACTTCCTTTTTAAACTTGGAGTGCAGAGGTAAATTAGATATGAATGTACGGAAGCTATCCCAGTCAGCCAAAGAGTATCGGTATACAGTACGGTGGAGGGGTACATCTGGGGACTTATTACATTTCGTTTTTATCTTAACTGATACAACGGAGTTGTCGAAGGATCCTAGAGGAGAATGAACGGAACATGAACATAGCTCAGGGGAAGTTGAGAGAAAAAGGTCTAGGAGGCTTGCATATTGACCTGGTGTATCGGGCACACGGGTGGGTTCACGAACAATCTGAGTGAGGTCATAAGCAATGGCAAAATCATGACAAACCCTCCTCTCATCATCTGTCTTATTTGAATGGGTCAGCCATTCCACGTTATGGACGTTGAAGTCACCACAGATGTGGATGTTAGCCGAGGGATGTGCAGACAGGATGTGGTCTATCTTCTCAGATATGCTCTTAAAGATACTAGCTCCGCTGTTGTGGGGCCTATAGAGGGCAAATATAAATGCAGTGGTGTTAGCAAGTGCAACCCTGATATAATATATATAATATATAATATTTAACAATATAAACCTTTATTATTTTTATTCCATCATATGCATTTCAAAAGTTATATATATATATATATATATATATATATAGATAGATAGATAGATAGATAGATAGATAGATATAAGGAGATAGATCGATAGGTAGGTAGGTAGGTAGATAGATAGAGAGAGAGAGAAAGCGAGAGAGAAAACATTTCCACATGCTAGAATATTTTCATCGTAAATTCTATGCACTTATACAGAACGTTGAAACTGTATAAATAGATTTTAGGATAATAATTAAATGAAACTAATCATCAAATAAAAACGTATAAACTTAATAAGTAATTAATGAACTGTTGTTTTTCAAAGGTATAAAAGCCAAGTACGTCCAAGGATGGAGTACTGCTGCCACATCTGGGCAGGAGATGCTAAAAACAGCCTATCCTGCCTTGACAGAGTACAAAATAGACTTCGTGGTTTAGTGGGGAATGCCGTTTTCTCTTCCCTACAACCTCTCTCTCACAGAAGAGACGTTGCGAGCCTGTCTTTGTTTTATCGTTATTTCCATGGCAGGTGCTCGTCTGAGCTCCAATCCCTCGTCCCCCCTTCGCCAATCTTTCACGAGAAACACCTGTCTGGCTGAAACTACTGTCAATAATTTTCCCCACTCTTTATCTGTGCCTAAATCCAAACGTAGCTTCCCTAAGCAAAGCTTCTTTCTTAGAACTGCACGCCAGTGGAACTCTCTGCCGCTTGCCTGTTTCCCACCTGACTACAACTTGGATGTCTTCAAGTCCAACATAAACAAACTCCTGACAAACCGCCCCCTTAAGTAAGACACTCTATAAAAAAACCCAATACTAATGATTACTACAATACTATCTCATTGGTTACTGTACACGCAATAACCTTTATCCCTGAGTGGCCTTCGGGCCTTGATAAGTGGTGACCCCCATGTAAAAAAAAAGGTATATTCAAATAAGTTAAGCTTCATGTAGTCGCTATTCCATGACTCGATATATTAAAAAGTTCTTTTTAAATAGAAAAAGTATATCTGGCCTTCGAGATAAGATCGGAGTCTAGTATTGAGCTAGGAATATCTTAGACAAATCAAAGGTACAGTGACAAAGATGACCATAATCACCTCCTCCCCACTTTTGATTGACTTGTGCCTAATTTTGTTTTGTAAAATTTTTGTTTTTTAAAATAAATTTATAAATCAGAGAGTAGTATCTGTTCTGATGCACATTCAAGTTAATTTGTCATTGGTCAATGTAGGTTTTTGTATTAGGTTGGTGCAAAAACAATATCGTTTTCTCACATTTGTTACATTTATATATGATTTCTGAATTAATTCGTCGATATATATAGCAATATCATATATAATTTAGAAGCGCGTTTTTCGCTCTATTGAATCGTGTTATTCGTTACCGTTCTCAATCTCTTCATTCATTTTTTTTGCAGGCTTTTCGACAGCATGGACAAAATTCAAATCTGCACGACTTTCTTGTTCCAGTTCAAACTATGCCGAAAAGCTACCAAGACAGCTCGTGATATCTTCATTAGTTAATTAGTTTATTTAGCCTTTTTTTCCATTTCCATTGATATATATCTATTTAGTGAAATATGCCATATATATATATATATCAAGTACATATGAACAACTTTTTGTACTCCAGAATCTATTCCTGTACATAATCAGCACCATTCTCGATGCACATTTGTGACAGGATCTCCCGCTCAGGTCAGCAACTGACCTCTGGCCTTGGTCGAACTGTTGGTCGTGATCGTCTAGTCTAGTCTGCCGGGAGTCCTTCACATGGATTCTTAGCGTCTAAGCTTCGAGTTGATTTCTGCTGAAAAGCAAAACCTAAGCTTCACATGCGCACCGCAAAAGAAAGACAGAGTCAGGTGTTCTAACAACGAAAAAGTTAATTTCACAAAAGTTACAGGTTTTTACATATATAGATCGTCAGTTCACCAAAGCATCAAAGTTCTCACAAAATCTTATTCTTCATTCTCTCGATGGCGGTCAGGATGAATGGAAGGGGGTCTGGGGCGTTCTTGGAGCGTGTGTCTTTCTTAGGATTCGGCGTCAATCTGTCGATTTCGACCCGAGTACCCGCTCTTATAGTAAGGTAACAGGGTGGGTCTGGCGATCTGCTAAACCAATCAGGGCCAGACATGTTTTCTAGAGAAATCCCCAGATTCATTTGTGTGTGTGCATTTCAGCAATCCGTCCGCAGTTTCGAAAATCTGGGACCAAAAATGAAATCCTTTTCACACGATCCCAAAGGGTCAAATCCTGTCAATTTTCTCTACTCGGAAACCCAGGCCAACAAGTACATGATCTCGTTTCTATATTATTCTGACATTTCCTGCCATTGTTCTAAACAATAAAAATATCTGACTGTTTTTTTTTACAAAGCACAATAAACTCGTCCCTTTTTATAGGTTACCTGTCGCTGTCCGGGATTCAATTAACGTTTAACGGACAATCTCAGCATATTTACCCGGCCTTTTTCAGAGTTTTAGGGGATTTCAACCTTCCCAATGGGGAGCAGTATCGCTCCTCAAGACGGTCACGTTATATTCGCCCCCTTAGTCACCTTGCTCCCCACGGGACCAATAGGTTTAAGCCAAACACATTGCTTCCTCTTCGCATAGTTAGATCCTACATGCTCGCCAGATTCCCCGCTCACTAGTTGGCTAACCTGCCAAGAAAGATAGCATGCACATAGTCTGATAGCCACCCTCGCAGAGGAGGGTTCTCCCCCTTTTTTCCATACAAGAGATCATAAAAAAGTCAATAAAAATCAGAGAGTTCACTTAGAATCATTAAGTCTCTTTTCCAACATGCACTATGATTTTTTTTCACAATTTACCATAATACTACAAGATTTTCCTTTTTTAATCAGCATTCATAAATGTCACTGAATTCTTTCTCAGTTCGTGAATCCTGTATTTCTCGATTATAATTCTCAAAAGTTTTTCAACTTAGTTAAAAAAAAATTTTTTCTAAAAAAAAAAAAGAAACTTATAAGAGATTTCTCCCCTGTTAAAAAAGTTTTTTTTTTTCAGAATACTTACTCGAACTTTTTTAATCAAGGGTTTACAAGAGGTATTTCTCTTTTTCCATTATTTCTTCACAGAATTTCAGTCACAATTTATAATTTTTTTTCATCCTCATTAACAGCACAGTCAGTCAATAGCAGGTGTACAAACCTAATCAGGGTACTTAAGCACCCGCTTTTTATTGAGTTAGGAGGATTCCTCTCACCTTAAACAGTCGCAGTTGAGATTTCACCTGGCAATTCACAGTTCAGCACCTTGTTAGAATTTGATCGAACTAAGGGCTTCTTCTCACCTCATTCAAGGTAGAGTTGGGATTTCGTTGGGCAATTCACAGTTCAGCGTCCTGCAAGAACTCAAATAAAACAGAAAGAAAAGAAAGAGAAAAGAAATAAATATATATATATATATATATATATATATATATATATATATATATATATATATATAAGCCGTTCTTTAGTACTTCTGGATCTCGGCGTCGGGAAGGTTTTCGGCACGCATGCTGGTCTCGCTTATGTCGGCACCAGGAAATGCATTCTCCGAAACTATAGGCGCGTTTGGACCAGAGTTTCTCTTGCCATCTGCGCAACCAGCCTCGAGATGCTTGTCACCTCGTTTCCGCATCACATCGTTCCTTTTACACATCATATGATCGCAGCCAACAACACACATACCATTATTAGCGTGCTCACTCCCGCTCCTGTAATCACTACCTTATGGAGTCTATCCCTAGATTCCATATTCTCTAGACCATATAATTGGGTCTGCAATTAATTCAAATCTATTCGCCTAACTCCTCCCAGAGTTTTGGTGACCTGAGTCGGGTACGCGGCGATGATCGACGGATCAGGGGATACCAAAGGTTAGTAAGGTTATTCAACTGGGCATTCGCCCACTCTACCTCGGGTGCTTTTAATAAATACCGCTCTTCAACTTGATAATACGCAGGTAACCCTATATCACTTCCCCGGGATTCACACCCCCTGTCCAGTTTTACCATAGTTAAAGGCGGATTCACCTTAATTATCCCAGCAGCCGTGTAACCGTATACCTTGGACAATTCCATCTTCTGTTGCGTGGATACCAACCAGGTGCCTTCGGCTACTATTACAGCCAGTGGCAAAAGGCCATAACTTACCACCTCAACCTTGCAGACGCGATTTATCACTCTCTCATCCCCCTGGAATAATCCCAACACACACAACTCATGATCTCCAGTTATATATATCGGACTCTGTGACCGGCAAATTCCAAGGCCATTGATCCGGCATTCCTCTGTTTCTCGGTGATTGAATAGCATAAATCTATCCCTCGCCAAATTAAACTCTGTGTAGTTCTCATTTACACAACTTAACCTCCAAGAGTTTAATATTCGGGTATACTATTCTACTCCCCCAAATACGAGGGGCATGCAATAAGTAATGCCCCTTACCCACTTCCCATAGCAGTAGAGCAACGAAACTTGACACAGTTATTAGTCTTTCTCTACATAGGAATCACCCAGAATTATGCATTTCTCCCATCGTTTGATGCAGCTCTGGAGACCGTTTTTGTAGAACACCCCAGGTTGGTCCTCCAACCACGACGTGACTTCAGAAATCAAGGCTGCATCATCTGGGAAACGCTTTCCTTTCAAAAACAACTTCATGGCTGGGAAGAGGTGAAAGTCAGAGGGGAAAAGGTCACGAGAGTAGGGAGGATGGGGTAGGATTTCATAACCACACGCCCGCGACATGCGAGTTGTGGACCGAAGTGTTGTCCTGCGGGAGGGGGTTACCTTTGCTGATATCGTCCCGCCTCTTGATTTTGATAGCTTCCCTTAATTTCCTCAATATTGAAGCATAATAGGCTCCTGTAATTGTGGTACTCTTTGCCAGGAAATCTGTCACCACTACTCCGTCCTGGTTCCAGAAGACCGTGAGCCTGATCTTGCCAGCGGAGGACTGCACCCTTACCTTCTTTGAAGGTGGTGAGTCCAAGTGCTTCCACTGCATTGACTGGGCTTTGGTCTCTGGATCATAGTGATGGACCCAGGTTTCATCCTGGGTAATCAGTCTTTTGAAAAACTTTGACTCATCTTCTTGGCACATCTCCAAATTCATCCTCGAGCACTCGACGCGTTCTCGCTTCTGGAATGGTATGATCAACCTGGGAATCCATTTGGCAGACACCTTATGCATATGCAAATTTCATAAGTTTCTTTCATTTCATCAAAAGTCCCCTGTGGTGTGCGTCCTTTCAAATACAAAAACCGGATCACTGCTCGACATTCAACAGGCTCCATTTCACACCTGACAACCATCGACCTCCCCGACCGTCCTCCAGGTAGAGCGTTCATCAATGCCATTTTCACCTAACAACATGCAGAGCGAACGTGGTACTCAGGCCACCGAGGGTCAACAATTCGCGATTTTGCCCATACGAGGGTCCACTTCGCGTCACACAACTTCCTCCTTATGCCGACCACCACTCGCCGCTCTGCTACCAGACCATCTCTCCTTGTCTCAACAGGTACATCAGCTTGATCACGTCCATCCCCGGAAAAGTGAGGAAACCCCTGCCTCTCAGTACCTTTTGTCATAGGCTGTTTAAACAACCAGTTTACTTTCAATAGAATTAATCCGTACCCTCATGGACGGTTAATCAAAACACCGAAAGTCAGACACGCCCCCCAATTCATCGAGTTCCTTTCGATATTTCAAAACACGTTCCTATAATACACTTCCTCTCTCTCCGTGCAGCACACACTCTCGTGCAGACAACTACCTCAAGTTAAAGACAGCCACGTTATACATTTGCACATTGTAATTC
This sequence comes from Euprymna scolopes, assembly GCF_053919585.1. Lineage (NCBI taxonomy): Eukaryota > Metazoa > Mollusca > Cephalopoda > Sepiida > Sepiolidae > Euprymna > Euprymna scolopes. Next base: position 69,208,270 of record NC_136482.1, on the reverse strand, counting down.
AATGAGACATAACTGTTTCTAACGACGCCCATGACAGGCGGTAAATTCCTTAGTCTTACACCGTCAATATCTTCAATAGAGAGATTACATTTTCATGTCATAGATGCATATGTTCAAACAACATAACAGTGCAATTTATCATCTCTTCTGATTCATTGAGGCGGAATAAAAATTAGGAGGCATTACTTTTGGAACGCCCATGCTTCCTAATTTTTATTCCGTCTCAATGTGCAAATGTGCATCGAGAATGGTGGTGATTATGTAGAAGAATAAGTTCTGCGGTACAAAATGTTATTCGTTTTAATGGTACCACTCCTGTCTTCATAACTCTTCAGCATTTTAGTTAGAAAGCTAGTTTTACTTTGGAAATGTTCCTAGTAGTATTACGAAATCGCAATTTAACTGTAAATAATTTACAGAAATAAAAGATGGATTGCAAAATATGTTAACGCAAATAAGTTGCACATTCGACAAATATCCCAAGTTTATTTGCTTTAAAACAATTTATATCAGTAGTATTAATTTGTTTCCTGAAATTTTTGGATGGAATTGCATTCATGGAGATGGGGTTTTGCGACTAGGACTTAATCTTAGGTAGTTCTTTTGTCAGATAATTTTTATTCATGCAGAAGTTGTTTTTTGCTTTGTTTTTGTTTTTTTGCTTTTTTGCCCTGTTGACTTCCTGTAGATGGTAAATAAACATACTAAAAAGTGGGTAGCATTATACTGGGCTAGCGAATATAGAAAATTGAAAATGGGATATCGTACAAGTTATATAAAAACTGCTTATGTGTCTCCAGGAGACTAGCTGTCCTTTTTCAACAGGTTTGGAAGCAGGATCTTGTGCTACAGGAATAGTGTCTAGCTAATCGTATTTAGATACCAAATAAAATGCAATTGAAAGGTATCAGATATATAATCCTATATTCCCTCCTAAATGTACAGTGAAAAATATTTTTCGGAGTTCTTGCTCGTGGTATTACCAATGATGACAATCAATATATATGTATGTGTGTGTGTGTGTGTGTGTGTGTGTGTGTGTGTGTGTGTGTGTGTGTGTGTGTGTGTGTGAAGAAGGCTTGAATATCTGGCTTCCTCGGATGTCTGCAGCATTCACAAATAATATGAAACTCAATAATATCAGAAAAAAAACTGGATTACATTTAATCTGACTAGCTCTTGCGAATAGATACGATCCAGTTCTGTACCACTTAATCCAAATGGCTCTCAACTTTTGGAACTTAGCAAGGTTGGTGAAACTATACTGAAATATTTCAATTCAACGTTTATGAAATTTAGCGTCAAAAATTATACTACAAAGTGGCAGGCACTTGAAATCGCATTATGATGGGTTGTGTGATTTCCCCACTTCTTTTCCTTCTGGTCATGGAAACCATATTGCGTGATGCAACGAACATGTCGAGAGGGATGATCAGTACTGAGTATATAATTCTTCGTCCGTTTAGAGATTCTGTGGATGACATCAACCATTCTTGTCCCATCCAAAATTGATGCCGATGCAATACCATGACCTCTTCACATGGACGAGAATAAAGGTTAAGCCAAAGAAAAATCGAAACCTTTTGTTAATCGAATCCATTTCAAAATTGAGAGAGATTCCAGTTAAAAGACCTGGATTAATTTATTAACTCCTCATCGACATCGTGGTACAGAGATCCAGATAGTAACCTTGAAGGATCTTAACTCAATTGACAAAACTTGTCTACCCGGAAGGATGAAAGTTTGGTGTTACCAACATGGTCTGCTACATCGTTTTTGTTTTTTGTTTTTCGTTGCCATTACAGATGTATGGAGTTGCACCATCTTGCGTTGTAATTTATACATGCGGAAATGGTTGAGAGTTCCTCCTTGTTTTTCGAATGTAGAATTATATACTAATTCCTACAGCTCCGAATATCTTCAGTAGTGGAAGAGTTCAAAGTTTGGAAGGTGAGATGATGAGAGACTCAGCCGATTCAAAAAAGTGTATCTAGAAATAAAACTATGGACGAAATGGCCGACTGTTAGGATTACACCGGATGGAGAATGTAGCCAACGAATAAGGGTGTCACTCAAACCAATAGAGCTGCAGCACGAGCAGCAAATATTCGCCAAAGAGAATATTTAAACAAAAAAAGACTTAGTGATCGAAGAGGTGAGAGGGTATAAATAAGAGTAAAGAATAGCCATTGGTGTCGCGCAAACCAAGCAACATTTAGGATTAAATTAAAAGTATCATGGAAAACCTTAATTGCAGTGGACCCACTCGCAATATTATTCCTCTTCCACTCTATTTTACCGATTGCGACCAACCTAAAATTATGCGAATGTACCGATTCAGACCTGATCGGAGTACCTTGCGCCATGTATTATCTCCATGTCCAAAATCGTGTTAGAAGTGTACATGGAGAAATAGCAAAGTGTTAGAAATAACCATGGAGTTACTAATGGCACAGTGTCAGACAGCAAAATAGCAATAATAATTCTGTTTAACAAAGCATCTTAATGCCCTGTCATAAACTAAATTAATTCTAGTATGAATCTGTTGATTGGAGCTAGTGACTGGAAAATTTCAGTGGATCGAAAGACATCACTAAAATTTCTGGTTCGTATCATCAGAACAGAAAAGCAGCCAGACATTGTAGCAGAGTCCGCTTCAAAAAAGTGTCCTCTTCATAGAATTAAGTGTCTCCTGAAAAAAAAAACGGAAGGTGGCACACGAATTAAAAAAAAAAAAACGATACGAGACACTTCATGCTGACTACAAGGAAAAAGGGTTGGATATGCTATGTGATTGCTACTGACGTGGGTTGTTGTGAATCTCTGGAACACTCATTAATTTTCTTTTCTTTCGAAAATAAGAAGTACGAGCCACAATCTGAAAATTATCTCGGATCGCTGTAAAGCAAATAGTCCAATATGCATTCAAGCTTGATTTGGTCGTAAGAGAAAATTTTTCAGCATGAATGGGCGTTATAATTTCTCCTTGTTCATCAGTATTTAGTTTTTATTTATTTCTATTTTTTCTAATACCCTACCCGGTGGCGAGAGCTGCTTGGAAGCGCTATGAGTGGCAGCACCGCCTTGTGTTTTCGAAACTATGTTATCACCCTGGTTAGCGGCTTATGAGAGCAGGGTATCGCACATGCTTTCAGATGTATAATGAAAATTATATATATATATATATATATATATATATATATATATATATATATATATATATATATATATATAAGTTTGTTTTTGAAAGCATGTTAAAAATATACCATTTGTTGTAAAAATCCAATGGATAAACATCTGAAGAAATTGGTGGGGACAGGATATTTTTACGGAAACATAAATCGTAAAATTGTCACTCATTAATGAAACAGCTGTAATGGAAAAATCCAGGAAATAAACGAAGGTTATAAAAAAGAAAACGTGAGTCTTTGAATATTCAACAAAACTTTGCACTATATATATATATATATATATATATATATATATATATATATAACATGTATATAACTCATATATATGTGTTACATATATGTATTTGTTATGCATCTAATACATAACACTTATATATAATGTATATGTATAACATAACATATGGAACATATATTATTTTTATTAATTTCTAAAAGAACAGGTTTAATGAAAAAAGAAAACTTGATGTAATCTTTTATTATATTATCTTTTCATGATAATGGATAGTGTTGTATCGGTTCTGATATATGACAGCCCTCCACGAAATTATCTTCTCTTGTAAAGATTCTATGGATAAGCATCACATGCAGTATATCTTCATTTTGGGCAAGGATGTAATGTAGTATCAATTCTCTTGTTATTAGAAACCATCTTTTTATGGGAGCTCATTTGATATGTATGTGTTGACAGGATACCATTACCTTCTCCTTTGTGGAGTATATAATCAATCGTGACAGAATTCCTCACACGAATTACATCCTTTTAGGGGGGTAGTATAGTATGATTTCTCTCTCTCTCTCTCTCTCTCTCTCTCTCTCTCTCTCTCTCTCTCTCTCTCTCTCTCTCTGTATATATATATATATATATATATATATATATATATAGATATATATATATTCCGTCTTAAGATTATATGCAAGATATGAATCGGTATATAGCGTTGCATCTTTAATGTTAAAAAGCCTATTGTAATCTTTAGATTCTACTCAAAATCATTACCATAGATATATATTTTCATGGCAAGTGCTTGTCTGAGCTTCATTTTATGGTCCTTCCCTCGCCAAACTTTCACGAAAAACACTCGTCTAGCCAAAACCACTATCAATAGTTTCCAACACTTTTTATCTCTGCCGATACTTAAATGTAGATTCCATGAACAAAGCTTCTTTCTTAGAACTACACGCCCATGGAACTCTTCCGATTGCCTACTTTCCAGCTGACTACAGTCTGTCTTCAAGTCCAACCTAAACAAGTTCTTAATGAACCGGTCCCATTAAGTAATCCAATTTACAAAGCTCTTACTACTTATGTTTACGATGCGATAATCACATTGACTAATGTATACCCATTAACCTTTATCCTCGAGTAGCCACCGGGCCTTGATAAGTGGTGATTCCTGTGTAATATATATATATATATATATATATATATATATATATATATATATATATATATATATAGAGAGAGAGAGAGAGAGAGAGAGAGAGAGAGAGAGAGAAATATTATGTGTGACGACCGGTATTAATATTACGAACGAATATTTTAAATAATGTAAACTCCCGACATGTTCATTTCAACTATGTGACGTACTATGTTAACACAAGCATGAAAAAGTAACATATTTGTTGGAAATGGATCGAAGTGAGGTTTTCCGAATTCTATTACGTTGAGATATTTAACAAAAGATAGATAATTTCAAGGCATCAATTAAATAGTGACTTGTTTAATGCTATAACGCAACAAACATTTCATCCAATGCCATGATAACGCAAATGCTATTTCCAGTTCGAAAAACGTAAATGCCAACATTGTGCACACTCGTGTTTGCTTTTTATTTTTTTAATGTCTTTTCTTTCTTTCTTTTTTTTCAATTATTTTACTTTTCTCCCGACATCCTTCTGTTCCTTTTTTTCATAACATTACACGCTTGGGAGGTGACAGTGGTCAAGTGGTTAACGACAAGTGGTTGGCGACCTGGGTGTTCCAAGTTCGAATCCAGTTCATTTCGCAAAAATCACTTTCACATAGAAACCTTTCCGTAAGTACCCAATGTCTTTCTAGAAAGAATTCTAACTAGAAAATTATCAGAGAAAACAAAATTAGAATTTTTGTATCTAAATCTATATAGTATGACAATGATTATTACACACTTGCATTCATTCTTTCTTATTTTTTTATGTCCTTATAAGCGATGGTGAAGAAGACGAAAAGCAATGCAACAACCGCTACTATAGCCGAGGCAAACTACTCTCCAACCTTCCCCCTCTTTCCATGTATCTAGGTCTCTTAAGAAAGGGGGAACTGCTAATAACTTACGCACTGTCAGTCGTTTTACCTCGTTCACGCTTACAACGCGCATGGACGCGTTTGTTTACATTTTGTCCGTAGGTCATTTTATTTACTTTTTTAAAGGTCAATCCTTATCATTTTTATGGCTCTTTCTTTTGTCTGCTTGCAAGTTTAAACATCATTTTTAATCATTATAACACATCAAAATGTTATATGTTATAAATAAAACACACACAAGATACATATAATATGTACATCAAATCCGTTGCCAAGAAAAGTAGTTAGAACATTATACCGGTCCGGCGGTCCGGTAGATCTCATTGCCGATGCTGTCCTCTTCCTGTATAAGAGCTAAGTACGTCCGAGGATTGAGGACTGTTGCTACGTCTGGAAAGGAGCTGCTCGGGGTACTCTATCCTGCTTTCACAAAGCTCAAAACCGGCCTCGAAACCTGATAAATGATTCTCTTTTCTCTTCCCTACAACCCATTTCCTACAGTAGAGACGTTGCTGGCCTATCTCGACTCTATTGCTATTTTCATGAAAAGTACTCGTCTTAGCTACAGTCTATGCGCCCCCTTGCCAAACTTTCACAAAACACACCTATCTAAGTAAAACCACTATCAATAATATCCCCATTATCTGTTGCTAAAATTAAACGTGGATTCCTTGAACAAAGCTTCTTTCCTAGAACTGCCTCTGAAACTGTTCCGCTTGCCTACTTTCCAGCTGAACCTTCCTGTCCGCTAAACAAAACATTTTCAGTGTGAATTCTGAACGGATGTGACATCAGAATCAAATCTGTTGAAGTAGATCGGAACAGCCACTTAAAGCGATGTGTACATGCGATCACCCGTGAATATGGTGTTACATTAGACCAGAGCGAGAACAAATGATTCAGTTTTAACATCAGTATGTTGTGAAAATTCGATGCAAACAGAGTCTGAAAAGATGACCTAATGACGAAAAGATTTTTGGGAATCATATGTGGTGATGATGCGTTGATGTAGCTGTCTACCTATTAATCTGTCCGCATATTTCTATTTATAGTTTAATTAGGAATATAACTGCCCCTTCTTTATAACGAAATGTTAATTGTACTTGTTTTAGTTGGTATTACTTGGTATTTTTCGATAAATAAATGTTCATTATGAATCTTTTTCTTTATATTCTCTTCTCTATAGCGAATGAAAAACCTATTTACACAATGACAAACGCGGATGCAAAAACGAAACATTAACAGGGCGGCGTGAAAAGGTAACGATTGGGATTTGTTTAAGAAAAAGCTGACACAAATTGAGGAAACAAGCGACAAAAAGGCCACAAAGAAAAAATGAAAGTAACAATGAAGAAAGTACATGACGCAGGATATAGCTATAAAACTAAAAAGAGAAAGAGGCCGCAACACACGCATATTTCGACATTGAGAGCAACAGGAAACCGTAACAACCCATATTCGATTTGAAGAAATAAAAGAAATAACGCTAATTCAAAAAATAAGGAAGAAGTAATTAGTCGTAAGTATTACAATATATTTATGGCTATTCATCAACAGACTGACTTTTATTTGACAATTTATATTTGAGGGGGATGAGTCGTATCCTTTCTGTGAATGTGCCGCGTGAACAGTTAACTGTATTTAAGCACACATAATAATGAAATAATTTCTGTTCAACTTCTTTTGCCATTCATTCTTGTTAAGAAGTTTATTTAGTTAGCTTTTTATTATTTTTTATTTATGTGTTATGTGTGTGATTGTCCTCAAGTGAACTGTATTCTATGTTTACAGTTAATTGCTATTTCGCTTCTATAATTTAGTAAGTTTTGGAATCTTTAAAATTCCAAGCTTCTTGTTAAAACATAGTCTACACGGGTCGTCTAAATATCTAAATGTACTGGTTCTTCGTACTATTTTTATACTTAATTATTGACGAGCGTCCGTTATCTCTGAAGTCAGTGTAATAATTCACTGTATTCTTGAGTATGTTTTATTATTGTTACACCAGTATTTAAACTTTAGGGAAGTTATATTTACGTAGTATTTTTAGATGTTCTCGCTTTCTCTGATATCTTAAGTCTGATTAACAATGCCTTTGGTTAAACAGTTATTTTGTAGTCGACAAAATGCACGTGTTTTATAGTTACGTAGTTTTTCTTTTATCAACGTTCTTATTTGTATTTGGGTTGTTACGTCAGTTTGAGCTAATATTATTATATTATTGTTCTTCTTTGTGTTAAGTGTACCATTGCTCCATTGAACGCTTTATTGCATATTTTGTTTTTATCTTTTCCCCTACTACACTTGTTAAGAATTTTGCTGTATGTTTAATTATCCTTATTATGTTCTCGCGATAAATATGTCAGTTTTAAGTTATGTTTTAAATGTTTTGTGAAGGTGTTAGTTATGGGAGAGTGTATTGAGATGATATTTCGATATTTTTTGTGAAGTTTAGTTTCTAGTGTTTGATTACAGGAAAGTGTAAACCAAATTATTTTTTAATACCTTCTATTGTTAATTTTTAATGTAGTTATTGGTAAATAGTAAATTATATTTAATCTGGATATATTATTATTAGTAATGTTAAGACATGTGTTGTAAATGTTGCTTGATCGCTTACAAATATTCTACTGTCGATGAAAAGTTTTATTATATATATATATATATATATATATATATATATAAATATATGTATATATATATATATATATATATATATATATATATATATATATATAAAATAAAATTAAGGTTAGACAATCTAAAATAATCTTTCAAAAATATCGGCGAAAAAAGTGCCCCCTGTAGAAAAGTGCCTAGTTGAAGGGGAAGATATTAATGTTTTTAGCCAATTTTTCGATATTTGTCGTATGAAGAATCGAATTTAAAACGATACTGATCTTGGTAAAATCCGTCGCCTCTATTGAAAGTTTAAGGCAGACATGCAAACAGATATACATACGTACATTTATATATTGGTAACTAAAAATTTTTGACCCAAACTGATGAAAAAGCTTGCCCTATCTCTGAATACCCTTTATGTAAACTTTCAAATATTTAGACCAGAAATTGTCTAATTTGGAAGAGACTGCAGAGGTCACTTTTTTTAAAATTTGACCCCTATTATGACCCCTTAAAATTTATTGTTTTGGGCTCAAATCGAGTTATTAAGTTAGATCCATGTCCAAGGAAGCTATATCTAAAATTTCAAGTGCGTAGACCCAAAATTGTCGAGGAGTTTGGTAGAGTTCTCAAAGGTCAAATCGTTGAACTTTGACCCCTTAATCGCCAATTTCTGGCCAAAAACCGATCACATCGATTTTCCCTAATCTTAGTAACCTGTATATCAAATTTCGAGTCTGTAGACTACAAATTGACAGAGTTATTGCGTAGGGAAATATACACAGACACACAGATACACATACACTTTCACTTGTATAGATACTAGCATTTCAGCCCGGCGTTGCCCAGTGTTTGGAGGTGTATGTTGAGCAAAAAAAAAGCGGTCAATTTTTTTAACTTTGACCTCTATTATTACCCCTTAACATTTATTATTTTGGGCTCTAATTGAGTTATTAAGTTAGATCCATGTACAAGGAATCTATATCTAAAGTTTCAAGTGTTTAGACCCAAAATTGTTGGAGGAGTTTGGTAGAGTTCTCAAAGGTTAAATATTAACTGTGACCCCTTAAAAGCATAATTTCCGCCCGAAATCCGACCACATCGATTTTACAAATCTCAGGACACTGTATATCAAATTTCGAGTCTTTAGACTAAAAATTGACGGAGTTATTGCGTATGGAAATGTACACACACAGACACACACGCAGACAGACAGACACTTTCATTTTTATATATATATATATATATATATATAGAGAGAGAGAGAGAGAGAGAGAGAGAAAGAGAGAGAGAGAGATAGATAGATAGATAGATAGATTGGATGCAATATATAAAAAAGTTTTTAAAAAAGACTCATCCGCCACCACCGAGAATCGAAACCACAACTTTCAGCGTAGGATTTATTTTGTTTCTGCTGTCAATGTCTGGGCTGTGAAAACATGTTTACTGCAGGGCTAAAAATTAAAACATGAATTAATAGCTACTACTTTATTCATTCGTAATGCTGGCGTTCGACCTTTACCTGACAAATTTCCTTTTTTTTTTTAATTTTCACACTTTTGCACCAATATTTCCGGGCTAAAACTCAAATATAAAGTTTTGCATCGATTCAAATACCTTATATATGAAGTTTCATATCTGTAGACCAAAAACTCTAGGAGGACTTTGGTAGGCCAAATTTGTTAAACAAAAATATATATGTATGCATAAATATGTATGGAAACAATTTTGTGTTTACTATCAAGTTTTTACGCAAATATTATGCAACTATATCATGTAGAATAGTAACATGAATATAATTACACTTAATAGTTAACTAAAGATGATTATCCCATTTGAAATCCGAAGCAACTTATAGGGAATTAATTAAAGTGACTGTTTAAAAGAATATGCAAATTAGCTAGATCTTTTCCTAGTGAATGCATTTCCATAACCTATATATAAGAAAATTGTATTTTCTTTTCAAATAAGTAGAAAAGAGGATTTTTAATATGAATATTAATACACACAAAAGAAAAACGAATTTATAGGAGTATATATATATATATATATATATATATATATATATATATATATATATACTAGTAAGGGGACCCGACGTTGTCCTGTATTAAATGAGGATCAATGAATGTTCCACACTTCCAATACTTTTATTTCATCGAAATCGATGAAATCGATCATTTTTCAATCAAATCAATCATTGCCTGCTCTAGTCGGGAACCTACCGCAGTGCACCGGGAAGAAGTCCACATGCTTCCCCGCAGTGACTTAATCCATAATACATTTTAGCCTACATTGAACTGTAAAGTATCTACTGTTGGTTTTATAAAATTATGTTTACATAGTGGTTTGAATTCAAGTTTTAAATGCAAAAGTGAAATATCATGGTTTAATTGTGCATTAAACAGAAACACTCATTTCGAATGCGCTACTATCTTATCAAAGAACTAACTTTTATTTGTATGCATCGGACACTTCTGGTTGTACAGTGAAAACATTTTAAATGCACTTATAATGTTAGGCAGTATAACGGTGTTAACTTTGATCAAAATCGGATTATTCCTTTTTAATCGGATTTTTTCGATTATGGATTTCCAATACTTGTCGGGGGCATTCTGATACAAAACCTATCTAAGAACACTCCCAGACACATAAAGTACATTTGTGTGAAATTTGAAACAGACACAGACACACACATACATATAAATAGAGGCACACACAAATACAAAATGACTTTTATATATAAGAAGAGATGTTTAATAAGGTACATTAATGTTTATAAATATTTACGCGGATCCATAAAATGATTTATATTTTCCAGAATTGTGCAGGTATCTGAACTCACATGTAAACACATACATACACACTTATGCGTGTATGTATGTGTGCGTGCGTTAAGCATAAATATATAATGTGCTTCCATTTTTTTGTTTTTTTCTTTTCTTTTTAATCCTGATGTTTATTATCAGCACGTGTTGAATTTACTTCAATACTTTCCTCCTTTTTTCAATGTAAATCCGGTGTGTTTTCCACTCGGACACATCCCGGTCATTCACAAAAGTCTGTCGTATATATATATATATATATATATATATATATATATATATTCAAAACATTTTATTTCAACTATTCATTCTCACTCAGCTTGTGTGAACTGGTACAGTCGCTCATTTGACAGCTTCAACTTTAAAACCAAGTTTAAAATGACCATCGTAAGTTTTTGATGTTTTTCTTTCACTTATCTCCCCTTTATTATATCGCATCATTTTACTCGTTTCTAATAATGTTACATTTACTATGAGATGGCTTAAAACTATACAATAAATTACACGTTTAATCGAGCTTAGGTATTCGTTTGTCATCCTTGCCAAATCTTTTGTGTAATTTTATTTGGTTTTATTTTTTACTAGCATAGCGTGCGGTGTTGGACGATCGTAAAAGACGTATAAACATTATATTTTAATCAATGCAGAATTTGTGTTTACTATAAACAGAAATAACGTAGGTATGACATGCAATGTTAAATTCATTAAAAAAAAATGAAGTACAATAATAACATAAAGAAACTGAGACATGTGCATGCGAGTATTATGTTTTTTTCTCTAAACAGTTCACTTCTTGTAAGTAAAAAAATACTCGAGCTGAGATCAGAACCAAAACCTAAAGACAGTGAATCAAGTACGATAACCATTAGACCAGCGTGACACGAACTTTAAAAGGGGTTTTCAAACTACTTACTCTTAACATAATTAATCTGTCATGTGAACGATTCACGCATGCACATTCGTGAAACAGTTGACAAAATGATAGCAATTCGATGGCCCCATACGAAACAAATTTTAATATAGATAGATCATATGACCCATTAATGACCTTCAACGAGACATGTTAACGTCGAAACATTTGTTGATCCGTGTAAATTATTCCTAGTGTTTATGTAATTTTTCTTGATAATAGTCCTACCCACGTATAGAGCACCTTTGAGAAAATATTGGCTTTTAATTAATTTTATCAATACATTTGAACTTATTTAATACATACATATGTGTATATATACTTATATATCTATCTATATACAGTGATGATCATATTTATTGGCACGGTAAAATAAAAGTTAAATTTTGTCTAATAAATTCTAAAAAAAGGGATTAAATTAAAGAAAATAACAAAGTATATTATGTATTTTTAACTGGACTTTCCGATGCAGCAATCGGATTTTAGAAAAAATAAATAACAAAGGAACAACAAACATAATTGCAAAAAACCCTTGTTCAAAATTATTGGCACGATTTATTTAATAATCAATTGTATAGCCTTTGGCCTTGATTACCTTCCTCAGTCGCTTTTCATAGTTTACAACCAAGTTGTTGCACTCTTCAGTAGTAATTTTAGCCCACTCTTCCTGACAATAATCCTCCAATTGAATTGTGTGTGTGGCTTCCTTTGCATTACCCTCAATTTTAATGTTCTCCATAAATTTTCAATTGGATTAAGGTCTGGGCTTTGTGATGGCCACTCCAAAACATTAATATGATTGTCCTCAAGCCATTTCTTAGTCAGTTTAGCCGAATGCTTTGGGTCATTATCTTGCATGAACCACCAACGACGACCAAGTGAGAGCTCTTTAGCAGAGTCTTTCAGGTTTTCATCCAATATTTTAACATAATCTTCCTTTTTTATGCTACCTGTGACCTTAACAAGTCGCCCTGGTCCAGAGGTAGCAAAGCATCCCCAAAACATCAAACTGCCTCCACCGTGCTTCACTGTGGGTATGGTGTTCTTAGGCAGGAAAGCTTCGCCAGATTTTCTGTAAATATAAGACACTTTATTATGGCCAAATAACTCTATTTTCGTTTCGTCAGTCCATAGAACACGTTTCCAGAATGCAACATCTTTATCAATATGACGTTTTGCAAAGGCTAGCCTTGCTTTCAGGTGCATAGGCTTCAATAATGGAGTCTTTCTCGGACGACATGCTTTTAAACCAGCTCTCTTCAAAACTCTACCAACTGTATGTCGAGATACATTCACTCCAGAGGTGCTCTGTTCATCAACAATCTCCCCAACAGAGATCCTTGGGTTTTGTTTTACTTGTCGAACAATTTTCCGTTCATCTCTTGGGGAAAGAATCCTTTTTCTCCCTCTACCCTCTAAACTCATAACGTGACCTTGCGATTTGAACTTGTTTATTATGGCTCTAACAGTGGATTTGGGAAGGTTTAGCAATCGGATTTTAGAAAAAATAAATAACAAAGGAACAACAAACATAATTGCAAAAAACCCTTGTTCAAAATTATTGGCACGGCTTTGTTTTTCTTTTAGTATCAGTATAATATCAATCAATTTCCGGTTTACGTGCTTTCTGAACTTTTTTATAGCCATATTATGCTTGTTTAACGCTAATTCAGTGAATAATTTTTTCAGATAATTTTTAGATAGCGATTTATTTAAACTATTATAAGTGACTAAATTATAAGTTTCAATCGCCATGGTTAAAACTAAGGAACACAGCGAAGACGTCAGGAAGCTTGTTGTAGCATGCCATACCAATGGGGAGGGCTATGATAAGATTTCAAAGAAGCTAAACCTTCCCAAATCCACTGTTAGAGCCATAATAAACAAGGCCACGTTATGAGTTTAGAGGGTAGAGGGAGAAAAAGGATTCTTTCCCAAGAGATGAACGGAAAATTGTTCGACAAGTAAAACAAAACCCAAGGATCTCTGTTGGGGAGATTGTTGATGAACAGAGCACCTCTGGAGTGAATGTATCTCGACATACAGTTGGTAGAGTTTTGAAGAGAGCTGGTTTAAAAGCATGTCGTCCGAGAAAGACTCCCTTATTGAAGCCTATGCACCTGAAAGCAAGGCTAGCCTTTGCAAAACGTCATATTGATAAAGATGTTGCATTCTGGAAACGTGTTCTATGGACTGACGAAACGAAAATAGAGTTATTTGGCCATAATAAAGTGTCTTATATTTACAGAAAATCTGGCGAAGCTTTCCTGCCTAAGAACACCATACCCACAGTGAAGCACGGTGGAGGCAGTTTGATGTTTTGGGGATGCTTTGCTACCTCTGGACCAGGGCGACTTGTTAAGGTCACAGGTAGCATAAAAAAGGAAGATTATGTTAAAATATTGGATGAAAACCTGAAAGACTCTGCTAAAGAGCTCTCACTTGGTCGTCGTTGGTGGTTCATGCAAGATAATGACCCAAAGCATTCGGCTAAACTGACTAAGAAATGGCTTGAGGACAATCATATTAATGTTTTGGAGTGGCCATCACAAAGCCCAGACCTTAATCCAATTGAAAATTTATGGAGAACATTAAAATTGAGGGTAATGCAAAGGAAGCCACACACACAATTCAATTGGAGGATTATTGTCAGGAAGAGTGGGCTAAAATTACTACTGAAGAGTGCAACAACTTGGTTGTAAACTATGAAAAGCGACTGAGGAAGGTAATCAAGGCCAAAGGCTATACAATTGATTATTAAATAAATCGTGCCAATAATTTTGAACAAGGGTTTTTTGCAATTATGTTTGTTGTTCCTTTGTTATTTATTTTTTCTAAAATCCGATTGCTGCATCGGAAAGTCCAGTTAAAAATACATAATATACTTTGTTATTTTCTTTAATTTAATCCCTTTTTTAGAATTTATTAGACAAAATTTAACTTTTATTTTACCGTGCCAATAAATATGATCATCACTATATATATATATATATATATATATATATATATATATATATATATATATATATATATACGTATATATATATACTAGCAGTTCAGACCGGCTTTGCTCGGGCCATATGTACTGTTTATAACTTTCTGTGCATATGTACATATTAAAAAGTGTGCATATCTACGGTAATGCCTTTCTATATAATAGGATTCCTTAACTACCATAGAGAAAAGTTGGTAGAGACAGCAGAGGTCAAATTTTTTTTAACTTTGACCCTAATTTTTACCCCTTAACCTTTATTGTTTCGGACTCAAATCAAATTAAAATGTTTGACTATGTCTAAGTAACCTATACCTAAAAAATAATAGTTTGCTAGGGATCGCAAGGGCAAATCTTTCGATCTTTGACTCCTTGACAGCCAACTTTTCGGCCAAAACTCGATTAAAAAGCTTGCCCTATGTCTGAATACACTTTATATAAAATTTCAAATGTTTACACCAAAAATTAGCTGAGGAATTTCGTAGAGTCGGCAGAGGTCATTTTTTTAACTTTGATCCAAATTATGGCCCCTTAACATTTATTGTTTTGGGCTCAAATCAAATTATAAAGTTAGATCCATGTCCAAGGAATATTAATCTAAAATTTCAAGTGTTTAGACACAAAAAGGTCAAATCGTTGAACCCTTTTAACAGCAAAATTTCTGGCCGAAACCCGATTAAAAAGATTTTCTCAAATCTCAATACCCCTTATGTCAAATTTCGAATCTGTCGACCGAAAATTGCCAGAGTTATATTTGGTAGGGAAATGTACTTAGACAGACAGACACACGCATACATACATTTTCACTTTTATATATATAAGAATAGGTCACATGACCAGAGTCCTTATGTTAACAATAAGTAGGGTTGAAAGCACTTTTTAAAGCTGGCCTAATGCTTCTTGTACTTGACTCACTGTTTTTAGATTTAGATTACCTCATTTTTTAAAAGGAAATTAACGTTACGTTTAATACCGGGCAATGCCGGATACATCTTCGAGTATATATATATAAAGATATAAATGGAGTTTGGATTTAGTGTGAGAGATAAACACTGCTTTCTCATTTATTCATTCAGGTATAGACTCAAGCAAACACACGTGTGTGTGTGTGTGTGTGTGTGTGTGTGTGTGTGTGTGTGTGTGTGTGTGTGTGTGTGTGTGTGTGTGTGTGTGTGATTCTAATTCATTTATTACAAATTTAACTTTTAACGTTTACAAACAAGGGAATTCGAGTAATAAAAGAAACGTATTTTCTAAGTTTGAAGAATATCTGTTCTTAATTTTTTAAGATACTATGAAGAATTTTGCTGTTTGCTAACTTGCGGATAGTGTAATTGTCAGTGTAATAATTTACCTTTTCTTTTTCTTTTTGTTTTAATATAGGTCTCGCTTTTCGCTGCCGTTTTTTTATACGGTATGATTTTGTTTGTGTCAGGAGCTCCAATTTCCACCAACTGCTTAACTCCGCCCGATCTGCAAACTTATTTGAAAAAACTAACTATGCAAACGACGAATAAACTATTCCTCCCGCTAAGTGATCCTGCTACTTCTTCTGACGAAACAACCATTATCCAAGGCGAAGAAAAATGTCCAGCGAGTTTACAAAAATTCGGCGAGGCACAGAGTCGATCTACTTGCCCCTGGTTTACGAGGACAATAACAAATAATACACTGTTGCCATCATCTCGATCGGAGGCAGAATGTCGCTGTGAAACATGCATCGACTCCAAGGGATGGTATGTTTGCGAACGAATCTACACAGAAATGATGTTTCTTCACCAGACAACCGTTTGCGTGAATGGATTGTACATCTATGAGCCGATAACCTTAAATATCTCAACAGGCTGTGTATGTGCCAACAGGAGAGCTACCCAACCTAGCATAATTACTTAAAATATCTCACACACTAATAATGACCAGATTTAAAATACAGAAACGTTTCAACAATATTATTCAACTGCCAGTGTGGACAGAAATGTTATATTTCATTTTATTATGAAAATATCAGTTGGCCATTATATGGTCTCTTGGTGTCTAAAAATATCGATTTCTTAACGTTTTATGTCTTTTCATTTAACTGAGAATTTTTATTAAATGCCTCGAAAGAAACTTTGATCATTTTGTTAACTATAGCACTATAGCATTTTGTTAACTATGTTAAAAGAAGTTTAATATATTTTTATACGTAAAAAATATCGCTGTATGTATGCAAATTTATATATATATATATATATATATATATATATATATATATAGATAGATAGATAGATAGATAGATAGATATATTAATGAAAATATTTATATATACATATATATTCATATATATTTACAGTCACATATAAATGTATATACATATTCACATCTATTTTATAGGCATATATATATATATATATATATATATATATTCAAACATATTAATATATTTTATTATTTACTTTTATACATAACAAAATATTATTGTCATATATATATATATATATATATATATATATATACCTCCATCTACATATATGTATATATATTCATATATATATACTCATATATATATATATATATATATATATATAATCTACATTTTAATACATATAAGTATATTCATATTCGAATACAATAATAAACTTTCAATAATCAATATGGTGAATAAGACGGATTGAATTCAGTTGTTTTTTTCTTTTGTTACGTATGAAACTGTAATAAATATTTGTTATTATTATGTATCTGCGAACTTTGAATATTTCTATTTCATTTAGGAACATTTTTCCTTCCAAAATCCTTTTTCATTCCAAGGCAACTTTCTAACTGTTTTCCCATGGTTATACATATGTATCTAATGAGTTGGGTGGTGACATTCTGCTGTTCAACAAAGCATAGAAATGTTAATAAAATATTATAAGTATGAAATAAAGACATTTTCTAGTTTTTTAATGTTGACTAACTATATTTAAATGTATATATATATATATATATATATATATATATATATATATATATATATAATCCAGGTAAAAAAATATTCACAAGTAAAAAAAAACATTGTATTTCAAGGAGGTTGTTGATAGTGCTCAATCTAAAGTACCTATTTACTCTGCCTCCCCACGGGATAGAGTTAGACACCAGGGTCGTTTTTAACGTGGAGAA
This sequence comes from Euprymna scolopes, assembly GCF_053919585.1. Taxonomy (NCBI): domain Eukaryota; kingdom Metazoa; phylum Mollusca; class Cephalopoda; order Sepiida; family Sepiolidae; genus Euprymna; species Euprymna scolopes. Next base: position 69,190,308 of record NC_136482.1, on the reverse strand, counting down.
AAGGTTAAAAAAATTTTTTTTTAATTGTCTCAGTCGTGAAGGACTGATCCTCCACTGAAAGAGAACAAGAAATTGAAGTGCAGCATCTGAAGAACAGATGGTATTTATTTGCTCCCCCACTGAGCAAATTAGGCACAAGGCCAATTTTTAATGTGAGGAGTGAAGGGAGGGGGAAGGGAAAAAGGGGACCAGTTCCCGAAAGGTGGGAAATGGGAGCTGGTTAAAGGTCAGGCATGTGGGGTTGCCCCCACATCTGGTCTTTGCTAGTCATAGCTAGTCATAGCTTGCAGCATCTGAAGAACAGATGGTATTTATTTGCTCCCCCACCGAGCAAATTAAGCACAAGGCCGATTTTGATTGTGAGGAATGAAGGGGGGGGAAGGGAAAAGGGGGACCAGCTCCCGAGAGGTGGGAAATGGGAGCTGGTTAAAGGTCAGGAATGTGGAGTTGCCCCCACATCTGGTCTTTGCTAGTCATAGCTAGTCATAGCTTGCAGTATCTGCCGGAACAGATGGTATTTATTTGCTCCTCCACCGAGCAAATTAGGCACAAGGCCAATTTTTAATGTGAGGAGTGAAGGGGAAATGGGGACCAACTCCCCGGGGAGTAGGGGAGTTGGATAGTGACAATTGGTATGAAGGGTTGCCCCTACATTGACCAAGGTCTTATATGTGAGGTTGCCCACACATATGGTCTTTGCTTGCAGTATCTGCCGGAAAAGATGGTATTTATTTGCTCCCCCACCGAGCAAATTAGGCACAAGGCCGATTTTTAATGTGAGGAGTGAAGGGGGGGGAAGGGAAAAAGGGGACCAGCTCCCGAGAGGTGGGAAATGGGAGCTGGTTAATGGTCAGGCATGTGGGGTTGCCCCCACATCTGGTCTTTGCTAGTCATAGCTAGTCATAGCTTGCAGCATCTGCCGGAACAGATGGTATTAATTTGCTCCCCCACCGAGCAAATTAGGCACAAGGCCGATTTTTAATGTGAGGAGTGAAGGGAGAGGGGAAGGGAAAAAGGGGACCAGCTCCCGAGAGGTGGGAAATGAGAGCTGGTTAAAGGTCAGGCATGTGGGGTTGCCCCCACATCTGGTCTTTGCTAGTCATAGCTAGTCCTAGCTAGTCCTAGCTTGCAGTATCTGCCGGAACAGATGGTATTTATTTGCTCCCCCACCGAGCAAATTAGGCACAAGGCCGATTTTTAATGTGAGGAGTGAAGGGAGGGGGAATGGAAAAAGGGGACCAGCTCCCGAGAGGTGGGAAATGGGAGCTGGTTAATGGTCAGGCATGTGGGGTTGCCCCCACATCTGGTCTTTGCTAGTCATAGCTAGTCATAGCTTGCAGCATCTGCCAGAACTGATGGTATTTATTTGCTCCCCCACTGAGCAAATTAGGCACACGGCCGTTTTTAATGTGAGGTAAAAACCAGCTCCCCTAAAAGAAGGCAAAAAGGGGGCACTCTGGTTACCAAAAATAATAATTGTCCCAGTATAGAGGGTTTCCCCTCCATTGACTGGTACAAATTATCTTAAGTGCAGCATCTGCCGGAACAGATGGTATTTATTTGCTCCCCCACCGAGCAAATTAGGCACAAGGCCGATTTTTAATGTGAGGAGTGAAGGGAGGGGGAAGGGGAAAAGGGGACCAGCTCCCGAGAGGTGGGAAATGGGAGCTGGTTAAAGGTCAGACATGTGGGGTTGCCCCTACATCTGGTCTTTGCTAGTCATAGCTAGTCATAGCTTGCAGTATCTGCCGGAACAGATGGTATTTATTTGCTCCCCCACCGAGCAAATTAGGCACAAGGCCGATTTTTAATGTGAGGAGTGAAGGAGAAATGGGGACCAACTCCCCGGGGAGTAGGGGAGTTGGATAGTGACAATTGGTATGAAGGGTTGCCCCTACATTGACCAAGGTCTTATATGTGAGGTTGCCCACACATATGGTCTTTGCTTGCAATATATTCCGGAACAGATGGTATTTATTTGCTCCCCCACCGAGCAAATTAGGCACAAGGCCGATTTTTAATGTGAGGAGTGAAGGGAGGGGGAAGGGAAAAAGGGGACCAGCTCCCGAGAGGTGGGAAATGGGAGCTGGTTAAAGGTCAGGCATGTGGGGTTGCCCCCACATCTGGTCTTTTCTAGTCATAGCTAGTCCTAGCTAGTCCTAGCTTGCAGTATCTGCCGGAACAGATGGTATTTATTTGCTCCCCCACCGAGCAAATTAGGCACAAGGCCGATTTTTAATGTGAGGAGTGAAGGGAGGGGGAATGGAAAAAGGGGACCAGCTCCCGAGAGGTGGGAAATGGGAGCTGGTTAATGGTCAGGCATGTGGGGTTGCCCCCACATCTGGTCTTTGCTAGTCATAGCTAGTCATATCTTGCAGCATCTGCCGGAACAGATGGTATTTATTTGCTCCCCCACTGAGCAAATTAGGCACAAGGCCGTTTTTAATGTGAGGTAAAAACCAGCTCCCTTAAAAGTAGGCAAAAAGGGGGCACTCTGGTTACCAAAAATAATAATTGTCCCAGTATAGAGGGTTTCCCCTCCATTGACTGGTACAAATTATCTTAAGTGCAGCATCTGCCGGAACTGATGGTATTTATTTGCTCCCCCACTGAGCAAATTAGGCACAAGGCCGTTTTTAATGTGAGGTAAAAACCAGCTCCCCTAAAAGTAGGCAAAAAGGGGGCACTCTGGTTACCAAAAATAATAATTGTCCCAGTATAGAGGGTTTCCCCTCCATTGACTGGTACAAATTATCTTAAGTGCAGCATCTGAAGAACAGATGGTGTTTATTTGCTCCCCCACCGAGCAAATTAGGCACAAGGCCGATTTATAATGTGAGGAGTGAAGGGAGGGGGAAGGGAAAAAGGGGACCAGCTCCCGACAGGTGGGAAATGGGAGCTGGTTAATGGTCAGGCATGTGGGGTTGCCCCCACATCTGGTCTTTGCTAGTCATAGCTAGTCATAGCTAGTCATAGCTTGCAGTATCTGCCGGAACAGATGGTATTTATTTGCTCCCCCACCGAGCAAATTAGGCACAAGGCCGTTTTTAATGTAAGGAGTGAAGGGGAAATGGGGACCAACTCCCCGGGGAGTAGGGGAGTTGGATAGTGACAATTGGTATGAAGGGTTGCCCCTACATTGACCAAGGTCTTATATGTGAGGTTGCCCACACATATGGTCTTTGCTTGCAGTATCTGCCGGAACAGATGGTATTTATTTGCTCCCCCACCGAGCAAATTAGGCACAAGGCCGATTTTTTATGTGAGGAGTGAAGGGAGGGGGAAGGGAAAAAGGGGACCAGCTCCCGAGAGGTGGGAAATGGGAGCTGGTTAAAGGTCAGGCATGTGGGGTTGCCCCCACATCTGGTCTTTGCTAGTCATAGCTAGTCCTAGCTAGTCCTAGCTTGCAGTATCTGCCGGAACAGATGGTATTTATTTGCTCCCCCACCGAGCAAATTAGGCACAAGGCCGATTTTTAATGTGAGGAGTGAAGGGAGGGGGAATGGAAAAAGGGGACCAGCTCCCGAGAGGTGGGAAATGGGAGCTGGTTAATGGTCAGGCATGTGGGGTTGCCCCCACATCTGGTCTTTGCTAGTCATAGCTAGTCATATCTTGCAGCATCTGCCGGAACAGATGGTATTTATTTGCTCCCCCACTGAGCAAATTAGGCACAAGGCCGTTTTTAATGTGAGGTAAAAACCAGCTCCCCTAAAAGTAGGCAAAAAGGGGGCACTCTGGTTACCAAAAATAATAATTGTCCCAGTATAGAGGGTTTCCCCTCCATTGACTGGTACAAATTATCTTAAGTGCAGCATCTGCCGGAACTGATGGTATTTATTTGCTCCCCCACTGAGCAAATTAGGCACAAGGCCGTTTCTAATGTGAGGTAAAAACCAGCTCCCCTAAAAGTAGGCAAAAAGAGGGCACTCTGGTTACCAAAAATAATAATTGTCCCAGTATAGAGGGTTTCCCCTCCATTGACTGGTACAAATTATCTTAAGTGCAGCATCTGCCGGAACAGATGGTATTTATTTGCTCCCCCACCGAGCAAATTAGGCACAAGGCCGATTTTTAATGTGAGGAGTGAAGGGAGGGGGAATGGAAAAAGGGGACCAGCTCCCGAGAGGTGGGAAATGGGAGTTGGTTAAAGGTCAGGCATGTGGGGTTGCCCCCACATCTGGTCTTTGCTAGTCATAGCTAGTCCTAGCTAGTCATAGCTTACAGTATCTGCCGGAACAGATGGTATTTATTTGCTCCCCCACCGAGCAAATTAGGCACAAGGCCGATTTTTAATGTGAGGAGTGAAGGGAGGGGGAATGGAAAAAGGGGGCCAGCTCCCGAGAGGTGGGAAATGGGAGCTGGTTAATGGTCAGGCATGTGGGGGTGCCCCCATATCTGGTCTTTGCTAGTCATAGCTAGTCATATCTTGCAGCATCTGCCGGAACAGATGGTATTTATTTGCTCCCCCACTGAGCAAATTAGGCACAAGGCCGTTTTTAATGTGAGGTAAAAACCAGCTCCCCTAAAAGTAGGCAAAAAGGGGGCACTCTGGTTACCAAAAATAATAATTGTCCCAGTATAGAGGGTGTCCCCTCCATTGACTGGTACAAATTATCTTAAGTGCAGCATCTGAAGAACAGATGGTGTTTATTTGCTCCCCCACTGAGCAAATTAGGCACAAGGCCGATTTTTAATGTGAGGTAAAAACCAGCTCCCCTAAAAGTAGGCAAAAAGGGGGCACTCTGGTTACCAAAAATAATAATTGTCCCAGTATAGAGGGTTTCCCCTCCATTGACCGGTACAAATTATCTTAAGTGCAGCATCTGCCGGAACAGATGGTATTTATTTGCTCCCCCACTGAGCAAATTAGGCACAAGGCCGTTTTTAATGTGAGGTAAAAACCAGCTCCCCTAAAAGTAGGCAAAAAGGGGGCACTCTGGTTACCAAAAATAATAATTGTCCCAGTATAGAGGGTTTCCCCTCCATTGACTGGTACCAATTATCTTAAGTGCAGCATCTGAAGAACAGATGGTGTTTATTTGCTCCCCCACTGAGCAAATTAGGCACAAGGCCGATTTTTAATGTGAGGTAAAAACCAGCTCCCCTAAAAGTAGGCAAAAAGGGGGCACTCTGGTTACCAAAAATAATAATTGTCCCAGTATAGAGGGTTTCCCCTCCATTGACCGGTACAAATTATCTTAAGTGCAGCATCTGCCGGAACAGATGGTATTTATTTGCTCCCCCACTGAGCAAATTAGGCACAAGGCCTTTTTTAATGTGAGGTAAAAACCAGCTCCCCTAAAAGTAGGCAAAAAGGGGGCACTCTGGTTACCAAAAATAATAATTGTCCCAGTATAGAGGGTTTCCCCTCCATTGACTAGTACAAATTATCTTAAGTGTAGCATCTGTCGGAACAGATGGTATTTATTTGCTCCCCCACTGAGCAAATTAGGCACAAGGCCGTTTTTAATGTGAGGTAAAAACCAGCTCCCCTAAAAGTAGTCAAAAAGGGGGCACTCTGGTTACCAAAAATAATAATTGTCCCAGTATAGAGGGTTTCCCCTCCATTGACTGGTACAAATTATCTTAAGTGCAGCATCTGTCGGAACAGATGGTATTTATTTGCTCCCCCACTGAGCAAATTAGGCACAAGGCCGTTTTTAATGTGAGGTAAAAACCAGCTCCCCTAAAAGGGGTCACTCTGGTTACCAAAAATAATAATTGTCCCAGTATAGAGGGTTTCCCCTCCATTGACTGGTACAAATTATCTTAAGTGCAGTATCTGTCGGAACAGATGGTATTTATTTGCTCCCCCACCGAGCAAATTAGGCACAAGGCCAATTTTTAATGTGAGGAGTGAAGGGAGGGGGAAGGGAAAAGGGGACCAGCTCCCGAGAGGTGGGAAATGGGAGCTGGTTAAAGGTCAGGCATGTGGGGTTGCCCCCACATCTGGTCCTTGCTAGTCATAGCTAGTCATAGCTTGCAGCATCTGCCGGAACAGATGGTATTTATTTGCTCCCCCACTGAGCAAATTAGGCACAAGGCCGTTTTTAATGTGAGGTAAAAACCAGCTCCCCTAAAAGGGGTCACTCTGGTTACCAAAAATAATAATTGTCCCAGTATAGAGGGTTTCCCCTCCATTGACTGGTACAAATTATCTCAAGTGCAGTATCTGCCGGAACAGATGGTATTTATTTGCTCCCCCACCGAGCAAATTAGGCACAAGGCCGATTTTTAATGTGAGGAGTGAAGGGAGGGGGAAGGGAAAAAGGGGACCAGCTCCCGAGAGGTGGGAAATGGGAGCTGGTTAAAGGTCAGGCATGTGGGGTTGCCCCCACATCTGGTCCTTGCTAGTCATAGCTAGTCATAGCTTGCAGCATCTGCCGGAACAGATGGTATTTATTTGCTCCCCCACTGAGCAAATTAGGCACAAGGCCGTTTTTAATGTGAGGTAAAAACCAGCTCCCCTAAAAGGGGTCACTCTGGTTACCAAAAATAATAATTGTCCCAGTATAGAGGGTTTCCCCTCCATTGACTGGTACAAATTATCTCAAGTGCAGTATCTGCCGGAACAGATGGTATTTATTTGCTCCCCCACCGAGCAAATTAGGCACAAGGCCGATTTTTAATGTGAGGAGTGAAGGGAGGGGGAAGGGAAAAAGGGGACCAGCTCCCGAGAGGTGGGAAATGGGAGCTGGTTAAAGGTCAGACATGTGGGGTTGCCCCCACATCTGGTCTTTGCTAGTCATAGCTAGTCATAGCTTGCAGTATCTGCCGGAACAGATACTACACTTTGATCTTGGCCAAAAGTAGCAAGATATAATTTATTTGATTTCGCTAAACAAAGTTTCTGCAATACATCTAGTGCTTCAGTCTTAAACGATATCGAAAGGTGACAATATATCTCTGTTCTTAATCGGGCCAATTGATTAAATCTAAAAGAACTGGCCTCGAATGCATTAATTGAAATTAAAATTAAAAATTCCGCAAGAACTTTCATGTCCACTAAATACAATTGCATCTTGAAAGGGATGCATTGTCGTTTTATTTGGAGATAAACAAATGTTACCAATTGGACGTACAACGGACAGGGGCTCGATTAAAAGAAGGCGTTCACATCGCGTGTTATAGAAACTTGACCGTGTTTAAATGTACTGCGTAGCAGGTACACGTTTACGTGACCTTCCCATCACAATTCGGGGGATGAGATAGGTTATCGGCATGGAAAAGTCTGTTGGCGAGTTTTACAAGGTTCCTTGATGCTATCTCCATCGAACTTCGGGAAGCACTAGTTATTATGACTCTGGCCAAGAGAGACCAAATAGTAAAAGCAAGGATGCGAACCACAACTAGAGACCAAAATCACAGCATTTTATTTTTTACTAGCAGTACCCACTAATCGGTGTTGCCCGGTGGAAGCGTGCCCCCCCCCCGAAAAAAAATAAAAGTAGGGTTGTTGTTTTTGTTGCTGCTGCCAAAGATACAACCAACACCTCGTGGTAAGAACGGCTATGGAATGGATACGCCCAACCTTTCCTTATCAAGAACGGCTGAAGAGGTGATGTGCTAAAGATATTGATCAAGTCCTAGCCGTATAAAATGAAATAGCAGCGAGAGTAAAAAAAAAAAAAAAAAAAAAAGACACAGTAGTTAGCCCGGGTGGGGAAATGGGGAAAAAATGTAGTCGGGAGGCAGGCAGGCTTGAACCTGTAAAACGGAGGATGAAAAGAAAGCCATCCATTTAGTTGTCGAGAGAGAGAGAGAGAGAGAGAGAGAGAGAGAGAAAGAAACAGAACGAGACTGAGTCTGTAAGTTTTGACGGACTAAATTCGTTGTGTTTTTAATAAAGAAAAACAGGAAAAGCTTTATCGGGCAGTTTAAAATATGAATATCCCCCCCCCCCAAAAAAAAAAAATGTGGTTCATTATTTTTGTTATTTTTCATTATTATAATATTTAATGCTTTTTAGTTGATCCAATCTGCAGTTTAAGTAACCGGTGTTTCCGTAAGTAACGTGTTGACATTTATGGTATATAACAGTAAATAATAAAAAAAGAAGAAATGTTTTGTGTCGTCTTATATGTTCCTATGCGATTCAATCTCTCTCTCTCTCTCTCTCTCTCTCTCTCTCTCTCTCTCTCTCTCTCTCTCTCTCTCTCTCTCTCTTCCTTTCTTTCTCTCTCTCTCTCTAGCTCGTTTGTTATTGTGCTCGATTCTCTCTCGCGCGCGCTGTATATCTCTATCTCTATCTATCTATCTATATATATATATATATATATATATATATATATATATATGATGATTGCAACGTCTTGTCAGACGAGTGCCACTCCCTCAGATACTTAAAGTCGATGAGCACAAAAATGACTTCCATCGCCACATGACCATTTAAATAGATAAATGCCCGAAGGAGTATCTATACACAGATAATGTTACCGAGTCTTAGCTTTGTACGACATCTAAGTCTCTCTCTAGGTTCAAAATGTTGAGATCCAGCAACAAGCAAGAGCAAGATAGCCAGCAACAAGTTAAAATGCAGACCAGCTTAATGCGGGTACTGGTCTCCCGCTTTATGGTTTTTTAAATCAGAGATTTGCTTCTCCTAGAAAGGTTGCCTTCACCACGGCTTACTGGAGCCCTCTCCACCCTAACACACACACATACATACACACAAACACACACGGTGCTAGTTGGCTGTTGACCCCAAAAAAGGGTTCGTTCGCCCTTTGGGAGGTTTTGTTTTTAATCCTTCAGGGAGACTAGCCACCCTCCTCACCAAACAAGTCTGGTGGGGGAACCAGTTTAGTCGCCGGTGACCCGACCATGAGGCAGCTAGTACTGGGTTACATGGTACCAGTAGCATATGACATGACCTGACATTTATGTCTGTTTTGTTGACATTCGAACTAAACGATACATAGACAAATAGATAGATAGATAGATAGATAGATAGATAGATAGACTGACATATATATATACACTATCTGTCAGTCTATCTATCTATCTATCTATTTGTCTATGTATCGCTCAGTTCGAATGTCAATAAAACAGACATAAATGTAATAAAAAACATAAAAATGAAAAAGTAATTAATTAACTCCCGTTTTTCAAAGAAATCTCCAAATTAGTTATTTTTCATGTAGTCGCTCGCAAATCTTTTACTGGGTATATTAAGCAATTCGTTTTAATAATTTATAAATAAAAGGATAGACGTTAAATATCAATGTCAGAGCGAGAAAAAGCTCAACTTTATATGTAGAATATAGTATAATCTATATATTTATATATACTAGTTGGACGCTCACCGTTGCCCGGTCGTATAATGCGCTTAAGCATGATATATATTAATTAATGCCGATTGCGTATGTATTATTATAATCTATCCTTTATTGATTATTATATATTAAGAGGACTAATTTACTCAGTGGACTAATTCGAAAAAAAAAAAAAAAAACATTCCGGAAAATAATTGATTTTTAAAGGTTTAGATGATTTACATTCTGCTTTTTCGAAATGTTTTAAAAATAACACTTTGACAAAAAAAAAATTCCTATGTTTTCTATTTATTAGACTTTACGTTTCCATTATTTATACTTTAAGATTTTGCTACATCCATTAATAAACAATACCTATAAACAGATTCATAAAATATACACAAAATCATGGCGTCACCGATTCTATAGCAAACATTGGAAGTCTCTACTGATCACTTAATACAAAATTTCATATAAAATGTACAATTTACTCAATTAACAAGACTCAAATAAGAATTAGCACGGAAATGAGACTTATAAATTATATTTTACGGTGTTTACAAGTATATGCAGACAAAAATACATTATTAATTAATTTGAAGCATATACTCAGCATAAATAAAAGACTTCATATCTTTTTAGTTAGAAGTTTTTCTTAAATCCCCCTGGCAACGCGGTCTGCTAGTATATATATATATATATATATATATATATATATATATATATATATATACACACACACAAAGGGTATTCAGAGATAGGGCAAGATTTTAGTTTGGGTCGAAAATTTGAGCTGCCAAGAGGTCAAAGTTAAAAAAATTTGACCTTTGCGGTGTCTAGCAAACCACTCAACCAATTTTGGGTCTACATATTTCAAATTTATACATAACGGGTATTCAGACATGCGGCAAGCATTTTAATCAGTTTTGAGGCGAAAATTCGGCTGCCAATATGTGAAAGTTGGAAGAGTTGACCTTTGCGGATTCTACAAAATTCCTCCGCCAATTTTGGGACTAAAGGCTTGAAAGTTTAGATGTAGGTAACTTGGACATGGGTCAAACTTTGTATTTTGATTTGAGACCAAACAAATAAATGTTTAGTGGTCAAAACTGTGGTCAAATTTAAAAAATAATTACCTCTGAGGTATCTACGAAATTAGACAAATCTTGGTCTAAACATTTGAAAAATTATATAAAGTGTATTCACACGTAGGGCAAGTTATGAACAGTACATAGGGCCCGAGCATAGCCGGGCTGAACTGCTAGTATATATATATATATATATATATATATATATATATATATATATATATATATATATATATATATATGTATATATAAAAGTAAAAATCTCTGTGTATGTGTGTCTGTGAACATTTTCCTACGAAATAACTCTGTCAGTTTTCGGTCTACAGACTTGATTTGCGTTTACAGGGAATATGAACTGGAATAGATACATTGAGAGCATTGCCAAGGCTTCTGCAAGGAAGGTTGGCTCCCTCTACCGTGCTAGAAAACTACTTACGCCTGACAGTATCCTATACCTCTATAAGGCAGCCATTCGCCCATGTATGGAGTACTGTTGTCACATCTGGGCTGGTGCATCTGCTGCTTGTCTCTCGCTCCTGAGCAGGGTTCAAAAGAGAGTCGCCAACCTGATAGGTCCTGAACTGTCATCTAGGCTTCAGCCTCTGTCCCATCGACGAGATGTTGAATCCCTCTGCCTGTTCTACAAATACTTTAATGGTGAATGCTCTGACGAACTGCAAACACTTGTACCTCCCCGACGTAACTACCCCCGACAAACCCGACAAGCTACTAAGTCTCATTTCTTTACAGTAGAGATCCCTAGGTGCAAGAAAGCCTTTTACACCAATAGTTTTTTCCCCAGAACTGCGGGTCTTTGGAACTCCCTTCCGGGATTCTGCTTTCCCAACTGCAATGATATGCAGAAGTTCAAGTGTAATGTTAACAAACATCTTTCTACTCATCTCCCTTCATAATGACCCCGCTAATAAAGTCCCTAATAGTAGCCCCCTGCTCAAAGTGGCACTGTGCCTTGTTTGGGGTAAAAATTGAATAAAAAAAAAAAGAAGGTATTGAGATTTGGAAAAATATTTTTAATCGATTTTCGACCAGAAATTTTGCTGTCAAAAGGTCAAATTCAACGATTTGACCTTTGAAACTACCTACCTAGGGCACGAGCATAACCGAGCTGAACTGCTAGTATATATATATATATATATATATATATATATATATATATATATATATATATATATAAGTGAAAATGTGTGTGCGCGCGCGTGTGTGTGTGTGTGTAGATATCCTTACCAAATAACTCTGTCAATTTTCGGTCTACAGGCTCGAGATTTGACATAAAGAGTATTGAGATTCAGGAAACTCTTTTTAATCAGTTTTCGACCAGAAATATTGCTGTCAAGGGGTCAAAGTTCAACGATTTGGCCTTTGAAAACTCTACTAAACTTCTCTGACAATTTTGAGTCTAAACACTTGAAATTTGAAATGTAGGTTACTTGGACATGGATCAAACTTTTTAATTGGATTTGAACAAAAAAAATAAATGTTAAAGGGTCAAAATTGGGGTTTAAGTTTTAAAAAATGTAACCTTTGCAGTCTCTATCAAATTACTCAGCCAATTTCTGGTCTAAACATTTGATATTTTACATAAAGAGTGTTCAGAGATAGGGCAAGCTTTTTAATAGGTTTGGTTCGAAGATTTGAGATGCCAAGGGGTCAAAGTTCAAAAGATTTGACCATTACGGTCGGTCTAGCAAACTACTGAGCCAATTTTGGGTCTAAACATTTGAAATTTGTACATTACGGGTATTCAGACAAGCGGCAAGCATTTTAATCAGTTTTATAGGCGAAAATTTGGATGACAAAAAGTCAAAGTTTAAAGAGTTGACCTTTGCAGATTCTACTAAACTTCTCCACCAATTTTGGGTCAAAAACTTGAAAGTTTAGATGTAGGCAACTTGGACATGGGTAAAACTTTTTATTTTGATTTGAGACCAAAATGATTTATGTTAAGGGGTCAAAATTGTGATCAAATTTAAAAGAAAAAAGAAATTTATCCCTGTGATGACCATAATGTGGGTAAAATTATAAATATGATTGGCGAAATTAGTAGCATATCCAAGAATTATGAAAAATGATGAAATGTTAATTTATTGATTGGTGTGTTTGTAATAAAATAATCAGCCTAGACAATACATCAGAGTTATTATTTTCATAACGGGGTGGCGACAATGGGTTAAAATTATGAACAATTATTGTCGAAATTAGTAACATATCCCAGAGTTATAAAAAATGATGAAATTTGAGTTAATTGATTGGTGTGTTTGTAATGAAATAATTGGCCCAGAAAATTTATCAGTTTCTGTATGTGGTTAACAATATTTTTCTGAATTTTCAATGTTAACACACGATTATGTTGCTTTTTACGTGCTCTGGTGTTATCTATGAATTAACAAACCTTCACTTTTGGGCTGGGGCTGGAGGGAGTAATGTCCATTGTGTTGTCACTATGCAATTTCCCACAATGTTATATTCTAAAAATATAGAATAACTATGGAATCATATTCCGGAACAGACATCGTTTCTCTTACTAATGTGTTGTTGGCGGTTGTGGTAGTAAGGAGGGGAAAAATTAAATTAATATTGAAAATTGTGGTAAAGTAAAAATTGTCTAATGATCATTTGCGTCAATGCATTTATGTAATTATTTGAAAACCTGCTGAGTTATGGTCAAGAAATGATATCATTTCACTTAAAATGATGCTGTCAGTAGTAGGGAAGGAAAGAACACAGTAATGTTGACTTTTGTAGTGAAGCAAGGGTTACCTAATCACTAAGCTTCTCAACATATTTGTTTATTTGTTTGTAAAACCTGCTGATTAATCTTCCGAAAATGACGTCTTTTCCCAAAAAGATTTGTCGTCGGTCGTGGGATAAATATGAAACAGAGTAATGTGAAATTTGATAATGAAGCAAGGGTTGTCTCATTACTTAACTGTGTCAATGTATTTATGCATTAATTTGAAAATTCTGCTGAAACATCTGCCAAAAATGACATAATTTTTCTTACTATAATATTGCCGATAGTGAGGAAGGAATGAAACGGAATAATGTCGAAATTTATGGTGAAGCAAGGGTTGCCAACTAATTAACCAACACAAAGTATTTATGTACTAATTTAGAAATCCTAAAGGTTCATCTTCTGAAAATTATTATCATTTTCTTAAAATTATGGTAGCTTGGTGGGAAGAGAAATTATTTCATATATGTTGTACAATACCTGTCGAGAGTATGTTAAATTGTTTCATATATGTATATAAATTACCCGTGCGAAGGTAGGTAAACATATTTTAAATATTTGTTGTAAATTAACAGTCCCCAGAAGGTTTTTTTTTACACAGTGGTCACCACTTATCAAGGCCCGGAAGCCACTCAGAGATAAGGGTTATTGCAAGTACATTACGTAAGTGTGGAGATTTGATGAAGTGTTTACTTAAGGGGGCGGTTCATTAGGAATTTGTTAACGTTGGACTTGAACACATCCAAGTTGTAATCAGGTGGGAAGCAGGCAGACGAAACAAAGTTCCACAGGCGTGCAGTTCTAAGAAAGAAACTTTTTTCATGGAATCCGCGTTTTGATTTAGGCACAGATAAAGAGTGGGGGAATTTTTTTCACAGTGGATTCGGCTAGACGGGTGTTTTGCGTGAAAGATTGGCGAGGGGGGACCAGAGATTGGAGTTCAGACGAGCACCTGTCATGGAAATAACGATAAAACAAGGATAGGCTCGCAACGTCTCTTCTGTGGGAGAGAGGTTGCAGGGTAGAGAAAAGGGCATCCCCCACTAAGCCGCGAAGTCTATTTTGTACTCTGTCAAGGCAGGATAGGCTGTTTTTAGCAGCTCCTGCCCAGATATGGCAGTAGTATTCCATCCTTGGGCGTATTGGCTTTTATACAGATAGAGAATTGCATCAGTAGTGAGATATCTTCTGGAGCGGTAGAAGGATCCCACCATCTTTCCAGCGACCTTGGCAACAGACTTGATGTACGTGTTCCATTTCAGATCAAGAGTAAAGGTCAAACCCAGAAGCTTGTCAAAACACGGAGCCTCTCTCAGACGAGAGCCATCCATCCCAATTGATGCCAGATGGGGATCAGAGCGTTGATGATGTAAGGATAGGAGTTTGGTTTTAGATGCATTAAAGGTAACCAGCCATTGAACCACGCGCTCGAGATCAGAGGAGAGAGAATTACAGAGAACTTTGTCATTTATAGCCTTTGATGTGTTGCCGTAGATGGTCGTGTCATCAGCATAGATGTCAACGAATGATTTAAGCATGTGTTTAGGGAGGTCATTGATGTAGATCAGGAAGAGAGTTGGACCCAGGATTGACCCCTGAGGGACTCCAGCATTAATACTGCAGGCCTCTGATTTTTGTCCATCAACCACTACTCTTATGAGCCTATCGGAGAGAAATGATTTAATGATTGAGAAAACATTTCCAGTTATACCGTAGCTGGAAATCTTGTGAAGTAGACCCTTATGCCATACCTTGTCGAAGGCTTTTGATATGTCAAAAGCAATTGCCCTAGAAAGGAAGCCTTTGTCAAGAGATTCACTAATCCTGTGAGATATTACCGTCAGCACATCTACGGTTGATCTTGCAGAGCGGAAACCATAGTGTGTGTCACTAAGAAGGTTATTCCTGCTGAGGTGGTTGACTATTTCTCTATTTAATATGGATTCCAGCAACTTACTCATAACACACAGGCGACTTATTGGTCTGTACTGAGAGAGATGACTTATCACCTGAATTCTTAAATACAGGGCAAACTAATGAGGTCTTCCAGGGAGTCGGAAAGCACTTCTCCTTAACGCAGCGCTTAAACAGTTTCGTAAGTATGGGAGCAAGTTCTGGTTGAAGCTTTTTTAACACTATAATTGGGATGCTGTCAGGGCCAGTTGCTTTACTGGAATCAAGGTTCTTGATTAGCTTGGCGACCTCATGCACGGATATTTGTATGTTACCTATCGTGTTCTGTGTTATAGGGGAAGTATGGAGAGTTGATGGCCTTCGTCGCATAGGGTAGAATTAGCTGCAAAGTTCTTTGCAAATAGTTTGGTCTTGTCTGACGCTGACGCGATGACCTCTGGTCCATTGATAATGGTTTGGATAGAATGCACACCTCTGTTCAGGATCCTATTTGTTATTTGCCAAAACTGGTGGGAACCAAGCCGCTGATCAGCTTGGATTTAACAGACTGGGCATATAGCTCTCTTGCATTTTTTTTATTACTCTTTTACAGTGGTTGCTGGCAGTCCTGAAAGCAGCTTTAGTCTCAGTGCATCTATTACGTTGGTAGCTATGGAAAAAGTGATTTCTGTGCGCGATAGCAGCAGCATATTCTGGTGAGAACCATGGCTGGCTGTTAGGTTTTTGTTGGAATTTTTTAGATGGTATGAATTGGTCTATGCCTACAATTAACCATTCGGTCAGATCTGATACTATAGAGGACACTTCCTTTTTAAACATGGAGTGCAGAGGTAAATCAGATATGAATGTACGGAAGCTATCCCAGTCAGACTTGGAGTATCGGTATACAGTACGGTGGTCGGAGGATCCTAGAGGAGAATGAACGGAACATGAACATAGCTCAGGGGAAGTTGAGAGAAAAAGGTCTAGGAGGCTTGCATATTGACCGGGTGTATAGGGCACACGGGTGGGTTCGCGAACAATCTGAGTGAGGTCATAAGCAATGGCAAAATCATGACAAAACCTCCCCTCATCGTCTGTCTTATTTGAATGGGTCAGCCATTCCACGTTATGGACGTTGAAGTCACCACAGATGTGGATGTTAGCCGAGGGATGTGCAGACAGGATGTGGTCTATTTTCTCAGATATGCTCTTAAAGATAGTAACTCCGCTGTTGTGGGGCCAATAGAGAGCAAATATAAATGCAGTGGTGTTAGCAAGTGCAACCCGGACGCACATATAGGGTTAGTTAGGATCTCCCTGCCACACGGGAAGTCATCTTTAATGTAGGCACATGTTCCATCCCCATGTCGATCTTGGTTTAGCTGTTAAATTAGAGTACCAGTTAATTATGAACTCATCTACGGAAGTGGTCGGCCCTATTCCAGTTTCGCTTAGAAATAATATGTTCGGTTTCGTCTCCTGTAATTGGGTTTCAACCTCTGGATGATTGGAACGTAGACCCCTGATGTTGGAGAAGGAGACCTGGTAGTAGGGGTCTACGTTGGAAGATGGGGTTCTAGGTTTATTCGAGTTTTTTTTCTGGAGATATTTCATGTTGAGGTTTTGGGATTTGTGGAACAGGTCGGCATACTTGGTTAGAGCAGTACAGAGAGGGAAAGTAAGAGAAAAAAAGACAGGAATTTTTTTTTTTTTTGTAGCACTCCAAAATGTAAAGCCGTAACAATTACCCACTAGTATGGCATCGAGAGGCCCCACCAGAGACTACTGCATGGTCCAGATCCACTCACCAAATGAAAATAAAGCAGTCCCAGTACTTTGCGCCTGCTGACAGGACAGCCTCCTTAGTGGTTAATCCAAGGTTCGGGTCCCTGACTATCAGGCGGATAACGTCAGCCCAGACAAAACGTTTACCTCCAGCACCCTTTCTAGTGACATGGCCACAAGGACAGACAGAGACAGAAAAAGTTCCGACGTCTCAGACTACTGTTCACCAAGTACTACCGACCTTTAAGCAGCTTTTTCTTCACCTTTTGTCAGAAAAATCACTCATTGAATGAGGACTTAGGGACAAAAAAGGAGAAGCGAGAGTTACTGGAGCTGCCGTTAACACATCCACTGTATTATCTACTCTCTATTTAAAAAGGGGGAGGAGGGTAATGGGTATAAGTGACTTATTTATATCTAAGTAGTAAGTCCGGTGCTAAGTTATCAATTGGAAGTTTGTCGTTATCTATCTCTAGTTTGCTAATATCACTGTATTATATTTCGAATATAATAGAAAAGAAGACTAACTATATTAGATAGTTTGATTGGCTAGCCAGGAAGCAAGCATTTTCAATATAGGCAAGCTTGCAGTAATAGTATATATTAAGTATATTACTTAAATAAAGTCCTAACTTTATCTACTCTAAATAATTCCCGGCATTATGTTTTGTTTTTTATCACTAGTTTACTTTGTAGCATGGTAAAATTATTTCATATACATTCTGAAAATTACCTGTCCTAGGAAAGTTACAATTATTTCATACATATGTAATAGCTGTCCTAGGGAAAGTAAAATACTCTTTTGCCCGAAATAGCAAATGATATACAGACATTCAAAATTCCTCTCTCCAAAGATTAACAAATATATTCAAAATCAACTTTAATTTTCTCATTGTTTATAATGTTCTGAGCAAGGCCTGGTAGCCCTGCTAGTATTTTATATAAGACAATCCTAGCCAGATAAAATTGCTCAATATATAAGAGCAAATAAATCAAAATTTATGTATTTGAATTTTATGATTTGAAAAAGTTAATCTTCAATTATAACATATGTTATTATTTGAAAACAAAGAATACAACTGGATTAATCTAATTGACTAACCTATGATACATTGGATATTGAGGCAGAAAACCTAAGATACAAAAAAACGGGCTCCAACTCTAATTAGGCTCCGTTTCTTAGTGTTTTGTCAAAATGAAATGAAACTTTGGTCATAACTAGTTTATCATATTCAAAACATCACATCAAAACACCAGGGTCTTTTGCCTTTTTTTCTCCGTTCTATAATATAAGTTCTATATGGCCTCCATTTAGTACTTTTTTTGGGGGGGTCACCCTGTATATATATATATATATATATATATATATATATAATCATAAAATTTAAATACCTACATTTACATATATATATATATATATATATATATATATATATATATATATATATATATTCCTTAACCCATGAGTTTTTTTAATATTTATTCATCTCTTCAAAGGAAAAATATTAGCAAATATGTTTTATTGGTTTGCACCTTATTTGCTAAAAGCAATAAACATAGAAAATTAAAGTTTCTGTAGTTTTTGAAACATTTTAGATACATAGAATAAGGAAAAGGATATTATACTTTAAATCCAAAATGAATGCTAAATCTTGAAATGGAAATCCTGGTAGTAAGGAGGTTAACAGGTTCATCGCTTCATGTAATTCTTCCGGGGTATTAGGTCGCAATCACATGCAAACATGTTTCCTTCATTTCACCGCTAGTATATATATATATATATATATATATATATATATATATATATATATATATATATATATATATATATATATCCGGCATAGAGTAGGTGTGGCAGCAGGACTACAAGTCCAAAGAAACCCAGGCTTGGCTTCAGAAGGAGTGGTACAATTTTTGCACGTTCCTTTCACTGTCTCCACTCCTTCCCCGATCTGAAATCGCTGAGCTACTTCGTTTGGGCATACGTTGAGAACATCACCAACATGACCTCCAAGCCAGCCTGATCGCTGCAATCCCCCTAGCTCCCTACCGGCGCCTATGAAAAAGGCATTCTCCCAGTTCCGGACCCGTATTGAAATGGTTATTGGGGTTGAAAGCGGTTACATTGAATAGATATCAGCTTTACGATATAATCAAGTTACCTGGATTGATTTTTTCAATAAAAGTTTTAAAATAAAGCTGTCGTCTCGTTTTCTTCAGGAAGACACTTTTATCGTTCCACCCTGTATATTGAGCCCAATATAATAATTAATAGAGAATTGACTCTATAATAATAAATATAAAGTCTGCATAAATTAAAATAATCTATATATTAATACGGTAACGTGTGTGTTCTTTTGTGTGTCACGCTTTCCGGCAAATTGAATTGGTTGAGATTTAAGAACACACACGCTATCGTTTTAATATATAGATTATACTATTGAGTAAAACGATTCATAATTTTGAATTAAAAATTAGTTTCAAAAGGAAAACAAACAAAACCAATAGATTGTATGCTCGTTTCGGAAACGATGTTTTTATTGAAATAGACAATATGTCTTGAACAATAATTTGATAAAAGATTTTCTTTAGACAAAGTCTCCTCATCAGCAAAAATATGGAGGGGGGGTAAAGACACCAAAATAAAACTAGCATTTTTTTTTTTGTAGTAAGGCAGATATTTCTTTTTTCCGCTCGCTTTTAAAGCTTTCATTATTTCAATCCATCTATTCTTTGGTATGCTGTTATATAGATTATACTAAATGTGATTTAATGGATTTCGTGAGTGTTTAATGAGATCCCAGGCATAACTTCCTCTTCTTTTAGAGTAGGGGGATGATAGTCTGGCGTATTTTCTTCTCGTGATGACATCATCATCTTCTGTTAAAAAAGATACATATAATATATTTATGATGTACTGCATTGACATAAAATGTTATATTCCAAAAATCACATGGATGTAGAGCTGATTCCAAAAATTAGGTAGTTTGATCAGTGCATGTTAGGGTCTTTTTTGTAACATTCCAAAAAGCACGTAAATATATCAACCAAACAGTTCATATTTTCGTCCTTAATATCCTTGTGGCAGTTATTGCAAAACTCATCTTAAGGACGTAGGGGGGACTAAAGTATCTGGAATGCCGAGACTGATACTACACTCAGAAATTAATGGTTGCCTAATCCCTAACCGTGTTAATGTTTTTATGTATTAATTTCTAAAAGCTGCTGAAACAGTTTATGATTTAAACATTATTTTATTTCAAATATATTTTTAAAAGTGAGGTAGGAGATATGAAGTCAGTCCCGGAAATGGTTGAAACCGTTTACGATTTTAACATTACCTTATTTCATGTATATTTTTAACAGTGCGGTTAGGGGGATATCAAATCCATCCCGGAAATGGCTGAAACCGTTTACGCATTAAATATTACATTATTTCATGTTTATTTTTAACAGTGACGTGGAGGATATGAAGTAAGTCCCGGAAATGGCTGAAACCATTTACGCTTTAGACAGCACTTTATTTAATGTATATTATTAACAGTGGGATGGGGAATCAGAAGTCAGTTCCAGAAATGGCTGAAAGAGTTTACGATTTAAATATTACTTTATTTCATGGATACTTTTTAACAGTAAGGGTTGGGGATAAAATTCAGTCCGGGAAATAGCTGAAACAGTTTACGATTCAAACATTACTTTATTTCATGTATATTTTTAACAGGGCGTTGGCGGACATGAAGTCAGTCCCGGGATTGGATGAAATAAGTGCAAATATATACTAGCAGAATACCCAGCGTCGCCCAAGATTGAATGAGATAGAAAGAAAACATATAGTAGCAGAATACCCAGCGTCGCCCGGGATCGACTGAGATAGGTGGAAGATATATATACTAGCAGAATACGCGGCGTCACCTATGATTGGATAAGATAGGTGAAACATATATACTATGAGAATACCCGGAATTGATTAATGTGTTTGTAATGAAATAATATTCCCAAGCAATATATTAAAGTTATTATTTTAGTGGGGGGAGCGATAAGGTGGGTTAAAATTATGAAAAATTATAGTCGAAATTAGTAACATATCCAAAAATTATAAAAAATAATAAAATGCGAGTTAATTGATTGGTGTGTTTGTAATGAAATAATCAGCCCTGGAAATATACCAAAGTTATTATTTTTAAAAGGTAGGGGCAATAATGTGAGTTTAAAATATAAAAAAAATGATTGTCAAAATTAGTAACATATCCATAATTATGAGAAATAATAAAATACGAGTTAATTGATAAGTGTGTTTGTAATGAAATAATCAGACCAGAAAATGTATCAAAGTTATTATTTTACAAGGGGACGGGCGATAAAGTGAGTTAAAAATATAATAAATGATTGTCAAAATTAGTAACATATCCAAGAATTATGTAAAATGATGAAATGCAAGTTAATTGATTGGTGTGTTGTTAATGAAATAATATATCAAAGTTATTATTTTAGTAAGATTGGTGATAGTGTGGGTCAAAATTATGGAAAATGATTGTCGAAATTAGTAACACATCTAAGAATTATGAAAAATGATTACATGTGAGTTAATAGATCGACGTGTTTGTAATGAAATAATAAGGTCAGATAATATATCAAAGTTGCTATTTTAGTAAGGAGGGGCGATAATACTGGTGAAAATCATTAACAAAGATTGTTGAAATTAGTAATCTATCCAATATTTATGAAAAATGATGAAATGTGAGTTAATTGATTGGTGTGTTTGTAATGAAATAATAATAAAGTTATTATTTTAGTAAGGGGAGCGATAATGTGGGTTAAAATTATTAAAAAAATTTCGAAATTAGTAACATATCCAAGAATTATGGAAAATGATAAAATGTAAGTAAATTGATTGGTGTGTTCGTAATGAAATAATAAACCCAGGCAATAGATCAAATTTATTATTTTAGTTAGATGGGGCGATACAGGTTGTACAAAAGGCCTAGAATAATATGATGGTACTTCATTCATGCTGAACGTCCATAGTATGCCCAGCAGCAATATATTACATATGAAAGGAATTTCCACAGGTCCTGCTAGTATATATTGATATAATATATATATGTGTGTGTGTGTGTTTTTATATATATATATATATATATATATAACTACTTAATTTACTCACATAAAATTAATATACGAAAGTATAGATTTATGCGTAAACTTTAAGTATTTACTTCAAAAGTGCTCAATACGTAGGTAGAGCTAGTTAGTAATTTATAAAATATATATGGCGATTAAACTACACTGAATATTCCGCGTTTCATCCACTCTAGGACTCTTCAGGCTTATGCGCATAAGCCTGAAGAGTCCTAGAGTGGATGAAACGCGGAATATTCAGTGTAGCTTAATCGCCATATATATTTTATAAATTACTATATATATATATATATATATATATATATATATATATATATATATATATATACAGAGGTATCGTTTGATAGAAGCATTGTGTGTGCGATTCATATGTTTACGATGTGTGCGTATCGGAAGATAGATGTATACGCACATTGTTCCATTTTGAAGTATTTTGAAAATAAACGTTTACATCAGATTTAAAAGAATCGAATATAGAGAAAAAATTGTAATCACAAATTATATTAATGTTTTTTTAGGTGTGTTTTTAGTTCCGGCGTTCTATTCGTTAGTATGTTTCTTTTTTTTCTTTTCTTTTTTGTTTTGTTTTTTCAAATCCGGGTGTTTCTGATCAAACGTCAGATGGTATGACCACACATCCCGGTTACTCGCAATAATATCTGGCTTATGTATATTCAAAACGGCTCACTCCAACGATTCACTGTCTCATGAACTGATACAGTCGCTCCACTTGACAACTTTATTCAACTTTAAAACCAATCCTATCAACTTTAAAATGGCCATCGGAAGTCCCGATATTTTTTTTTTTTTTACATGGTGTCACCATTTATCAAGGCCCAGAGGCCACTCAAGGATAAGGGTTAATAGGTATACATTAGTCATTGTGATTTTAGCATAGTAAACAGTGGGAATTTTGTAACTTGGATTACTTAGGGGGACGATTCAATTAGAACTTGTTCACATTGGACTTTTTCTTTTTTTTTTTTCATAGGTATCACCACATTATCAAGGCCAAGAGGCCACTCAAGGATAAGGGTTAAAGAGTGTACAGTAGAAATTGGACAATATAGTAATCATTAGTAATGAAAATTTGTTAAATTTGATAACTTATATGGAACGGCTCATCAAGAACTTATTTACGTTAGACTTGAAGACAACCATATTGTAGTCAGCCGGAAAGCAGGAAAACGGCAGACAATCCACAGGCGTGCAGTTCTAATAAAAAAGCTTTGTTCATGGAATCTACGTTTAGGTTTAGGCACAGATAAAGAGTGGGGGGAATTATTGATAGTGTTTACAGCTAGACGAGTGTTTCTTGTGAAAGTTTTGCGAGGGGGGACCATAGATTGAAGCTCAGTCGAACACTTTCTATGAAAATAACGATACATCAGAGACAAACTCGCAACATCTCTTCTGTGAGATAGAGGTTGCAAGGAAGAGAAAAGGACATCTCCTACGAGGCTACGAAGTCTATTTTGAACTCTATCAAGGCAGGACAAGTCCTTTCTAGCAGCTCCTGCCCAGATGTGGCAACAGTATTTCATCCTTGGACGTACCTGGCTCTTATATAAATAGAGAATAGCATCAGCAGTGAGATATCTACTGGATCGATAGAAAGATCCCACCATTTTTCCAGCGGCCTTGGCAACAGATTTGATATACGTGTTCCATTTAAGATCAGGAGTAATGGTCAAGCCAAGAAGCTTGTCAAAACTTGAGGCCTCCTGAAGACGAGAGCCATTCATTTCAATTGATGCCAGATGTGGATCAGAATGTTGATGATGTAAAGAGAGAAGCTTGGTTTTAGATGCATTAAAAGTAACCAGCCACTCCTTTCCCCATTGTACTACATGCTCAAGATCAGAGGAGAGAGAATTGGAGTAAACTTGGTCGTTTACTGTCTTAGATGTGCTACCATAAATGGTAGTGTCGTCAGCATAAATGTCTACAAATGATGTAAGGATGTGATTTGGAAGATCATTAATGTAGATCAGGAAAAGAGTTGGGCCCAGGATGGACCCCTGAGGGACACCGGCATTAATACTGTGGGCTTCTGATTTTTGCCCCTCAACTACTACTCTTATGAACCTATCAGAAAGAAATGATTTAATAATTGAGAAGACATTTCCAGCTATACCATAGCTAGAGATCTTATGAAGTAAACCTTTATGCCATACCCTATCAAAGGCCTTAGATATGTCAAGAGCAATGGCCCTAGAAAGGTTGCCTCCGTCGAGAGATTTACTAATCCTATGAGATATAACTGTAAGCACATCTGCTGTAGATCTAGCAGAACGGAAACCATATTGAGTGTCACTAAGAAGGTTATTTTTGTTGAGATGGTTGATTACTTCTGTATTCAACACAGATTCCAGCAACTTACTCATGACGCACAGGAGACTTATTGGCCTGTACTGAGAGGGAGATGAGCGATCACCTGAATTCTTAAATACAGGGCATACTGATGAAATTTTCCAGGGAGATGGGAAGCAATTCTCCTTAAGACAACGTTTAAATAGTTTTGTAAGTATGGGCGCTAGTTCAGGTTGAAGTTTTTTGAGTACTATAATTGGAATACCGTCCGGGCCAGTTGCATTACTGGAATCAAGGTTTTTGATTAGCTTGGCAACATCACGTACAGATATACGTATATCACATAGTGTGTTTTCAGATACAGGAGGAAATATTGGGGGTTGGCGGCCTTGATCGCAAAAGGTAGAATTAGCTGCAAAGTTCTTGACAAAGAGTTTGGCTTTTTCTGATGCTGACGAGATTACCTCAGGTCCATTGATGATAGTTGGGATGGAGCACACGCTTCTGTTCAGAATTCTGTTTGCTATTTGCCAAAACTGGTGGGAACCAAGCCGCTGCTCAGCTACTTTAGACTTAACAGATTGAGCATACAACCACCTTGCGCTCTTTATTACTTTCTTACAATGGTTGCTGGCAGTCCTGAAATCGGCTTTAGTTTCCATACATCTATTACGTTGGAAACAGTGGAAAAAGTGATTTCTGTGCGCAATGGCAGCAGCACATTCTGGAGAGAACCATGGCTGGCTGTTAGGTTTTTGCTGAAACTTTTTCGAGGGTATGAAACGATCAATACCTACAATTAACCATTCCGTCAGGTCTAATACTATAGAGGACACATCCTTTTTAAATATGGAATGCAGAGGTAGATCAGTTATAAATGTACGGAAGCTATCCCAGTCAGCCTTAGTGTATCGATATACTGTACGATGGAGAGGTACGTCTGGGGACTTATTACATTTCATTTTTATCTTAATTGATACAACAGAGTGGTCGGAAGATCCAAGAGGCGACAGAACAGAAACTGAACATAGTTCAGGGCAAGTTGTGAGAAAAAGGTCTAGTAGGCTCGCATACTGGCCGTCATTGTCGGGCACACGGGTGGGTTCCTGAACAATCTGAGTGAGGTCATAGGCAATGGAGAAATCATGACAGAACCTCCCCTCATCATCGGTCTTGTTTGAGTGGGTCAACCATTCGACGTTGTGAACATTGAAGTCTCCACATACGTGAATGTTAGCTGAAGGATAAGCAGATAGGACTTGGTCAATTTTCTCAGATATGCTTTTAAAGATAGTAACTCCGCTGTTGTGGGGGCGATAGAGAGTAAATAAAAATGCCGTAGTGTGAGCTAAAGCAACCCGGAAGCACATATAGGGTAAGTTAGGATCTTCCCTGGAGACGTCCCTACCACATGGAAAGCCATCTTTAATATAGGCACATATTCCATGCCCATGGCGATCTTGGGGGTCAGATTTAGAAGTCAAGTTAGAGGATCCTTTAATTGCAAACTCTTCTAGGGAAATAGCCTGTCCAATGCCAGTTTCACTTAAAAATAAAAGGTCTGGTTTAGTCTCCTGTAATTGGGTTTCAACCTCTGGAAGGTTAGAACGTAGACCCCTGATGTTGGAGAAGGAGACATGGTAGTAGGGGTCTACGTTGGAAGTTGGAGAACCGGGTTTAATCGTGTATTTTTTCTTGAAACTTGTCATGATGAAATTATGAAATTTGTGGACTAGGTCGTCAGATTTACCTAGAGCAGGACAGAGAGGGGAAATTAAGAGAGAAAAAGAAACGAAGAATTTTTTTTTATTTGTAGCTAATGATAAGGTAAAGCCGTAACAATTACCCACTAGTATGGCATCGAGAGGCCCCACCAGAAGCTACTGCATGGTCCAGAATCCATTCACCAAATGGCAATACAGCAGCCCCAGTACTTTGCACCTGCTGATAGGACAGCCTCCTTAGTGGTTAATCCAAGGTTCGGGTCCCTGACTATTAGGCGGATAACGTCAGCCCAGACAAAACGTTTACCTCCAGCACCCTTACTAGTGACATGGCTACAAGGATAGACATAGAAACAGAAAATTTCCGCCATCTAAGCCAACTGTTCGCAAAAATACTGCCAACCTAGAAAACAGCTTTTTCTTCTCGCTTTGTCCGAAAAATCACTCATTAAAAAATGAGGACTGAGGGACAAATAAGAAGAAGCGAGAGTAACAGGAGCTGCCGATAACGCATCCACAATGCGTTTTCTACTCTCCATTAAAAAAAAAAAAAAAAAACTATTAAGTATTGTACTTAATAAAAGTCCAACAGACGTGTTTAAGGGAAAGTATGGTGATAGATTCCCCTTACACGAACTAAAAATGAGTACAATTCGTAATCTATTTTTGCAATCAACTCGGTAGATAAATAAACATATATGTACGAGAAAAAAAAAAGTAAGTTGGTGCCGTTATAAGTAATTTCGAGATAAGATGGAAGCCGGTATTGGACTAGAAAAAAAAGCTAGCATTTAATAAAACAGAAATACACAAATTAAATACTGAAATAAAATGGAGTTGTTAATATTTTAAATCTAAAATAAAAAGCATGATTGAAATCACTTATCTCAACAAAAACAATTCCGTTTCCAAATTGCAAACTGTATTGAAAGAAGTTGAGTTAGTAGCGTTCAAAACATTTTTTTTTTAAATTAACCGTTAAAAGAAAATCGTGATTTTATTCTGAACTTAAGCTAGTAACGTTTTAAGAAGCTTACGATATAAAAGAAAAGGCGGATGGGGGGGTCTTCCGAAAGTAAGTTGGTGCCGTTATAAGTAATTTCGAGATAAGATGGAAGCCGGTATTGGACTAGAAAAAAAAAGCTAGCATTTAATAAAACAGAAATACACAAATTAAATACTGAAATAAAATGGAGTTGTTAATATTTTAAATCTAAAATAAAAAGCATGATTGAAATCACTTATCTCAACAAAAACAATTCCGTTTCCAAATTGCAAACTGTATTGAAAGAAGTTGAGTTAGTAGCGTTCAAAACATTTTTTTTTTAAATTAACCGTTAAAAGAAAATCGTGATTTTATTCTGAACTTAAGCTAGTAACGTTTTAAGAAGCTTACGATATAAAAGAAAAGGCGGATGGGGGGGTCTTCCGAAAGTAAGTTGGTGCCGTTATAAGTAATTTCGAGATAAGATGGAAGCCGGTATTGGACTAGAAAAAAAAAGCTAGCATTTAATAAAACAGAAATACACAAATAAAATACTGAAATAAAATGGAGTTGTTAATATTTTAAATCTAAAATAAAAAGCATGATTGAAATCACTTATCTCAACAAAAACAATTCCGTCTCCAAATTGCAAACTGTATTGAAAGAAGTTGAGTTAGTAGCGTTCAAAACATTTTTTTTTTAAATTAACCGTTAAAAGAAAATCGTGATTTTATTCTGAACTTAAGCTAGTAACGTTTTAAGAAGCTTACGATATAAAAGAAAAGGCGGATGGGGGGTCTTCCGAAAGTAAGTTGGTGCCGTTATAAGTAATTTCGAGATAAGATGGAAGCCGGTATTGGACTAGAAAAAAAAAGCTAGCATTTGATAAAACAGAAATACACAAATTAAATACTGAAATAAAATAATATCTTCTCTTTATTTTATGGCATTTTTCACTTCTTGTAGGATGTTAAACACGAAGTTGTTTTTATACCAGACTACTATGAAAAAAATACAAATATATCTAGGCATCCCCGACGGCCTTCCTCGGTTTGCGATCCTGAGGCGATTGGCAATGAACAAAACCTCTTCTCAAAACGAATGTAACGCATCGCGTGATAACCCTCCTAGAACTGAGCAAAATCTTACCCCAGTCCGATAGCAGCACAGTTACTATCGGCCTGATTGGTGTTATATTCTTTTCCTTTTTCTAATCATGTTAAATTTATGGGAACTCATCTCGAGAAAACTGAGTGTATTCCGTAGAATCTTGATGTTTTGTTTTTGTTTCTTTAGTTATCTTAATTAATCAAGCATGTTTTTTAATACTTTACTATTTTCAAATAATAGAATATGCAGTTATCTATTCATATCTTATCGGAGAATATGTATGTACGTATGTATGTATGTATGTATGTATGTATGTATGTATGTATGTATGTATGTATAAAGCATTGAAATATATTTATTGCAATAAGGCTATACAGAAGTGCTTGCGTTTTCATCCCTATAGGATGGAATGCGGACGGCTCTGTTCAAGTTCCATAAATATTTTCATACTTTGCTATTTTATATATATATATATATATATATATATATATATTTATATACGCACATGTATGAACATACATATATATACTTATATACACACATATATAATATATATGTATATCTATATAAGGTATATTGTTAGGTAACGGAAAACTTACGTTTGTGAATATTTACAATTATTTTCTAATTAAAATTAAATTGATGTATATCTATATGAATGCAAGTACACACACACACACACACACACACATATATATATATATATATATATATATACATATATATATATATACTAGCTAAATATTATATTCTAATTTGTTCAGATTTTGTACATATTGAATTGGTGCAAAAATATCGTTTATATACATATATAGGTGAACGTCAAAAAACGACGTTATTTTTGCACCAACCTTATATTATTGCAGTGTTGTGATTTCAAAATTAAACAAAAGTGTTTCGGTACCTTCAGTAGGAATTGAAACCGAAACTGTAGCATTCAAAGCTAATGGTGTTACCACTGTACCAACGTGAAACGCATACAAACTAATAAAAATTAATGTTATAAATAAGCTAAGATGAATATACAAAATGATCACCGATTTTTTTAAACTTTGACCCACTTTCGACCCCTTAAAACATTTCAACCGATCCATAAAAGAACGGCACATAAAAATCCCATCATTTGAGGCCTTTAGCGCCGCTCTGTAACTGTTTTGGGGGAGATAGAGTTTGAAAATATGGAGACGAACAGACAGGCAGACTGACAGGAAAACATGTAGCCGTTTATATATATATATATATATATATATATATATATATATATATATATATATATATATATATATATATATATATATGCGAATGAGAAGGAAAACCTATAGTTAATAAATGGTAATCAATGTTTCGTCCCTATTTCAGGGAATATCGAAACGTTGATTACAATTTATTCATTTTAAGTTTTCCTTATCATTTGCGTAAGGTCAACCATCTTTTTGTATTTTATTTTATTCATATATATATATATATATATATATATATATATATATATATATATATATATATATATAAAACACATCACTTAATAAGCTTAAGGCCTAAGCGATAAAACCACCATGTTTATGCAAAAATATGTTTTTACAATGATTCCCACGATTCTATAAGAATTCGGTGTCATTTTTTAAAACGATTTTTTGTGGGGTGGGTTCCATAAAACACTTATGTTTCCTATATCTCTTACTATTGGAACTAAATCTCTTTTACTGGGGTCTATTTTTAGTTCTGTAAATGCTATATAAGTTTCGGCATTTTAATGACGACATTATGTACTTTTTATAAAGTTTGAATTTTCCCTCCTTTGCTTTCAGTTTAATTTTTTCTTCTTTAATTCTTGATATCTATTTCCGCATTTCTTATCTGCTCTTTCTCTATCCCCATTGTAAATATTTTTTTTTTCTTTTCTATTTTATTTCCTCCCCTGTCTTTCTTTTTTCATTGTCAACATCATTTATCATTTCTCCGCGATCCCGTTTTTTTTTTTTTTTTTTTACATAGGCATCACCACATTATCAAGGCCAAGAGGTCACTCAAGGATAATGGTTAAAGAGTGTACAGTAGAAATTGGACAATATAGTAATCATTAGTAATGAAAATTTGGTAAATTTGATAACTTATATGGAACGGCTCATCAAGAACTTATTTACGTTAGACTTGAAGACAACCATATTGTAGTAAGCCGGAAAGCAGGAAAACGGATGACAATTCCACAGGCGTGCAGTTCTAAGAAAGAAGCTTTGTTCATGGAATCTACGTTTAGGTTTAGGCACAGATAAAGAGTGGGGGAATTATTGATAGTGTTTACAGTTAGACGAGTGTTTCTTGTGAAAGTTTGGCGAGGGGGGACCATAGATTGAAGCTCAGTCGAACACTTTCCATGAAAATAACGATACATCAGAGACAAACTCGCAACATCTCTTCTGTGAGATAGAGGTTGCAAGGAAGAGAAAAGGACATCTCCTACAAGGCTACGAAGTCTATTTTGAACTCTATCAAGGCAGGCCAAGTCCTTTCTAGCAGCTCCTTCCCAGATGTGGCAACAGTATTCCATCCTTGGACGTACCTGGCTCTTATATAGATAGAGAATTGCATCAGCAGTGAGATATCTACCGGATCGATAGAAAGATCCCACCATTTTTCCAGCGGCCTTGGCAACAGATTTGATGTACGTGTTCCACTTAAGATCAGGAGTAATGGTCAAGCCAAGAAGCTTGTCAAAACTTGAGGCCTCCTGAAGACGAGAGCCATTCATTTCAATTGATGCCAGATGTGGATCAGAATGTTGATGATGTAAAGAGAGAAGCTTGGTTTGTGTAGTATTACTTACTTACATACTACCTTCCGTCTTTTCACCTTCCTATTCACGTTGGCTTAATTCCTTCTTTGTAGTTCTATATAAATGTTTAATTGTTGTATTTTACATTTTCAACAATATATCTCCAGATATATTTCCTTAATTTCTAATCTAAATAAGAGAGCATTAATATTTTGTATAATGTTCGCTCTTCTCCCCTTCTGATGAGAAGTATTTAGCTTCAAAATGCCATGGACTAAATGGGTTTTTTCTGTTTTATTCTTTCGTTATTTATTTGAAGATATAATAATGTTTGACGTAACTTTATTCTGCATATTTTATTTAATATGTAAAGTTTCCCTTATGAGCCGTGTTTAGCTTTATATATCGTGATAAATTAGCTTTCTAAATGATTTATTTTTGTTTGGTTCATTTAATAATAATAATAATAATAATAATAATAATAATAATAATAATAATAATAACCTCTGACCTTGGTGGAGGCAGACTAAAACTTGCTGCTCTGGTTTCAAATGATCTGAAATAATAGCAAGGGGAGACTCGATTCCAAATATTTCTCATATATTATACCTCCTTTCTTTTTAAAATAAGGTACGATTATGACTATATCGAATATCAAATAAACCATTATACACAGAAACTTACTTCATGTATGAACGCCAAAGAAATCAGGGAAATATTAGATATTTTGTAATTCGTATGCAAAACTAGGAAAAGAAATGAATATAATTGAAATATTTTACAGCTTTAGAAAAATCAAAAAAAATAGGCACTGGGTGATTATCCCCTTGATGTGCAAGCTTAAAGACAAATGTAACACCCCACTACACAAAGCAGGTCATTACCTTTTCAACGTGCCTTCATTCATTATATTCTGATCAAGATTCGCTGCGATTTGGAACTCATGAATTGCCAGAACAGGTGGTGCGTATATATATATATATATATATATATATATTTACACAGTGATCACCACTTATCAAGGCCCGGAAGCCACTCAGGGATAAGGGATATTGCAAGTACATTACGTTAGTGTGGAGATTTGATGAAGTGTTTATTTAAGGGGGCGGTTCATTAGGAATTTGTTAACGTTGGACTTGAACATATCCAAGTTGTAGTCCGGTGGGAAGCAGGCAGACGGAACAGAGTTCCACGGGCGTGCAGTTCTAAGAAAGAAGCTTTGTTCATGGAATCCGCGTTTTGATTTAGGCACAGATATAGAGTGGGGGAAATTTTTCACAGTGGATTCAGCTAGACGAGTGTTTTTCGTGAAAGATTGGCGAGGGGGGACCAAAGATTGGAGTTCAGACGAGCACCTGCCATGGAAATAACGATAAAACAAGGATAGGCTCGCAACGTCTCTTCTGTGGGAGAGAGCTTGCAGGGTAGAGAAAAGGGCATCCCCTACTAAGCCACGAAGCCTATTTTGTACTCTGTCAAGGCAGGATAGGCTGTTTTTAGCAGCTCCTGCCCAGATATGGCAGCAGTAGTCCATCCTTGGACGTACTTGGCTTTTATATAGATAGAGAAATGCATCAGTAGTGAGATATCTTCTGGAGCGGTAGAAGGATCCCACCATCTTTCCTGCGACCTTGGCAACAGACTTGATGTACGTGTTCCATTTCAGATCAGGGGTAAAGGTCAAGCCTAGAAGCTTGTCAAAACACGGGGTCTCACCCAGACGATATATATATATATATATTGGTAGCCAATTTGAATATTAAAATGCTCATATCTTTAGTTATATAGAACGAAATTTCATGAAAATTTGCAGCGTTTCTCAAGATTAAAATACTATTCTAGAGTTAAAATTTAATGACGATTAGTAAAATATATGACCAATATTTTAAAACCAATAAAAAATGGCAAGATTTGTCTACATGTGTATATATAGTGTCCTGGCAGATCAGCTTACGTTTTGTTGCTTTAGAATGAATTTTGCATAGGGTTTTTTCTTGTTTGGTTATATTCTATTTTACCTACCAGGCTACTAACGTACATAACACACACATATACACATAACATACACACACGAACACACACGGACACACATCCATACACACACATACATATATATATATATATATATATATATATATATAAATTACATATATATAAACGTATATTTTATTAATTACATATAAACATACATAATATATATATATATATATATTTATAAATTGTATACATATACACATTACATATATCTTTACAAATTACATATATGTACAATGCATATATATTTATAAATTACATATATATTTATCAATTTCATATATAGAACATGAAATACATATTGATCAATATCATATATATATATATTACATATATATTTTATATATATATCATATATTTATATTCATAGGATGTAAATATAACAACATATATATGTAAATAATTACATATATATGTATGTATATCTATTACATATATATATTTATGTGTTACGCATTTATACATTATATATATATATTACATATAAGTATGCATATACATTACATATAAATATATATGCATTATATTTAAATAAGCACATATATATACATTATATATTTAACATATTACATATATATATATTATAACTATACGTCACACATATTACATATATATATATACACAACATATATATATTACATATATATATTTTATATATATATATTACATATATACATTACATATACATGTATATATTAAAGCGATGTACACACACACACATATATATACAATATATATATATATACATTACAAATATATTTATAAATTGCACATATATATATGTTCATTAAAATCTATATTTATAAATTAAATATATGCATATATATATATATATATGTATATACATCCAATATATATTTACATTACATAACATAAATAGTACATTACATGTATATTTACATTGAATAACACACACACACACACATACACACACACACACACGCACATATATATATATATATTAACAAATAAAAATTGATGAATAAAGTTACATCTAACTTTATTATATATTTTATTTATATGATAAAAACTTATTTAGGCCATGGCATTTCGAATGCAAATACTTCTCATCAAAAGAGAACCGATATCATACAAAGCATACTATATAGATAAAAGCTGTTTTACGGATGTTTAAATGGAAAGGAAGGAAGTATCTATAACTATATGTTAAAGAAGGTATAAATTACGAAAACAAAAATATCAAAATGTAATTAGAATTAGGGAATAAAACATACGAGAATAGGAATGTAGAGAGTGGGACGATAAATTTGCATGCAGCTTAATTTTAAAACTTTTATTGAAAAAAATCGATTCAGGTAACTTGATTATATAGTAGAGATGACATCTATTCAATATAGCCGCCTTCAGTCTCAATCACCGCCTACATACTGTTCCGAAACCGGGGCATGCGTTTTCAAAAAACCGCTGGCGGGCGCTCGGTGGATGGCATCGACCAGCTGGCTTTGTCGAAAAATTAAAAGATACATCTGCCTTACTTTTAATGCTAGGTTTATTTATGGTGTCTTTTACATTTAATAAAAACCCTTCACAATATTTGCTGATGAGGAAACCTTGTTTGTTAAAAAAACTATATGTAATAATTATTGTCCGTAACTTGATGTCTATCACAATAAAAACACTGTTTTCCGAAACGATCGTACAAATAATTGATTTTGTTGTTGTTCCTTCTCATGAAACGGATTTTTAATTCAATTATAATTTGATTTTTAAATTATCAATCACATTACTAAATATATATAGATGTATATATGGATATATATATATATATATGTATGTATATATATATGATATACATGTATGTATATATATGATATATATGTATATATGTATATATGTATATATATATGATAAATGTATATATAGAGAGAGAGACAAACAGACAGACAGACAGACAGTGAGAGAGAGACTGAGAGAAATTGGATATAGATATCATATAGATAAAGATAAAGACCACGTGAAACGTATTTTTATCTATCTTCAAACTAACTGAACGCTCAATATTTATCTATTATAGGTTTCAGATAGAGAAAGCAATGTATTTTATATGTTTAAAGTGTGTGGTATAGACTCTTAAAAATACATTAAAAGCGTGTGGTGTTTGCAAACTTACGGATGCTAAAATTGTCAGTATTCTAATTTACTTTTTTTCTTTTTTAACATAGGTCTCGCTCTTTTCTGCCGCTTTCTCATGCGGGATGATTTTATTTGTGTCAGGAACTCCGACATTTACCAAATACGAAACTCCGATCGATCTCAAAACTGATTGGGAAAAACTGACCACGCCAAAGATGAGTAAGCTATTCTTCCCGTTGAGTAAACCTTCCACTCTTTCTGACGAAACAACCATTATCCAAGGCAACGACAAATGTCCAGCGAGTTTACAGGAATTCGGCGAGGTGCGAATTCGAACTACTTGTCCCTGGTTTACGAGGACAATAACAAATAATACACTGCTGCCATCATCTCGATCGGAGGCCGTATGTCGCTGTAAAACATGCATCGACTCCAAGGGATGGTATGCTTGCGAACGAATCTACACAGAAATGATGTTTCTTCAACAGACAACCGTTTGCGTTAATGGATTGTGCGTCTATGAGCCGATAAAATTAAATGTCTCAACAGGCTGTGTGTGTGCCAACAGGAGATTTGCCGCAGTGGGTCCTTAACTGGAGCAGGTAATCAATGGATTTGATTAAAAAAAAATAGGCGCTGAGACTGATTTCAATGACAATAAAATAATCTGAGGATAGAACATCCGTTGGAAAACATTCAATCATAGGTAACTTTAGGTTTCCCTACAGTACACACATATATACAGATACACACACGCATATATATATATATATATATATATATATAGTCTAAAGAAGCTTTGATTAGAAACAAATGTAAAAAATAAAAATCAGGAATGCAGTTTAAATTCCCGAAAAAGAAATTTAACCAAACGCAGACTTAGCACCTACATAACCCGACTTCTGAAAGTTTATAATTACAAAAGAAAATTCAATTACATAGGGATGAAAAAAGCTTTAACTAAAAATGTTTAAATAGAAGTAGATGTTCTACTTGCATAAGTCGATTTCTCAAAAGTCTTCAATTTTAAAAGAAAATTTAACTGTATAAGGATGAAAAATGGAAACCTTAACAAAAATCTTTTAAATAGAAAACGCAGATCCTCAGTTGCCTACCATGTAGCTGTTTCGGAGAGTTAAAAACAGGACGGCTGTTATATATATATATATATATATATATATATATATATATATATATATATATATATATATATATATATATATATATATATAAGCAGGACTGAATTCAACTATTTTGTGATTTATTTCCTCACAACGAAACAAGCAATCAAGTAGGTCCGGACTACAAAGGTATACAAACTGTTCATAACCTTTAACCTCTTACCATCAACCAATGTTCCTGCTTTAGTGTATGGCATTCTAAAAGGAGGGAAATGCATAACATATGGTCCCCTGAAGCTGATGGTAAGCTCAAAAGCTTTACATGGCCCTGATAACTTGTTCATGATCAATTGCATGTCCTTTTGTGAATGTGATACATGGTCTGCGCCATCTGCATTTTAAAGTGCAAAAACAAGTTTCTAAAATGTTTTAGACTTTGCTTTGACGAACTTCACTCCAATATTGCAATTGTTACATGCGTACATTATAATATATATATATACATGTATATACACATATATATACATAGACTTATATGCATAAATGCATATATATATATACTTATATACACACACATATATATACATGCATATAGATATATGCATAAATACTTATATATGCTTATATACACATACACATATATATAACCACACATATACATGTATATACATATATACACGTCCATATATATAAATATATATATATATATATATATATATAGAGAGAGAGAGAGAGAGAGAGAGAGACGTAAATATAATTTTATGAGTAAAAAGCTTTTTTGTAATATATCTATTCAAATAAAATTAGATTTGCATATTTATATTCATTTTTATGATAATATGTATTGCTACATAAATTAACCGATCATTGTGAAATGGTTTATTAGCTGCTTGGCGTAAGAAATCAAAATTTTGGCTATGTTTAGTTAATTTGAATTTTAACTAAAGGGAGTAAAAGTGAATGGAAGCCATTCTTAAAGATTCAGTTTCTTCGCACCTAAGTGGAATAAATTTTATAATGATATTTATGAAAGTTAATAATAGCTATTAGATATCAATTAATAAATAGTTCACAAAATTTCGATACTGTCAAGTATTTTAAATGATTTTAGGCAGCATATCATGTGTATAAAAAACTGAAACTCGATTATTTCAGATTTACATAGTATTTAACCTATAGTGATTAGACGCCAATTAAGCGAAAGATTTCCTGAATTTTCATATATTTTACAACCAATGTTTAAATATATTTTAGAATCAAAATTATGCGATGGATTTTGTTGAAAATTGGAATAAGGATTCTAGACATTAGGTTTAATATCGTTATAGCTTGATTTCACTCGGAAAAATGGCGTGTCATTTACCAACTGCACCACTAAATTCGCGTCAGGATATTTGTAAATTAAATAACATAATTCACATTTGAGGGGTATTTGTGTATTCATGCCTAATACCTATTGTTTAAATTTCGAAAGATTGAGAGTCATCTGTATTTTCAATAAACTAAATTAAACTAAATATAGGCCAAAATTGGAGCCCATAATCTTTGCAGCTGTATTTTAAAATTCATACGTTTGTTTATTTATGAATGAATCCTAGACATACGCATATATGAGCATATACACATATTTTATAATATTTAATAATTTATATTTTTGAGTTCAAAATAGACTTCGTAGCCTCGTAGGAGATGTCCTTTTCTCCTCCTTGCAACCTCTATCTCACAGAAGAGATGTTGCGAGTTTGTCTCTGATGTATCGTTATTTTCATGGAAAGTGTTCAACTGAGCTATGGTCCAAACTTTCACAAGAAACACTCGTCTAGCTGTAAACACTATCAATAATTCCCCCCACTCTTTATCTGTGCCTAAACCTAAATGTAGATTCCATGAACAAAGCTTCTTTCTTAGAACTGCACGCCTGTGGAATTGTCTTCCGTTTTCCTGCTTTCCGGCTGACTACAATATGGTTGTGTTCAAGTCTAAAGTTAATAAGTTCTTGATAAGCCGTTCCATATAAGTTATCAAATTTACCAAATTTTCATTACTAATGATTACTATATTGACCAATTTCTACTGTACACTCTTTAACCCTTATCCTTGAGTGGCCTCTGGGCCTTGATAATGTGGTGATGCCTATGTAAAAAAAAAAAAAATTACTGTGTATAAATAAATAGCTAATATACGCATACTATTTATTCAACGTGTAAATACGTGTATTCTATTTACATTGTAGATGTGTTTATTGTGTATAAATATATTTTTTTACATATTTTATATTACCAAATATTCAATATTTTATATCATTTTGTGTTGTAAACGCCGGACATTTTTATGGACAAAGTAATATTTTATTTTTTATTTATCTTAATATACACACGCATATCTTGGCGTTATAAGTTTTGTAAAAAACATATGACATATAATAAATTATATGTACGTAATATTTTCACATTGATGGATGAGAAACACTACCTTGATAATTAAAAATTGTGTAAAATTGTTTCATTACACTGAATAAAACAAAACTATTCAAGTGAGTTGAAATTGTTTTTACGAATTTGTTTGTCTTTTTCGCAATTTATTTTTGTTGAAACGGTAAATACTTGTTGATTGGTTGGTTGGTTGGTTGTTTTCGTTTTACGGCATATCAACCCTTTTCAGGTTATTTAATGCCGAATCCGGTGATTTTGAAGAAAAATTTTTTAATAGAATATATTTGTTTTTTGCAAGTCAGTTCCTATTTAACCCATAGTTGGGACCCTAATGGGTACTATCACTCCGGGTCAGAGTGGATCTGGGAGCAATGGTAATTAAAGGGTGGCTCCATACTCCCCAAAGCCCGCAAGCTGGGGCCTCACCATCGGATATAGTTTAAGGTCATATCCAGGACCCCCATTGAGGGACTTTTACCCTCTGCAGGAGGGCAGTCGGCGTATTCTAATGCCCCACCGACAATACTTGTTGAGTTTATCTGTCTACTTATATCGGTTGACAACGCCCGGAACGCGTTTAAACCCAGTGTAGATAGAAGAAATGATCTGGACAGAAACCTATAATCTTTGACGAAAGTGGATCCAGTTTTCAATTTACAGACTTATGTTTTTATACAAAACTGTCTCCAATGTCTTCATCATAAGAAGACATAACAGCTACGACTTTTTGTTGAGGACATTATAATATAACAAGCAAGGGGGAAATATATTATTATTTATGTAGAGAAAACATAGATTACTAACTGAAATGAACGTGATAATAAGAAATCCGTCGTTTATGAGGTGATTATTCCAAAATTCTCCCAACCTTATCATCAAGATTTACACAGGGATTATGATGGGCAATTTTAAACAGCTGTTCTGTATACACGGCATATTATTTATTCACTAATCAGAGCAGCCTAAATTTATGTGATAAAACTATTCTATACACCAATGAATTAAATATATTTGGCCAGCAATGTATTCACATATTAAAACGTAATCTATGTCCCACCAAAAAAAGTTACACATTTTTACGGCAATTACTTGGTCGCCATTTACGTCACACAACATTAAATCTGACTAGAAAAGTTAAGAGTCTTCCACGCTTTTTTGTTCATTTTTAATAGATATATAGGCAAATATATTTTGTGGGCGTAAGGTACAATTAGCATCTACTTTTCTCAACAATGAATTCGTCATTGGATTGCTGCAACACCTATGATCTGATCACTGAAACCTAACATCCTGTATCAGTGTTTTATAATCATATTCTAGACTCAGGTATAAGGGACACGATTAGCATGCGTCAGTTGTAAGGACACAGTGGCTGCACACAGAAAAGGCGCCGTTGAGAGTCCAAAATTACTAAATAAATGAGACAGATTTAGAGTGTCGGCTTTGTTTTTGATGACACGTTGTTAGAGATCTTTTTTAACGGGTGTTGTTTATCTCTCGCGTTGTCCATGAAAAGACGAAACAATGTTATTGCTGCTGTTAATGCTAAGAGCGACCGTCTCGTGGTTTTATGAAGATAAGAAAAAAGTACTATTGCTAATTATGCTACTGTTGCTACTGCTAATGCTACAAGGAATTACTTAACTATACACATCTAACCGTTACTATTTTGAAGTTATGCATAAACTGCAATATGCAAAAGCCATTTACTGGTGAATGAGACGTGACGTGATTCAAGAAATTAAGGTTGGTGACGAGACTTCAGTAGGTTGGTGATGCGACTGACTATGGGAGATCTAATAGCAAGAGCAAAGGTGCTTACAATGACTAGAGACCAAAATCACATGTGTTCACATCGCAATAAATCTGCAGTTCTTATCAATAATGACCGAAACAATGGTGTAATTTTCTATTGATGTGGTAACAAGGGTCACATAGAAACTAATGCGGCAAGATTAGACATAGGGCCCAGGACTGTTCGAGATACGAATCAAAGGACGAGACATCAGTACCAGACTTCTCCCCCAACAAAAAGTAAAACAGAAACACGATGACTACTGAAGGCGCGTCTCGTACATGCTGCGGCAATTGAGTGGTCACCATTTCTAAAGACGAAAACAATCTTGTCAGGATCAATCTTCTGGTGTTGCCTAGTAAACTACTGGGGTTAGATCTGTTTTTAGAGATCTATGCGATAAAGACATAAAGTATGAATGTTCTGTCTACATGAACGCCTTGTGTCGGAAATAGAAAATACCCTACGTGTACGACCATCTCCATCATTGAACCTGACTTTATAAATAGCTTCGACCTTGGGAGACAAGAATGGATGGAAAGTGGACAGCTAATAGTGCAACTGAAGGACTGCGCAATTACGTGTGCAATCATCGGTTTGCTGCGAAAATTCGACCAGAATGTGATCTGAGGCTCTAAGTATGAATGAATAAGGGTTTGATCGTGCGATTCCCGAAAGAAAGGTTCGAAGCTCATATGCGAACTTAGCAATAATATAGACACATTCACGGCAAACTCTGATGTTTGCGTTGCTAAAATGCTCTAATGGAGCCAAAAGGGAAGCTAAGCCTCTCTATTAAACTTCCAACTATTAGTCCACAAGACACCTTGACCATACAAAAATTTCGAGATGGAGAGAAAGACTAGTGTTTGACACGTCTGGAAATACAATTGAATGTGGCTCCCATTGTTATAAAAGCTGTCGTCAACATGATGTTATCGTAAGAGAAATAAATGGGTTGCGTAATATCAGCTTACATCGACGATATCATCTCAGGAATATTTGGCTCGATTTAGACTGGAATTTAAGGACCTACAACTGTTAGGAGACGAGACATGGGTTTGTATAGTGGTGGTTGGACTGTCTGCAATCATCGACATGGTGCGTGTGGCCGAACTATGAATCTGTTCAGTTATGCCGCTAGTAATGATGGGAGCGAGTCAGCTCTGTGTGTTTCCACTAACGAACACTTTAATACTCGTAGTAACTCTGGTCGGTGTGTGTTCGATATTCAATTAAGGATAAGTAGATCTCGAATAAGAAAAAAAAACACCAGGTAGTTAAATAATTTCTTGGATTTTGAAGTAATTTGGAACCCTTTAAACTGGCTATTCCCGAGTAATACGGGGATTAAATGCAAAATTTTAGGACGCAGTTATAGAATTAATAAAATAATTTTTACGAACTTTTACAGATATGGACCTGGTCAGGCTAGTGTGTCTAACGAAGTTGCTCTGGATAACAGGAAATGAGAAGGAGCTGTTTTTTTAAGAAGACAAGCGAAAAGATAATATCACAGTCGAACTGCTTGGTAACCCTAGTAAGTAACTTGGACCCTGGCGAGAAATTGATCCAAAAGTATCGAGAAGGAATCAATAAATTCGATGAGACTCGGCAGCAATTAACTAGGAAAAACTTATAAGGATGTAGACGAAAATTCCTGAATATAAAATCCCTTAGAGAATAGGTTAAGGTGTTTAAGATGCGGAGCCACTTACTTATTTGAGAAGGTTGAATTGGTTGGTAACTAGACCAAGAAGGGTAGTAATATCTATAATAAGCAAGGTCTTAGGATCCTTAATCGGAGTAGCTACTGAAATAAAGTATCGAACGGATTAAATCACGAATAAATGAACAAGAAACAAGGCAGAAAACCTTAGTCAAGGTAAATATGGAGAGGCTGTCG
This sequence comes from Euprymna scolopes, assembly GCF_053919585.1. Lineage (NCBI taxonomy): Eukaryota > Metazoa > Mollusca > Cephalopoda > Sepiida > Sepiolidae > Euprymna > Euprymna scolopes. The sequence goes on along the minus strand of NC_136482.1, from coordinate 69,148,110 downwards.
ATACTAAATATTACGAAAGTAGACATTCCGAAAAATCGAGATAGTATTAATTCCACGATCAGCTAATTACAGATTCTGTAGGAAGAAGTTCGGAAAGTCTCCAGTAAGATAGAGACGGAAATATTCAGAGAAGTATTTTTGCAGAAATACTTCCAAATTCTAAATATTTTAAGCCGGCTGAGGCAGACTGAACAGTCATTATTTATATAGACTGAATATATAGGCCCTGGTTGTGAAACTTGGCTCCTAGTGTAATAAGCCCCGAACAATTGTGGTAAGTGCTCAGTAGCATAAGACAGAAACTTCCTTCCCTTCTGAGATTACAAAAACCTATAATGTAGTGCACTACTAGACAATAAGAAGATACTTGTTTGTTTTTGTTCCCTCTGGGACCGAAGGAGCAGATACAGATGATTACTTGTCCCCTTACCCACTGAATGCACTCCTGTTGAGGTTTGTGACCAGTTTTCAGACAGAGCCGGAATTTCACAACCTTCAATGTGACTGTGGACAGATTTATTTAACTGAGCCGGCAGCATGTACATGGATTGTGTCCGGCCAAAGCGAGATAAAATTGTCCAAAGTGTGCGGAAATACTGCCGTCGGCATGATCATACCGTCGGCATGATCAAATGTGGTAGAATTGGACAAAAGATGCGGAGCCTACGGAAAAAGCATAGGGTTGCCTGCGTATTACTAGTCCGAGGAGACGTGCCTATTGAAAACACTTGATTTAGAGCAAGTGAACGCCCAGTTGGGTAACCTCAAAAAAAAAAAAACTGGGGGGCCCAATTGTCCGACACGCTTCTCCGCGAGCGAAGTTCTAATTAGCAAAACTGTTAGAGAAACTGGACAAGGTTAATTTGGGGGAACTGCAGATCAGGTTGAAATGCCTGGGGTGGTAATGAGTCAAAGATCAGCTTCTATAGGGCAACAGGGGTGATAAGAGTGGTATGCATGATCGTGGTTCTGATTGTGAAATTGATGGCAACAGTGTGCCATGTAATAAAACGAATGCAAGGGCGTGACAGTAAGAAAAACCTCAAGGCTACCTACACCGACGTCGAGGGTAGTCCTGGTCAAGGGTCACCAGAGGCCAAACCGACAACGATCAAATCAAACTCAACACTGACGCGTACCAAGTGGAGGAAAGCACCCAATACCCTGAGATCCAGGAAACAAACTAATGAACTGAATAAAATTGATGAATTCGATAATTCTATCTATATTCTTTATTTCAGAGACATATAAAAACTTTTGCATGATTAGGGCATGTTAAATCAGTTTTATTCTATTACAGGTGGAATGAGAGGTTCGAGAAAAGTACCCCTGTACAAATAGGGTTGACTTTGCTATTAGTGGGTTAGACTTACCCATTTCATTAGAAGATGTGCGAGTTAAGGGAGCGATTGTGACTCAATCTCTTTTAGAACGGATTTAACGGTAATGATTGTTATAATAGAGATTAGTCAAAGCTTTTATTATGTGAAATAATATTAAGTAATTCCCGATTGTCTTGTTGATTCCCCCTTGCCGGCTGGTAATTCAACTCAAAATCTAGGAAAAAATAACTGCAGCTGAACGGATGTGAGTTGGTAATAATAATTGAATACTAATACGGTTGTGCCAATGAATCAATGATAAACTAGGAACTAGTATTGGAATTGTTTTGGTTTGACTTTTGGGTGACGATGACTCCTAAGTAAACCTTCGCAGAACCGCTGGCGTGAGAAATTTCTCGATGGAAAATTACCCACGAGGGATGCTTACGTAAGATTGACAATTGGCAATAGGAACGAGCATAAGTGTGACGAGTCGATTTCCCATTGGGTAAAGTATACGCCCGAGAGCGTCCGACCCTTTCCGACCCAATTATAAAATGACGTGCACTAGCAAATTTCGACAGTAAGAATACGGAGTTCAAGACAGTCGAGCGAGAGTAACAGAAAGAGTCGAGAGTGCGAATCTGCACAAGCTCTCTCGCTGCATGATGACAAACGAGATTCCCCAGATTGGGGTACGTCACCTACGTACCCAGGCGAGAAAAACTCTTATCTCACGAACCCCATAGACGCCCCGCGCCGCCCTAATTGTAGCTAGCTGCAGACTTCTCCGAAAGAAAAGAGAAAGAAGTGTATCACAGAAAAGGACAAAGGAAAGTGTATCTCTTAAAGAGAGAGGGGAAATACGAGCTGACATGTTGTTGAGAATTCAGCGAGACTGTGGTCGGTATTCAAAACAATTTTTTTTTAGCTGACTTGGTGTGTGTATAACACGATCTATGTACGGGGTATTTCTCTAACGGACTATTGGCTTGACGCCCTTCAAATCTATATCTAACCATCTTTTGTTGTCACAGCATTGTATATTGTACAGATTTTTTAAAACTTTGTCATTATCTAGTTTCTGACAATATAATCCTCGTATAGAAACTGATTAAAGGATTTGTTCGTCCTTTGTTTGTTTGTTTGTTTGTTTGTTTGTTTGTTTGTTTATTTTGGGGGGGTTGTTTTTTGTTTTTTTTGCTATTTGTTGTTTCTTGGCCGTTTTTTGTATGACTTCTAGAGTTAACTTGCTTTAAATTGAAGGGCCACCCAGATCAATCTTGGGGCTATCTCGTGGACATTTCGTGCGAAGAATGAAGCGTCAACCCTGTCTTCACGCAGATCGATCACGACCAAACTATTGTAATGTGTGAGCTATTTTGGGTGACACATATAGCTGTTGAACTGTGTTCGGGTGTTCCGTAATTCCGGATACCCCTGCGTTCGAACAAGTGAATACACGTTAGGGTCTTCGTTGGCTTATATCCTTGTCTAGAAGTATCTCAAAGCTCAATCGCCTTAGTACTTGTTCCAAGTTACCGATACGATTTATCCAGGCGTTCACCGTCCATATGGAAGGGGAGGTGAAAGACGGAAACTAGTCCTTTGTTTCCCTATATGTTCCCTGCGCAAGATAATTCGCTGGTGATGATTTCAGTCTGTGACTTTCTTATGCACTCTGCTTCTGTTGCAAAAAGGGTGTTTCGTGTGTTGTACTCCATACACCTAATAAGTATTTGGGGTCTATATCCCGCTGTTGTCAACAACTTGTAGATCATATCAGTCGATGCGTGTATCATGTTTTGGCCTTTTTGTTGACAAAACTTTTCTTCTTGTTCTCCTTAATTTTTGATAAATCCACGAGTAAACCAGTCTCAGATATTAGATAAAGGCAAGTTTTGGCATTCTCTACAAATTCCTTAGCATTGCTCCTTACATTTTTGAGGCTTGCTCCAATCCTAACACTTCAGGGTGGGAGGTGTAGCATCAACCGACTCCTTCATGCCGTTAACCACGTCAAATAGTTTTTACCTGAAAAAAAGAAAACTGTGGAAAAAGGACAAAAGACAAACAAACAAATAAAAGACAAGAGACATGTGGTGACCGTAATCATAAAAGGTAATCCAACAAGATATAACGTAGTTCAGTGAAAAAATCAGAAAATAGTTCAATAAATAATGAGAGGGTCGATATTCACTTCCTTCTCACCACAAATTTCTTTCTGTGTTCCACCTGCAATTTTTCACTAGTATAATTGACTCCTATTTCAATTCCCTGAATTACTAATAAGATGCGTTCGACTTTCAAGTAGCATAAATAAGCAAGTATCAATATTTATCGCAATAATGGTATAAAACCTCATTTCAACAGTATTTTTAAGAATAAAAAGCACTGAGATAAAAGGAGGAAATGTAAATTCGCTTAAAAAAATCGTGAAGGAGAAATCCTTCTCCACTGAAATCAAATAACAAGTGCCACGATCGAGTAGACTTTCATTTATGAGAGTGGAAATTTTTAATTTTCCATCGGAAACTTCCATAAAGAAAACCACTCCTGTTATCTTGTCGATTTTGTTGTTTTAAAATAGTTTTTAGCGACAGAAAATAGGTCAATTCAAATTATAATTCTTCCTCAGAGAAAAAAAATAGACTTTTCGTTTTTTTTTTTGTTTTTTTTTTTTGTAAAAAAAATCGCTTCGGTGTTATCATTATATTTTAGAACTAAGGAGTTTTAACTGAACCAAATCTGAATTTTGCTGAACTAAACGTAAACGTTAGGTTGTTCGGTTTAAATTCTGTATAAGTACATGAATGTTTTATTCACAATTCTATACACACCCAAGAAATATTTTATACGAAAAAAAAATAATTCTTAATATATATTGTATGAATATTAAATGAATAGTATATACGAATGATTCAATGTTTAATATATACTCTATAAATATCCAATTAATACTGTATACAAAAAATTCAATGTTTAATATGTATTCTATAAATATCAAATTAATTGTGTAAAAAGGAATTCACTGTTTAATATACATTCTATAAATATGAAATAAATAGTGTATACAAAAAATTCAATATTTAATATATATTCTATAAATATAAAATTAATAGCGTATACGAAAAAATTCAATGTTTAATATAAATTCTATAAATATCCAATTAATCATGTATACAAAAAAATTCAATGATTCAATATATATTCTATACATACGAAATTAAAAGTGTATACAAAAATTCAATGTTTAATATAGATTCTATAAATATCAAATTAAAACTGTATAGAAAAATATTCCTTGTTTTATATATCTTAGATAAATATCCAATTAATTATGTATACAAAAAATGTAATGTTCATTATATATTCTATAAATATCTAATTAATAGGGTTTACAAAAAAGTCAATGTTTAATATATATTCTGTAAGTATCGAATACATAGTGTATGCAATAATTCAATGTTAAATATATTTTCTGTACATATTAAATTAATAGTGTATAAAAAATTCAATATTTAATATATATTCTATAAATATCCAATTAATAGTATATACGAAAACATTCCATGTTTAATATATATTCTATAAATATCCAATTGATAGTGTATACAAAGAAATTCAATGTTTAATCAATATTCTATAAATATCAAATCAAAAGTATATACGAAAAATTCAATGTTTAATATATATTCTGTAAATATCCAATTAATAGTGTATACAAAAAATGTAATGTTTAATACATATTCTATAAATATCAAATTAATAGTGTATACAAAAAATGCAATAAATCATATATTTTCTGCAAATATCAAATTAATAGTGTATACAAAAAATGCAATGAATAATATATTTTTTGCAAATATCAAATTAATTGTGTACACAAAGAATTCAATGTATAATATATATTCTATAAATATCAAATTAATAGTAAATACGAAAAAATGTCAATATTTAATCCGCAAATCATGTAGAAATGAGAAAAAGACACGACAAAATACAAAATCATGTCTACCATCTTTGTTTCAGTTTTCTTTTTAAGTTTTTCTGTGATTTCTTTAAATAGTTTATATATGCTTATTTTCTCACTAGTGTTGTACAAGGTTGATTTTTGATAAGTTTTTTTCTTAGAGTAAAGAAACCTATCTTTCTATAAAACAAACTATGTTTTTTTTTTAAATTTTAAAATATCATTTTTTTACTACAGTCCCATAGGGAGCCAGAAATGTAATAATACGTTATTTCATGTTTCACAATTGTATAAGTAAAGTTATAGATCTTTCTATTTAACGTACTAAACTGGTTTTACTAACCTAACTGTAACTTTAAACTAACCGTAAAATAAGTTTCAGGTTAATCTCGCATTTGTTAGACGTGCAATGTCATATGTGATATATATATATATATATATATATATATATATATATATATATATATATATATATATATATATATATATACATTAATGTCCGTTGTTCTTTAAAAAATGATTGTTTTAATATGAAAACTAAAGCAAAAATTTATATTCCAAGTCAAGATATCGTCCAGCATGTTATTTTGAAAATAATTTAAAGTTATATTTAAAGATCGTTGAAAAAACTATTATTTTGTTTTTCGATTATTTTGTGAAACGTAGCTCTTGTCTGTTTGTATTTTCTTTGGCGAATAATCGTTATTTTAATTTAATTGTTTTCTGTTTTTGGGACGGACTTTCAATTGCCCCCTTTTTAAAACTCTTTTAAAATACAATAAACAATAAATCGATAAAAGCGCAGGGTAATCTCATATGAGATGTAATTTTCTTCCTTGCAACAATCTTAAATAATATAACGTGATCTAATATTTTTCCATGGCAGGAATTTACTTCCGATCCCAGCATGAAAAAGTTCAAACAACCAACGAGCGACAGATTTCAATTATTTAAAAAATAAGTAACGTGAAGATTTGTTTTATTTTTTTAGGAAAAAGTATTATATTATAATAGTGTTGCTCGAAAACGTTTTCAAAAACTGCGTCCAAATGTTTGAACGTATGTTGCGTCGATAAAAAAAATTCATAATAAACTTCTAGTTAAAAAAGGAGGGGGTATTGTTGAAAAAGTAGCAAAATCTAGCATGTCGCCCTAAAATATTATAAAAATAAAATCGTAATAATTTACGTATGGGAATTGCCGACATCGGAAACCTAATTGTTGAAAATTTGTTAAATACTACATTCTTCTCTATTCTAGAATGTGGGGAATGAAATGTATATGGAATAGAAGATAAACCGATCGAAAGTATTCAGTGTGTAGATCCAGAATTAATAGTCAATATTCTTTGTTTCACGTGATGATAATAAGAAAAAACTATAGAAAAAATAAAATAGGGACACATAAATAATAGCAGAAAGGCATTGCTGACTACAAATGATGGGACGTGTATGTTACAATCAAGATGAGTGCCCAGATGACTGGAATCTTAGAGAGACCTTTATTCTTCGAAAACGATCAGAAAGACTGGAAGAAGGAAAGTGAAAATGTGTGAGCTTTCGTTGTTTATACGTAAAATCTAGTGCTGTGTGTAAGCAATGATTAGAGTTAATAAATGGAATATTGACTGCAAATAAAGCCTATGTAACTTTATTACCTGTGAATGCGAAAAACATGGGAGTAGGTAATTGCCGGAGAGTGAAAGTATTTTCTACTTTCTTTGTCAAATACGTAATTGAGAGAAGCAGATATTCTGGAATAAATGTCAAAAACCTTTACAGAAAACAAAGTGTAGTCATATATTTTCAGAAACGCACATTGGTAAGTTCTCTAAATGATTAGTAGAAAAAATAGGATATCACATTTTTATTCAAATCTATAATAGCCAAATAAAATGGGAGAATCGACTTTAATTCATTTAGTTCATAAAAAGAGATTTTTCCTTCTATCTGTCTGCAAATCCCAAATTTTTTTAACATAATAAATACCTCGCGGATTTTTCCCATAAGTGTATACGCAAAGGGTTTTATAATGTTACTATTGATTTCCGACGAAAATGTTTATAAGTTTAGTAAATCGAATATATAAATAACGATTCCATCACGAACTATTTCAACGGTTGCTTTGTTTTATTTAGTTTTTTTCTCTTTTTTATAATTTAAATCCTGTATGTTTTTCCTCGCGCATAAAATGGTTATGAAATATTAGTGAAATGGAATCCATGGTGAGGGTGAATACCATCTAGACCTATCACAAGAAACAAAGAGTACTGGAAATCCGGAGAGACTTTTTCCATTCAGCGTCCAAAGAATACAATCTGGTTGTATCGGTTAGCGATCTCGAGTAATGACCAATATGAGAAATAGTAAGAAATAACACTAAGAAACCGTACAAACTATAAAAATAAGAATACATAATAAGAATAAATAATAATAAAGAAATAATAATAAAGAAATAATAATAAAGAAATAATAATAAAGAAATAATAAGAAGAAAAATAATAAAGAAATAATAATAAAGAAATAATAAGAAGAAAAATAATAAAGAAATAATAATAAAGAAATAATAAGAAGAAAAATAATAAAGAAATAATAATAAAGAAATAATGATAAAAGAATAATAATTTAATACTAATAATAATAATAAAGAAATAAGAAGAAGAAATAATAATAAAAAATAATAAAGAAATAATAATAAAGAAATCATAATAAATAAATAATAAGAAGAAAAATAATAAAGAAATAATAATAAAGAAATAATAAGAAGAAAAATAATAAAGAAATAATAATAAAGAAATAATAAGAAGAAAAATAATAAAGAAATAATAATAAAGAAATAATAAGAAGAAAAATAATAAAGAAATAATAATAAAGAAATAATAAGAAGAAAAATAATAAAGAAATAATAATAAAGAAATAATAAGAAGAAAAATAATAAAGAAATAATAATAAAGAAATAATGATAAAAGAATAATAATTTAATACTAATAATAATAATAAAGAAATAAGAAGAAGAAATAATAATAAAAAATAATAAAGAAATAATACTAAAGAAATCATAATAAATAAATAATGATAAAGAAATAATGATAAAGAAATAATAAAAAAAATAATAAAGAAATAATAATAAAGAAATAATGATAAAAGAATAATAATATAAATAATAATAATAATAATAAAGAAATAAGAAGAAGAAATAATAATAAAAAATAATAAATAAATAATAACAAGGAAATTATAATAAAGAAATAAAGATAAAGAAATAATGATAAAGTAATAATAAAGACATAAGAAGAAGAAATAATAATAAATAAATAATAATAAGGAAAAAATGATAAATAAATAATAATAAACAAAAAATGATAAAGAAATAATGATAAAGAAATAATAATAAAGAAATAATGATAAAGAAATAATAATAATAATAATAAATAAATAAATAATAATAACTAATAATAATAAATAAATAAATAATAAATAAATATTAATAAGGAAGTAATGAAAAAGAAATAATAATAAAGAAATAATAATAAAGAAATAATAATAAAGAAATTATAATAAAGAAATAATAATAATAATAATAATAATGATAATAATAATAATAATAAAGAAATAATAAGGAAGAAATAATAAGAAGGAAAAAATAAAAAGAAACAATAATAAAGAAATAAGAAGAGGAGAGAATAATAAATGAAATTAATAATAAATAATAATACGAAAGAATAATTAGAAATAAAAATAGGAAATTAAAATAAAGAAAGTAAAAAAGAAATAATAATAAAAAAAATAATACAGAAAGAATAGTAAAGAAATAATAATATAGAAATAAGAAGAAATTGTAATACAGAAATAATTCAGAAATAATAAGAAGAAATATTAATAAAGAAATAAATATAAAGAAATAATAAGAAGAAATAATAATAAAAGTAATCATAAAGAAATAATAATAAAGAAAAAATAAAGAAATAATAATAAAGAAATAATAAAGAAGTAATAAAGAAATAATAGTAAAGAAATAAATATAAAGAAATAATAATAAAGAAATAATAAAAAAATAATAATAAAGAAATAATAAAGAAATAATAAAGAAATAATAAAGAAATAATAGTAAAGAAATAAATATAAAGAAATAATAATAAAGAAATAATAATAAAGAAATAAATATAAAGAAATAATAATAAATAAATAATAATAAAGAAATAAAATTAAACAAATAATAATAAAGAAATAATAAAGAAATAATAAAGAAATAATAAAGAAATAATAGTAATGAAATAAATATAAAGAAATAATAAAGTAATAATAATAAAGAAATAATGAAGAAATGATAAGAAATAAGAAAAAGGCATAAGAAGTAATATCAATGATAACTAATAAGAAACGATGTTAAAATACATGAGTACAATAAGGAATGATAGTAAGAAATAAGATAAAGGAAACACAATAAGGAATGATAGTAAGAAATAAAATAAAGGGAACACAATAAGGAATGATAGTAAGAAATAAAAAAAAGGGAACACAATAAGGAATGATAGTAAGAAATAAGATAAAGGGAACACAATAAGGAATGATAGTAAAAATGAAATAAAGGGAACACAATAAGGAATAATAGTAAGAAATAAAATAAAGGGAACACAATAAGGAATGATAGTAAGAAATAAAATAAAGGGAACACAATAAGGAATAATAGTAAGAAATGAAATAAAGGGAACACAATAAGGAATGATAGTAAGAAATAAAATAAAGGAAACACAATAAGGACTAATAGTAAGAAATGAAATAAAAGAAACACAATAAGGAATGATAGTAAGAAATAAAATAAAGGGAACACAATAAGGAATGATAGTAAGGAATAAGATAAAGGGAACACAATAAGGAATGATAGTAAGAAATGAAATAAAGGGAACACAATAAGGAATAATAGTAAGAAATAAAATAAAGGGAATACAATAAGGAATGATAGTAAGAAATAAGATAAAGGGAACACAATAAGGAATGATAGTAAGAAATGAAATAAAGGGAACACAATAAGGAATAATAGTAAGAAATGAAATAAAGGGAACACAATAAGGAATGATAGTAAGAAATAAGATAAAGGAAACACAATAAGGAATGATAGTAAGAAATAAAATAAAGGGAACACAATAAGGAATAATAGTAAGAAATAAATAAAGGAAACACAATAAGGAATGATAGTAAGAAATAAATAAAGGAAACACAATAAGGAATGATAGTAAGAAATGAATAAAGGGAACACAATAAGGAATGATAGTAAGAAATAAGATAAAGGGAACACAATAAGGAATGATAGTAAAAATTAAATAAAGGAACCATCATAAGGAATGATAGTAAGAAATAAATAAAGGAAACACAATAAGGAATGATAGTAAGAAATGAAATAAAGGAAACATCATAAGGAATGATAGTAAGAAATAAATAAAGGAAACACAATAAGGAATGATAGTAAAAATGAAATAAAGGAAACATCATAAAGAATGATAGTAAGAAATGAAATAAAGGAAACATCATAAGGAATGATAGTAAGAAATGAAATAAAGGAAACATCATAAGGAATGATAGTAAGAAATAAATAAAGGAAACACAATAAGGAATGATAGTAAAAATGAAATAAAGGAAACATCATAAGGAATGATAGTAAGAAATAAGATAAAGGAAACACAATAAGGAATGATAGTAAGAAATAAGATAAAGGGAACACAATAAGGAATGATAGTAAGAAATGAAATAAAGGAAACATCATAAGGAATGATAGAAATAAATAAATAAAGGAAACACAATAAGGAATGATAGTAAGAAATAAGATAAAGGAAACACAATAAGGAATGATAGTAAGAAGTAAAATAAAGGGAACACAATAAGGAATGATAGTAAGAAATAAATAAAGGAAACACAATAAGGAATGATAGTAAGAAATGAAATAAGGGAAACACAATAAGGAATGATAGTAAGAAATAAGATAAAGGAAACACAATAAGGAATGATAGTAAGAAATAAGATAATGGAAACACAATAAGGAATGATAGTAAGAAATAAGATAAAGGGAACACAATAAGGAATGATAGTAAGAAATAAAATAAAGAGAAAACAATAAGGAATGATAGTAAGAAATAAATAAAGGAAACATCATAAGGAATGATAGTAAGAAATAAAATAAAGAGAAAACAATAAGGAATGATAGTAAGAAATAAGATAAAGGGAACACAATAAGAATGATAGTAAGAAATAAGATAAAGGGAACACAATATGGAATGATAGTAAGAAATAAGATAAAGGAGACACAATAAGGAATGATAGTAAGAAATAAGATAAATGGAACACAATAAGGAATAATAGTAAGAAATAAATAAAGGAAACACAATAAGGAATGATAGTAAGAAATGAAATAAAGGAAACACAATAAGGAATGATAGTAAGAAATAAGATAAAGGAAACACAATAAGGAATGATAGTAAGAAATAAAATAAAGGCAACACAATAAGGAATGATAGTAAGAAATGAAATAAAGGGGACACAATAAGGAATGATAGTAAGAAATGAAATAAAGGAAACACAATAAGGAATGATAGTAAGAAATAAAATAAAGGGAACACAATAAGGAATGATAGTAAGAAATAAAAAAGAGGGAACACAATAAGGAATGATAGTAAGAAATGAAATAAAGGGAACACAATAAGGAATGATAGTAAGAAATAAGATAAAGGAAACACAATAAGGAATGATAGTAAGAAATAAAATAAAGGAAACACGATAAGGAATGATAGTAAGAAATGAAATAAAGGGGACACAATAAGGAATGATAGTAAGAAATGAAATAAAGGAAACACAATAAGGAATGATAGTAAGAAATAAAATAAAGGGAACACAATAAGGAATGATAGTAAGAAATAAGATAAAGGAAACACAATAAGGAATGATAGTAAGAAATAAATAAAGGGAACACAATAAGAAATGATAGTAGGAAATAAGATAAAGGAAACACAATAAGGAATGATAGTAAGAAATAAAATAAAGGAAACACAATAAGGAATGATAGTAAGAAATTAAATAAAGGGGACACAATAAGGAATGATAGTAAGAAATGAAATAAAGGAAACACAATAAGGAATGATAGTAAGAAATAAGATAAAGGGAACACAATAAGGATTGATAGTAAGAAATAAGATAAAGGAAACACAATAAGGAATGATAGTAAGAAATAAAATAAAGGAAACACAATAAGGAATGATAGTAAGAACTGAAATAAAGGGGACACAATAAGGAATGATAGTAAGAAATGAAATAAAGGAAACACAATAAGGATTGATAGTAAGAAATAAGATAAAGGGAACACAATAAGGAATGATAGTAAGAAATGAAATAAAGGGAACACAATAAGGAATGATAGTAAGAAATGAAATAAAGGGAACACAATAAGGATTGATAGTAAGAAATAAGATAAAGGAAACACAAGTATGTAATGGCTGAAACGAGACTTACAGTGATTAACTTTAATGTTGTTATGCTTGATGAATTTGAAAAATCTGTATTATCGTATAATGAAGAAATAATAATTTATATAATTCTATAACAATTACCACAGACTTTGTACAAATTATCTAAATTCCTGATTTTTTGTTCATAAAGTATTTGATTTTGTAAGATGTTGAACTTGCTTTCGGATTCTATTCTCAGTAAGCATTTTATAACGGATTAGTTAATATAATCAAACTAATTCACGGTTTCTAAAATATCTTAATTTGCTTAATTCATAGTAAATAAATCGATTTTGTGCATGTATTTTTAAAAATAATTTTGTTCTTGTCCGTTTGACTTTATGGAAATAAGATAAGATAGTTGTAAAGTGTTTCTCAATAAGACGTGTAGTTGTTTATTAACCACTCAACATATCTAAGAAATTCCTCATAACATTATTTGCTTTCGTAGTAATTTGGATCTGCACATGGTCATCCCAGTCGTGGTCCTTTGTTGCATGTTTAGCAAGCCTGGTATAAGTATCGCAATGGTTAGTTTGTTCATCTACATGCGTGTACGTTGTTTAGACAGAAGCATGCGTATTTTATTCCGAAGATATAAAGGAGTTACTTTTTCCTTAAATACGCATAAACATATAAAATATCACAGCGTGGTTGAATCAACAGAAGGTGATAATGGTCGAGAGAAATACATAGATAATTAAGGGAGGGATGGGTTACAATTTGGAGTTAATTAGAACAATTAACACCGAATTTATTTCGTCAAAAATAATCCCAGCACTAATGTATATTTTGGCATTATTTTGTGTTATTAAGGTAGATAGTATAAAATAATAGGAAACAAAAATCGGTAGATTCACATTTGACATAATGCTGATAAATTTACGCATACATTATTTACTTATGCTTAAATTAATGTTGTGCTTGGATAACTATATGTACATATCCGAAAAAGAACACTCACACATTATCTATGATATAAATCTCACCTGTCTGTTTAAATGTATGTACGTATGTATGTATGTATGTATGTATGTATGTATGTCTGCCTAAAACTTTCGACAGAGGTGATGGGTTTTCACGAGAGCAATATCGTTTTGAAGCTCGACCCTTCGGGCGATAAATATCGAACTATTTGGCTAAAATAATTAATTCATTCACCCTCAAATGGGCACTTTTCTAGAGGGAGGAGTCGCTTTTTTCACTGGTATTTTCGAAAGTAATCCCCTCTTTTCGATTGACTAGCCTTGATTTAAACATGCGTCACTTCCGGTTCGGCGATGGGCGCAACAGCAAAAATGTCACTTTTTTCGGGGTCTTTTCCCCCTTCCCGGTGCGGGTTCGAGCCTGCCTGCCTACTACTACTTATATATATATATATATATATATATATATATATATATATATATATATATATATATATATATATAAACATGTGCATATGCAACACATCTATGAATATGTTTAGACAAAAGCTACGATCTCATGGAGAGAAAGAGAGGGAGAGACACGGAGAGAAAGAAACAGGGAGAGCTGCTTAAAAAGATATTATGGCAAGTAAGCTACACGGAAATATTTATGGTTAATTGTCTCGGGAAATTCACTAAGTGATTGCGTGATAAATTCATCTACCTATGAGACATAGGCGTTTATGAGAGATTTGTCATAAATATATTTTCATAAAACTGTTTGTACATTCTATTCACGTAGTGGGCATTTTTGAAGTAAATATTTCAAGTATATACGAGGAAAGTTATATGTGTATGGACACGAAATAGTAAGAACTATGTAGATGTGTTTGTGCGCGCGCGCGTTAATCATAAAAAATGAAAGGGTTTCCTTGTTTCTATTTATTTCCAAAGATAAAAGTTTCATTAAATCGCAGATATTAACAAAAGTCTAATCACGAACTGTTTCATTTTTTTCCCGGCATGTGTTGTTCTGTTTTATTCCGTATTTTCCTTTCTTTTTTGTTTTCCAATTTAAATCCGGTGTATTTTCCCCTCGGACGTCAAGGGCGGGAGGAGAATGAATGACGACACATCCCGGTCATTCACAAAAATGTTTGGCCTATATATATTCAAAACGGCTTAGCCTGACAATTCACTTTCAATCAGCTTATGAACTGATACAGTCGCTCAACTTGAAAACTTCATTCAACTTAAAAACCAATCCTATCAACTTCAAAATGGCCATAGTAAGTCTCGACATATTTTTTTTCTTATCTTCTTTTTATTTTATGGCATTATTTTTTTTCACTTCTTCCTATATTATTAATAAGGTTACACAAGGGCAGACGTGGTTTAAAAATTTATAAAAATAAAAAAGGATGAGCGCACTTTTGCATATGAACCTGTCGGAACAGCCCCGTCGGCCTTCCCTGGTATGGGCGCTTCGGGTGATTACCAACGAACTGTGTATTCTGTAGGAGTTTTCTTTAAAAGTCTTTATTCCTGCTTTAAATCTTTATCATTGTTTTTAAATTACGTATATTAATTTAAAGTAATTTTCAAATTTAAAATTATTTTATATGTAGTTATCGATTTTATTTCCTACTAGCAAGGGTGCCCGGCGTTGCTCGGGTGTTTGGAGGTGTATGCTGTGCAAAAAAACCAAAAAAACAAAAAAAATGATTAATTTTTTAAAACTTTGACCCCTATTATGACCCCTTAAAATTTATAGTTTCGGGCTCAAATCACTTTATTAAGTTAGATCCAGGTTCAAGGAACCTATATCTAAAATTTCAAGTGTCTAGACCCAAAATTGTCGGAGGAGTTTGGTAGAGTTCTTAAAGGTCAAATCGTTGGAATTTGACCCCTTAACAGCCAAATTTCTGGCTGACACCCGTCACATCGATTTTCCCAAATCTCAGTACTCGGTATTTCAAATTTCGAGTCTATAGACTAAAAATTGACAGAGTTATTGCGTAGGGAAATTTACACAGACAGACAGACACACAGACACACAGACAGACAGACACGTTCACTTTTATAGATATATAGATTTTTTAACATACATGTGTGTGGAGCGTGTGTGACGAGTGGAAGGCAACACGAAATATACACACACATATATATATATATATTTATATATATTGTCATCCACATGCAGTACTGTTTCGCCGTATCACAACTCATCAGTGTGACTAGACTAGCGTCTTTCCCTAGCCGTGGATTGAACCTACAACCATCGAGTTGATAGTCGGCAGTTTAACTACTGGACCATGGATCGGTGATCGTATACGTCTTATCAAATGTTTATTAAATAAAAATTCGTCCATCGCTTCTACAGTTCTCGGGTTGCTAGTTTGCTTTTTTTTAATACCTAATATATATATATATATATATATATATATATATATATATATATATATTGATAGATAGATAGATAGATAGATAGATAGATATTAAAAAATATTTATTAAAAATTAATTATATATATGTGCATATATGTGTGTGCGTGTATAGCACGTCAGTAATTAAGAACTAGATTTGTCTAATAAAAGCAAAACTTTAGGTAATATTTGACTATATGCATGAATATTATGTTTTTTCTATGGTGAATGCAGTTTGTTAAAATGATTTAATTTTGGTCTTTACATATTCACACTTGTCCTCTATCACTTCTTATTGGAGCTAAATTTCTTACCCTGAAGCATTTTTTGATATTTGTAAACATCTAGTAGTCATTGAAGCAATTCTATTTTTGTATCGATATCGACTGTTGACACGGTGCACTGTTTTGGTGAAAAGGGTACTTTTTTTTATTCTTCATTGCTGTCTCTTTAAAATTTAAGTAAAACTTAAGGAGTCTTAAGAAGAAATTGAAATTCTGAGATTATCAGTTAATTCGAGTCTAGTAACTCGCAATTCAAATTCAATACAAATCTAACATATTTGAATTTTCAAATAGAAAGTTTGTGCCAATATTTTGCATCTTACAACCTATTGAAATACCCTATAGGAACTGGAATTTCGTCAATGCTTATTAATTGATGTATAATATCTATTGTCAAAATTTCATAAAGATCAGAAAGAATCTAAATTTTACCATGAGATTTAATAGTCCATTTGCCTTTATTGCGCACTATGAACTTAAACGCCTAGTAGTTGTTACAAAATTTATAATGACCGGTGGATTAGTTTAGGAGTGAATCCTATACATATGTAAACTGAGATGTAATCACATCGAGTGGTGAAATCAGTGTATTAATTTATTAAGTTGTGTTGTCATAACGCTCTATTACAATGCTATTGAGCTTTGGTGTGCAGAACATTTGCTGTCTTTTCATTTTTAATATAAGTGATTATTCATAAAATAGTATTAATAAAAGTTTATATTTAATCAAACTAAATTTGCCCGTCAAAAAGCTCTTTAATTCAACAAATACGAAACTTAGCTTGCTATGAGTTTTGCTCAATTTCGTAACAATCCGAGTATACAAACTCACTGAAATGACTGAGCACTAATGTAGTAATAATAAAAAAAAATTATATTCCAAAATTGAAGTGATTATATAAATTCCTATCTTGCAAATATAATTATGAAGTTTATTTTTTAGTTTGTCAGTTCCAAGCAAAGGTAAATTAATTTACTAATTCATAGTTACCCTCCGGTAAATTAAATATGTTCACTTTCGAATCGTAAATCATACCAGCTAAATTAACCTTGAGTTAATATTTTAAATTCTATTTAACGGCTGAAATTTACATTTTTATTAACTAAATTAAATCTAGAATATTCTTATTACATTTATTTACTAATATACTGAAATTAGAGTATACATCACATAATTATTAAAAACAAGAAAAATAATTTAACATTCATAACATGTAATTATTTCAAGTTCATATATATATATATATATATATATATATATATATGAGTGAGACGAATAGTTTTTGTTATTAACTTATAGCTTTCAATACTTAACTACTGTAGACTTCAGACGAGACAACAAATGCATTTTCTATGTGTAAAGTTTGCTACAAATTCTAAAAATAAATTAAAAGTTTGAGTTGTTTGCAAACTTACGGATGGTAAAACTGTCAGTATTCTAATTTACTTTTATTCTTTTTTTTTAAACATAGGTCTCGCTCTTCTGTGCCGCTTTTTTATGCGGGATGATTTTATTTGTGTCAGGAGCGCCGACGTCTTCCAAATGCGAAACTCCGATCGATCTGAAAACTTATTTGGAAAAACTGGCCACGAAAACAATGAATAAACAATTCCTCCCATTGAGTAATGCTGCCACTTCTTCTGACGAAACAACCATTATCCAAGGCGAAGAAAAATGTCCGGCAAGTTTACCGATAACCGGCGAGGCACGAATTCGATCCACTTGCCCCTGGTTTACGAGGACAGTGACAAATAATACACTGTTCCCATCGACTCGATTGGAGGCAGAATGTCGCTGTAAGGAATGCATCGGCTCTAAGGGACAGCACTCTTGCGAACGAGTCTATACTAAAATGATGTTTCTTAAGCAGACAACTGTTTGCGTGAATGGGGTGTACGTCTATGAGCCGATAACATTAACAGTCTCAACAGGCTGTGTGTGTGCCAGTATGAAAGCCACACAATTAAGTCCAATTGCTTCAAACACTGATGGTGGCGATATTTAAAAAATAAAAATGAACGTTCCCAAAATATTATTCAACTGCCAGTGTGGACAGCGATGTTATAATATTTCATTTTATTATGAAAATATCAGTTGGCCATTATATGGTCTTTTGCTGTGTTAAAAAAAAAATTCTCAATATTGTATTTGTTTTTCTATTCTACTTATAAAATTCATGAAGAACAAAATGCGGAGCATGTTGTTTACTGTTGTACGGTAAAATCGTTTTATTTATTTTTATCGTTAAAAAATATTTTTTTTTGGTGTATGCATGTACTTATATATACAGACATTTAATATTCATATAGTTACTCATATTTACATATTTTAAATATAAATATACATATATACACAAATATTTATTCATATATACATAAATATATAGTCACATTCATATATACATCTATATATGCGTATATATATATATACATCAATATATGTACATATACGTATGCATTCATCTATAAATATATACAATCATTTATAAATATGCACATTCATCTATAAATATATACATTCATATACAAATATATGCATTCATATATAAATATATGCATTCAGGTATAATTATATACGTTCATGTATAAATGTAAATATATATACATATATAAATCCATATATATTTATGTATGTATATATATATATATATTCATATATAAAGATATATTCGTGTATAAATATATTTTTTTATATTTTTATGTATATATATATATATATATATACTCAAATAATATAAGTATTCATACGTAAACATATGCATTCATATATAAATAAATAAATTCATATTTAAATATATATTCATATAAATATGTACGTATATATTAATATATACATATATACATAATCGTGTATAAATATATACATATATTTATATATTAATATATATTTATATATAGATAAAAAAAGTTTAAAAAAATATAATAAGTGCAATTACATGGGAATTTCATGACATTATTAAGTCAATAAGGGTTACAGAATAAAGAAAAACTTCTTTAGGCCATGTCATTTCGAAGATAAATTCTTCTTGTCAGAAGAAGAAAAAAATCCTGAATAATACAAGTATGAATGTAAAAAGACAACACCTACTTTACAAACATTCAAATTAGGAATTGGAAAATTATTCAAGGAGAGGGTAATATGATTAGGATAAAAAGAGAAGGATCCGAAAAACAATAAAAGTTAAATATATATGAAAGTATTATGTATATCCTTATAATATATTTTTTTATCTTTCTTTTTTGTTTCTGGCATTTCTTCCCTGATATTTATGTATCGAGAGAAAATGAAATATGTGTCCATATATATATATATATATATATATATATATATATATATATATATATATATATATATATATATATAAACCAATAAGTATATACAATTTATCCCATATATTAATGTGTTATATTAAAATCAGAGATCTTAATTCATATTTTATGTAACTAATTATACAATATTGTATATCATTTTTGCTGTAAATAAACAGTTTTTTTGTATAAAATATTATATATATATAATATATATATGTATATATATATGTGTGTATATATATATATATATTGCATATATTCAGATATTATTTTGTAAGAATGTCATATGAAGCAATAAATTTAACGTTAGCATGATTTGTTGAAAATATATTTTTGTACAACTGATTCCTTTTATTCTTAATAAAACAAATAAAAAAAATCACTCAATGCGTTAATTTTTTTTTATAAACGTTTTTCTTTTTCGCCATTTCATTTTTGTTGAAACCGTGCAAGGCATGAAAATGGTTAAACAAGATGTATGTATGCAAGCATGTATGTATGTATGTATTTATGTATGTATGAGACGACAAATTTTTGCGACATGTGTATCGTTTTGAAGGTCGACTCTTCGGACCACAAATATTGAAAAATTGGTTAAAAACATTAATTTCTTCATCCTCAACTGGGCACTTTGCTACAAAGACGGGTCGCTTTTTTTTTTTCACCGAGGCGTCACTTTTTTAGGGTTTTCCCCTTTCGCGGTACGGGTTCGAGCCTACCTGCCTATTATCACTTTATTTTTATTTATTTTTTTTCTCAATACGTACATCCAAACACTCGGACAACGCCAGGCACTCAAGCTAGTCTATTATATGAATCTCACCTGTCTGTTTAAATGTATGTATGTATGTATGTATGTATGTATGTATGTATGTATGCCTAAAACTTTCGATCGAGGTGCATAATCGGGGTCGTTTTGAAGCTTGACCCTTCGGACGACAAATATCGAAAGATTGGCTAAAATATTAATTCCTTCATTCTACACTGGGCACTTTTCTACAAGGACGAATTGTTTTTTTCGCCGATATTTGCGAAAACCATTCACTCTTTTTGATTGAATAGTCTTAACTTAAGCCTTCGTCACTTCCTGTTTGGCGATGGACGCAACGGCAGAAATGTCATTTTTTTTTTTTTTTGTTCAAGTTCTTTTTCTCCTTCGCGATAAGGATTCGAGCCTGCCTGCTTACTACCACTGTTTTTTTTTTTGGGGGGGTTGCTCAAATCACACCTCCAAACACCCGGGCAACACCAGTAACCCAGGCTAATTAATGATAAGTGTAAATGTATCTGTTATTTAACGATTGATGATATTAATATATAATTTTTTAATTCATTTTTAAGTACAACAAAATGTACAAAACATGGCATTACATCCAATTTAAATTATTTTTTTAATATTTTTTTACTCTTTAAAATTTATAAAAGTATACTTTGAAATTCCAAAGTAAATCTTGTACGTTTATTTTTTAAACTTTATAAAAACGTTTTGTGTAGCAATTTTTATGCATTGCAGGAAATGCTTCAACTTCTATTTTATTTATTAAGATTATACTTTATAAAAATGAATATACTTTTGCATGTCTGTCATAAGTTGAAATTAGTTGTTTTTTTTTTATTTCAGTATTCTATTTGGGAAAAAGTTATTTCTAATGAAAATGATTAAACCCTGATTTAAAACATAAAAAGTAAAAGTACAATTAAATCTTCTCTTCTGTCCCCCTTATTTTCTTTACCTCTATTTCTCACCTGTATCTCTATTTTCCTTCTCTCTCACTCAACCTTCACATATATTCTATCGATAGTATTGAGTACTGTTCGGTTCAACACAATTCTTAGCGAGAGTAAAATTATATTATAACATATACCAGCTGTATTTAGAGTATTACGTACATTTAGATTCAGCATCTACCACGTTCCAAGTGACCTACTTCGTTATTGCACGCCCCTCTTACATCTAGGGAACTGAGCACTATTTTATGTAACATATAATATTTACCGAGTGCTCTACTATATTAATAATTTATTTCTTCAGAGCTATTTTCAGATTATCCATCGGAATCATAAGTAACAAAAAAGTGCGAAAAAGTGTACTTATTATATTCCTTTTAAAACTTATTTCTTTATCTCTCATTACCCTGGAAATCATCTATTATATCAATCTAACCTGTCTGTTTAAATGTATGTATGTATGTTTGTATGCCTAAAATTTTCGACAGAGTCGACGGATTTTCACGAGATCGGTATTGTTTTAAAGCTCGACCCATCGGACGACAAATATTGAAAAAGTGGCTAAAAACATCATTCCTTTCGCCCTCAACTGGGCACTTTTCTAAAAGGAGGGTCTTTTTTTGTTGTTTTTTGTTTTTTTGCGTCGCCATTTTTGCAAGTCATCGTATCGGTTGGAATGACTTTACTAATTTCAACGTTCCGAACTTCCGGTCGCATCATAGTGTAGGAGTAAGACGCCCGGTTTTCTTTCACTTTTTTTCCACCTTCGCGTCACGGTTTCGAGCCTGCCTGCCTACTAACACTTTTTTTTTTTTTGCTAAGCACACAACTCCAAACACCCGGGCAACGCCGGGCACCAAAGCTAGTTTATTATAAAACAAAATTTAGCTAACACTTTCTAGCAAAGTATAATGGATAAAATAAAAAACATTTTCATAAGTGAATAGTGAAAGAGTTAAAATTCAGGAGGCCTCTAAAGGTTTACTGAAAGCACTAAATATAAGCAGGGGGCTTCAAAGCGCTACTAAAACAAAGTTTTAATCTCTATCTTAGAAGAGAAATTATTTTTTAAATGGTCAGTGAAAAATAATCTCAGGAAGCCTCCAGAACTCTATTGGAAGCACTAATCCAAATTAAAAGGGCACCTAGTGCACTACTAACATTATTATTAAGTACTTTATTTCTTTGAAAAATAAAACTACTCTATAATTTTACTCTGTTTTTTGTTTTACGGCGTTTGCTTTCCGTCACAGGTAAGATTTTGTTTGCGTTTTTATATGCGTAAGATTCTGTACAATTAAATTATTTCTTATTTAAAAATAAAAATGTTACCTGATGTTTTGTTGTATGGCGTTTTCTTTGTCACGGTTAAGATTTTGTTTGTTTTTTTTTATATGGGTAGAACTCTGAACAAGTACCTTATTTTATTTTTTTAAGAGTAACTTATCTTGCCTTTATTAACAGTAATGCGTCGTACACCATTTGTAAGAAAACACTTTGTAAGAAAAACACTTTAAAATAAGTTAAAACACAAAATCGTATCTGTGTAAAAAGAAAAGTAACTTATCCTGCCTTTGACATGCAAGTAAGTAATAATGTTTTCACCCTAAATGTGTGGGTTTAAAAGATCACCAATCTACACAAAGTAAGCCTCCAGAGCACTAATAACTGCGCAAAACTACTGGTTGATTTTTACGTGATCTATCTATCTATTTATCTATCCATCTATCTATAAAAGAAACTGTGTCTGCGTGTGAGTTCGTTTCCTATGAACTTGAAAACGGCTGAGTCGATTATTATTCACACGAAGTTACTTTATGCATCTGGCAGTGTTTTAGATAGGTTCGGAATATCTTCGATAAGTATCGATAATCGATAATCGAAATAATCCGACTAAAGAAGGAACAGGCGATTTTGACCAAAGTTAACTTCTTACACAGCCTTAACATCACAAGTGCATATGAAAAATGTTATTACCACACAAGCCAAATGGCCCGACATATAAAATGAACAGTAGGTTCTTTCGTGTGACAAGGATGCGTTCAAAATGAATGTTTCTGTTTAAAACACAACTGCATAATGATACTTGACTTTTTCATTTTAAACTTAAATTCAAACTATTATCACCACATAAGCAGTACGGCCAAACATAAAATCACCGGTAGTGTCTTTTATATGATACGGGCGCATTCGAAATGAAAGTTTCTGTTTAGATCACAATTTAAGCATGATACTTGACATTTGGATTTTAAATTTTAATGCAAGTCATTATATATAAAAATAATTTTATAAAATCAACAGTACGTTCTTTACGGTGCAATGTAGACTACAATATATTATGAACTAAGTCACTGCGAGAGGCATTTAAGCTAGCTCTAGATGCACCTCGATGTGTCCCTAACAAGAGCAGGACATCAATCGATTTGATTGAAAAATGAGCGATTTCAACGATTTCGATGACAATAAATATAGGAGAGTGTGAAACATTCATTGATCATCATTCGCTCCCGGAAAACGTCGGGTTTTCTACTAGGATATATATATATATATATATATATATATATATATATATATATATATATATATAATAAAATAAAAATTACAATCAAATTTACCAAAATGATCTAAGATTGTAAAATTAAAGTATATTATAAATATCAAAGAATTAATATTTATAAAGTTATCTCAGCCAGATGTAAAAGCTCGATAAAACCAAATAGGAGATAGAGCTTATAATACGATTTCCTTGGATTTTACTTGTGCAAATGGAAATTCAATTAACTTTCTTGAAGTTATATATTTGGATTTTACCGTCACTGGATTATTTATCTTCCACCAGACTATCCATTCACGTGTAATCACCTTTTGCTTCACCATATTCCCTCTGCTTCACTTTTTTGTTATCAAGTAAGATCTTTGACTTACTTGTTGTTTCATCAAATACTTTTGCATACAAAATCCGATCCCGCATTTTGCTAATTCCTTACCCTCTGATGAGAAGGAAAGTATTTCTTGGAAACTCCGCGGGTTAAGGACTATCCACTTTTCTAGTGTTTCCTTTTCAGATTAAATATGTTTTTAACTCATTTCAAAGTGTTTTTTGACATGTTTTATTAACTGTTTGCTCGTATATATATATATATATATATATATATATATATATATATATATATATGTATAGAGAGAGAGAGAGAGAGACAGACAGACAGACAGAAAGAAAGAAAGAAAGAGAGAGAAACATAGATAGATAGATAGATAGATAGATGGACAGACAGACAGATAAATAGATACATAGATAGATATACAGAGAGAAAGAATAAGAGAGATAGAGAAATATCGATAGATAAATGAATAGATCGATATATATTTTTATCTCTATCTTTCCCTATATCTCCACTATTAGATAAAAAACAATCTTTGTTTTTGTGGGCATGCATATCTGTGAGTTCATTCCTTATTGACTCGAAAACGGCTTGGTCGATTTTTATGTCATTTCACACGAGTGTACTTCGTGTGCCTGGCAGTGTTCTTATATAGGTTTTCTATCGAAATGTCGTCGATAAGTATCGATAATAGAAACAATGCGATGAAAGAAGGAACGGGTTATTTTGATCAAAGTTAACACCTTACACAGCCTAACATCACAAGTGTATTTGAGAAGTTTTATTATCATACATGCCGAAAAACCCCGCATATAAAATCGGCAGTAGGTTCTTTGAAATGTTAGGGGCGCGTTCGAAATGAATGTATTTCTAAGCAAAATTGCATCAAGATACTTGACTTTTTGATTTTAAACTTAAATTCAAATCATTATCATCGGACAACCAGCAAATCCAGTCACACTAAAACAACTGTATGTACTTTGATGTGACAAAGGCAGGTTCGAAATGAAAGTTTCTGTTTAGAACACGATTGTATCATAATACCTGATTTTTGGATTTTAAACATTAATGTAAGTCATTATATATAAATATAATTTTATTAAATAAACAGTAGGTTTTCTATCTTTGTAGATTGCAATATGTTCTGAACCTTGTCACTGCGGGAGGCATTTGAAGCTTCCTCCAGATGCACCGCGATGGGTCACTGATAAAAGTAGCCAATCAATCGCTTCGATTGAAAATGGGCGATTTCGCCGATTTCCATGATAATATAAATATAGGAGTGTGAAACATTCGTTGGTCATCATTCAATCTCTGGTAACATCGGGTTTCCCTGCAAGGAGATAGATAGATAGATAGATAGATAGATAGATAGAAGATAGATAGATAGATAGATAGATAGATAAAACTCTTTATCGCTAGCATTATATATAAGGTGCTTTATCTACGTGTGTGTCTGTGTGTCTGTGTGTGATTTTGTTCCTTATAAACTTGTAAACGGCTGGGTCGATTTTGATGTAATTTCACAGGAAGGTACTTCATGTGGGTTTTCTATCAGAATGTCTTCGATAAGTATCAATAATCGAAATAAGAATGAAAAAGCAATTTTGACCAAAGTGAACTCCTCACACAGCTAAACATCACAAGTGAAATTGAGAAGTTTTATTACCACACAAGGCAAAAAGACCGACATATAAAATCACCAGTAGGTTCTTTGATGTGACAGGTGCACGTTCGAAATGAATGTTTCTGTTTAAAACACAACTGCCCAATGATACTTGACTTTTTCATTTTAAATTTAAATTCAAGCTATTATCACCGCACAAGCAGTAAAGCTAAACGTATAAAATCAACAGTAGTATCTTTTGATATGATAGGGGTGCGTTCGAAATGAATGTTTCTATTTAAAGCACAATTGAAGTATGATATTTGACGTTTGCATGCTAAACTTTAATGGATACCATTGCATATCAAAAATAATTTCATAAAATCAAGAGTATGTTTTCTACAATGCAATGTAGACTACAATGTATTGTGGACCAAGTAACTGCGGAAAATGTATCAGTTCCCTCCAGGTGCTCGATTTGATTGAAAAATGAGTGATTTTACTGATTTCGATAACAATAAAATTATGAGAAAGTGAAACATTCATTGATCATCATTCAATCCCGATATATATACTATATTACCACCTTTCAATGTTTCTTAAATCTTAAAACTTAACTGTTGTCGAATTAGAATCGAATTAGAATTGAAATTCTTTTTCCTTTTTTATTTTTATTTTGCTTCTTCTAATATCGTTTTTCCTCATCATAATAATCATTTCTGTAAAGTCTGATGAAGTTACTGGATCGTTGATACGATTCGGTAAACGAAACATGTGTAATTCAACAGATAAAACGGTAATATATATATATATATATATATATATATATATATATATATATATATATATATATATATAAAGTGCGTAAAGTATTTGAGGACATAATTATTTTCCATAGCAGAAATATTTTTTTTACCTTAGACTTTTATTTATATTTACAACTTATCAATAACAGCATATGCAACTTTCAGAAAAGTAATTGTTATGTAAGTAATTTGTATGTTTAAGTAGATATAAAATGCCCATTAGCAAAAGATATACAAATGAAATTATCTCATATATTTCATCGAAAAGACCCTGAAAACTTCATAGTAAATTTCTCTTTTTACATTGTGAATATGAAGCAGAAGTAACTCAATTTACTCCGAATATATTTTAAATCTAATATCAACAAATAAACAACAAAACACTTAAAAGGCGAATAAAATGTTTAATTCTTGTTTATCCGATAAACAAATTGGAATGAAGGAAGGGTTTACAAATTAGGCCACACTGAGCAATAGATGAGGTTCAACTCCCCCACTTACTTGACACAGGAACTGCTAAGTGGCCTCTTTAGATGAAATTGGTGTTTTCAAAGTACCATAAGGATTATTTCATTGTTTTGCATTTCAAGGAGATTTAAAATCCATTTGCGTCAACGTGTTAATTGATCAATCTATCGTGCTTACCAATATCTTTGAAGTTTGTTTCCACGAAATACTTTAATTACTAAGGTCCTGTTTGGATATCTTGAGCGACGCTTCCACCAAAACAATAAAACAATACAGGTGCTAGATTTGTCTATCCCAAATCCGCACCCCGCCGCCATTTTTAATTGCCATATTCTCATACGTGGTTAATATCAATTTAGAGTTTCAAACTCAAACCATCTGTTTGTAATTATTACCAACAGTGACATGTATCAACACTTGTCAGCCAAGCATAACCACAAATCCTTTTTAAACCTCGACAATTGAAAACTAAAAACGTGTCATTGCTTGGGGAAAAACAGCTTTTGATAAGTTAATATTTTAATCGTTTTCATATTTGTTGATAGGAGTGAGGGTATACTGTAACCTTCGTAAAAATGAAGGCCGGTTCATTAAGCCTCGTGTACCTGTCGACATCACAGAATATGATATTAGAAAATAAACAACTATTACGAAAGGTGATAATTTTCTGTTTCAGGCCTCAAATACGCTTTGTGGTTGCATTGTTCCAAACAGTTGAGGATATCTTATTATAAATTTTCCTACTGTCTGTCTGTCTGTCTGTCTTTGTGTCTGTGTGTGTGAGACGCGGTTTATCGCAGCCTACAGGCAACCCACCCAGGTGTTAGGTACCGAAATAAAGCTTATGACGCAGCGGATGTATTAGTGATATTTATATCCATGTTTGGTGTACGGAAATGCCAAAAAAAAATGCAAAAAAATAACGATTTACTAAACAACATTTCATTTACTGGATGTTTTTATTTCCGGTACAAGGACCTAAGTTTGCCCAGCTGTTATAAGAATTAGTCCAAAAATGACTATTTTATTTTCCGAAAAATGATTAGTTTTCATTTGACCACATGCAATTAAAAGAGAAAAGCTTTTGCAGTAAACGAAGATATTTTTTTATATTGTAAAAGTATATTCGGTTATTATATTTTTAAAATATGTATTCAATTAAAAGTTAATTAAAATAATTTTAAGAACTTAATTGATAACATTATCAAAAATAAATTAAATAAACAATATACGCGGTGACTTAAATAAGTTTCCAGATTTCTTTTTGATTTTTTTTCGTATGGGCACTTTTTTCTGTATATGCACATGAAACTCTAGTCCCCTTAAAAGTAATCACCTCCGGCTGCAATGCACTTGTTGCACCGTCTCAACAATATCTGGAAGGCATCATGGGAGTCCTCTTGTATGGGCGTGTCAATAATCCTCATTACAACCTCTTTCATCTCCTCAATTGTCTCATAACATCTTCTAAGGTTTTCCTTGGGCTTAGGGAATAACCAAAAGTCACAAGGAGTAAGGCCTGGACTATAGGAAGGGTGAGGAACTGTCTTGGTGTCCATCTTTGTCAGATAGTCTGTGACAAGCATGGAGGACCCTTGGGACAAACTTCGTGCAAATCTTCCGCATTTTCAGTTCCTTACGAATAATTGTGCGTACAGTTTCTATACTGCCATCAAACTGTGCACTTATTGTCTCTATAGACAATATGACGGTCCTTATCGATGAATCATTTTTATTTGGCCAATCAACTCTAGTGTTTTGACCTCCTTACTCCTTCCACGCTTCTCATCATTCCTCACAGACTCTCTGCCTTCCTTGAATCTCTTATGCCACTCAAAAACAGATGTTCGATTGATGCAAGATGGCCCAAATTCAGTTGGAAGTATTCCATATTTTCTGTGGCATTTTTCCACGTTTAAAACAGAATTTTATTACATATCGTTCTTCTAAAGTATTCTCATGTTCAAAATGCATTTTTTAAATTCACTGTGATAATCAAGCTTAAGTGGAGTGTATTCCAATTCCTGCTGTAGCTGTTCATTTAAACCTGTAATCGTAAAAGTAGTCAGTCACCTTATTAGGTGTATAGCAATAACATATTAAATTTTCAAGAGTTTACGGCAATTTTAAATGCCTGTACAAAAAAAGTCTGGAATCTTATTGAAGGCATCTCGTGTATACAATTTTAGTGTGGTGGTGAATATGACTTAAATTAGTCATTTGTAGGTTAAAATGCACCCGTTTTTAAATATTTTTAATGAGTTTTTACAAACCTTGTTCTCTATAATACAATAAATATTATGCTGAATTATTTTTCTTTTAACTGTATGTTCTCTTACCGTTTATATCTATCGGAGAAAGTTGAAAATTTCAATTCATTTTCTTTTTTAGTTTTTACAACTGTAGAACAAATGATTGTTACATGAAACTTTTTTAGTCTCTTCTCTTAATGATAAACAAGGCATAAAAAATGACTAAGTTCAGCATCCCCCACCATTTAGCCCCAAAAGTTCCAAGGGGACGTCAAATCCTTGTGAAAATGGAGAAACGGTGCAGTTTTAGGCCTTAACATATGTAAATTTGAGTTCTGTCCATGCAACAAAAGAAATGACTAATTCCATCATTTGCACCCCCCCATCATTTAGCCCCTTCCCGAGTCCACAAGACCTTAACGTATTTAAATTTGATTCCAGCATCATGCAAAACTGCTAGATAGACATACACAGAAAATTTTGGATAAATATGGTAAAATAGTCGCAAAAAATGGAGTTTTTTTATTAGCCTCAAAAAAGCCCCTGGGGCACATCTAAGAGTTATCGCAAAGTATAGACAAAGAAGTTAGTTACAACTTTTCAGAAAGTTTTATAAAAATCCAAGTCATCAATTTTTTTTTAATAAGCACAAAAGTGTCAATTTTATCCATTTTTAACCGGAAGGCACCCCTAAGGAGACAACTGGGGGTTTCCCGGAAAATCCGTTCTGCTACTTTCTTACTCATATCATGTTTAATGTTTGTGAAAAAAAATTTTAAATTCCAAGGTGTAGTTATCGAGAAAAGTGCAGATAGACGAACGGACGAACGGACAAGGGTGAATTGACAGGTCCACCCTCCTTTGGTCAGGGGATCAATAAAGCTTTTCATTAAGTAGCTGTATATACTTTACAATTATTTAAAATTTTTGATACATGCGTTAATAAAATTTACAAAATTCCCGTCTAGACTAGAAAGTTTTACTAATCTATTCGTTCTCTTAAATTCATTAAAGTCCGTTGAAACTTTTTTTATCTATGTGTAGAAAGAATGTTAGAATTTTATGATTTCTACCAGCAAGTTTTATAGGTATTATATTTTTAACCCTAAGTTAGTCACCTGCGTGTTTCAAACATGGTTAGTCCCATGGGGTGTTTATACACTCCAATACAAACATGTTTATAGTATTTTGTAAAATATAGTTATCCTCCTGGTTCATGACACTTGTACAGTTCCTGTTAAACAGTTTGAATCACTTGTAGCTTGATATTAATATAAAATAATACAATGAAATAAATTATAAAACTAGGAAAGAATTAAGATATTACACCAGCTAAGCTCATAGTTACAAGACTAAACGGGCAAATAATTGTAAATAAAATAATTATCCCATCAAAACTTATAATAAAGAAAATACCAAAATATATTAACCCCACATTAAATATTACAGAGTAGCCTAGTGATACATAATATGCGCTTATATCTACAAACTTTCATTCCCACTAGAAAAATAACTTCTGTTTGATCTTCTTGTCCTCCAATGAAATATATCTGTAATTATTGAGAATCATCATCTTGTAATGGTAATAAACTTCCAATTCTATGATAATTTTGACCCTGAATTTTGAATGTAGACACAAATCCTCTTTCAAAGATATTCGATGCTCAAATATATTTGCACCAAAAGATGTTATCATTAATACATTATTGTAACGCTGTATGTTTTGCAAAAAGTGTTTTAGATTCTGAATTTCAGCCTAAAATGAGCTCTTGTAATTGTTATGTTGGATCAGTAAGAAGTGGTAATCGGATCTTTCTATTACCACAACACATACATACGGGTTCATGAGTCCATTTTTTTTTGGCATCTCAGTAATCACCTAGTAATGACATTGATCCTATAATAACAATATCTTGCGAATTATATGCATAATTAGGATTATAACTGAATACAGCCATTTTCCAATCTCCAGTAGTAAAAAGACAGTCTAAATTCTTGATGCCTTAATTTGTCTGACCTCCTCCCAGTGTTGACCTCGTTTTGAGTTGCAAGTAATCAGGTTGCTGCAGTCCGTTGAACATTTAATCTTTGTCTTGTTTCAGCTTGTTCTTGAGTTTCAGACTGCCTTGCCACTGCAGTCTGGTGAGCATCTAAATAAATATGCTCTTACAGTTTACGAATCGTGTTCAGACAAAAGTGTCTCCGAGATTTAAAAAAAAAACTTCTCTATCCTTAACATATTTATCCCGGGCGACACTGTGTTAGAATACGATGCGTAAACAATAAAATCTTTCTCTTAGCAATGTAGTAACAATATCAAAGCGAAATTTTTTTTAACTGAGAACATTAGCCGAGATCGACCGTAATCCGTCGCGCCACAAAGCGGACACTATGTCAACGCAATACAAATCAGTGGTTTTATAAAATGAAAGAGAAATTGCGCAAAAAGCTGAAATGAAATGAGTAATACTAAAATCTATAGTTTATCATCAGCAAGTGTATTCTAACGTTTGTTTCCAGTAATTATGTAAAGCTAACAACTATATAGTTAAACATTTAGAGATTTTACTTTCTAGGGCAATTGCTCTTGACATATCTAAGGCCTTTGATAGGGCATGGCATAAAGGTTTACTTCACAAGATCTCTAGCTATGGTATAGCTGGAAATGTGTTCTCAATTATTAAATCATTTCTTTCTGAGAGGTTCATTAGAGTAGCAGTTGATGGGTAAAAATCAGAAGCTCACAGTATTAATGCTGGAGTCCCTCAGGGGGTCCATCCTGGGCCCAACTCTTTTCCTGATCTACATTAATGATCTTCTAAATCACATCCGTACATCATTCGTAGACATTTATGCTGATGACACTACCATCTATGGTAGCACATCTAAGACAGTAAACGACCAAGTTCTCTCCAATTCTCTCTCCTCTGATCTTGAGCGTGTAGTAAAATGGGGAAAGGGGTGGCTGGTTACTTGTAATGCATCTCAAACCAAGCTTCTCTCTTTACATCATCAACGTTATGATCCCCATCTGGCATCAATTGGAATGAATGGCTCTCGTCTTGAGGAGGCCTCAAGTTTTGACAAGCTTCTGGGCTTGACCTTTACTCCTGATCTGAAATGGAACACGTACATCAAATCTGTTGCCAAGGCCGCTGGAAAAAATGGTGTGATCCTTCTACCGATCCAGTAGATATCTCACTGCTGATGCAATTCTCTATCTATATAACAGCCAGGTACGTCCAAGGATGGAATACTGCTGCCACATCTGAACAGAAGCTAATAAAAAGGATTTGTCCTGCCTTGATAGAGTTCAAAATAGACTTCGTAGCCTCGTAGAAGATGTCCTTTTCTCTTCCCTGCAACCTCTATCTCACAGAAGAGATGTTGCGAGTTTATCTCTGCTGTATCGTTATTTTCATGGAAAGTGTTCGACTGAGCTTCAATCTATGGTCCCCGCTCGCCAAACTTTCACAAGAAACACTCTTCTAGCTGAAAACACTATCAATAATTCCCCTCCACACTTTTTATGTGCCTAAACCTGAACATAGATTCCATGAACAAAACTTCTTTCTTAGAACTGCACGCCTGTGGAATTGTCTTCCGTTGATATTTGACTTGTAATTGAAATATTCTAGTGTCCAGATCAATTTAAAAAAAATAACTTCAAATTGAGGAGGCAAAAAGAAAGTCCGCAGTAACAAATTCGCTTAAACACAGCTTAAATTATCGCCCCTAAATCAGTTTAAAATATCCACCAACAGGCAACAAAGCATCTCTAATCGTAATTGTTGTTGTTCCAGGTAATACAACGTAACATTTAGCCCATGCCACGACTTTCTCCTAGTGATCATCAGGAGCTAATTAATCTCCATCTTTCTGATTTATCCAATCCAGAAATCAGCCGCAGATGTAAATGTGATGAGAAAACGGTACGAAAGGCTGTGCAAAAGCACCAAAAAATCGGCAGTATTGGTGATGCCCCTAAATCTTGTCGTACTAAACTTCCAACAGGGAAGAGAAGGTTATCAAGATCCGCAGCCTAAGAAACAGATTTGAAACGGCTCCCCAAATTCAACAACAGTGAAATCTTGTTAAAAGGTGCTTTCTTTATACTGTCAAGAACAGATTAACGCAATTAAATTTGCGAGGATAGATTGCAAGACGCAAGCCAATGATTTCTGTAAAGAACAGAAAGCGCCGTCTCAACTTCGTCAGATGCAATGAAGATCGTGACTCTTCATATTGATCAAAAGTGCTTTTTAGCGACGAGAGCAAGTTCAATAGGCTAGGCAGCGATGGTAGGCAGTACGTTCATCGGAGGAAAGACGAAAAATTAAATCCTAGGCGCTACGATTCAACGCTGCAATGTAGTGGAGATTAAGTTTTGGTGTGTACATTATTACTATCAATGGTCCAAGGCCTATAGTTTACTTGCAAGGTCGAATTAATTCGACCAAGTACATTAATATGTTGACTGAGCATTTTCTACCCTACTTTGGTCGGAATTTGGATGATAATCCCATCTTTATGCAGAATAATGCTCCCGTTCACACAGCTGGCAATGTCTTAAGGTCATGGAAGAGCATGATATTCCATGTTTGGATTAGCCTGCACAATCTCCAGACCTCAATCTTATCGAAAACGTATGGCATTACATCAAGCAACAGCTACGCAATGATAACATTTCAAATCTGGAAGAACTTTGGACAAAAATTAAAGAAAAGTGGGATGCTCTTTCCACGGAATATTGCTGCAGTCTTATTCAAGGACTTTCCAAAAAGATTGCAGGCTGTCAAATTGCAGAAGGACTATGCTACTAAATATTAACTAATTCATTGTGTTCCTGTTGTATTTGTGTTGCATTAATGTCCTAAAGTTACATTTAAATAACAATTTTCCATTGTGCGGAATTTCTTTTTGCCTCCTCAATTTGAAATTATTTTTTTAAATTGACGTGAACACTAGAATATTTCAATCAAAAGTCAAATATGAACAGGTAAAATTATAGAAGAATAAAAGCCCAATCAAATGAGGTATTGTTTGTTTAACCAGTTACATTGAATTTAGCTTAAATTTGCAGTTTTTGAAAAAAAAATTACAAGTGCGGACTTTCTTTTTGTCGCTTGTATATATATATATATATATATATATATATATATATATTAGCAATTGGACGATTCCAAAATTTTTCCCGATCCCGATAGAATTACTGATTCTGTTCTAAATTCCCGATTCCGATACAAATACCGATTTCTTGAAAATTAATAAGCATTTAATTAGAGATTTGACTATTTTTCAAATTTTCAAATCGCATATATTTTGCAAAACGTAGAAATACACTTATAGGGTGGGTGCCGTATATTACAAGTGTAGATCTTTCTAAATAGTTATATCGAATGTTTTCCTTGTAAGTGATGCACATATGTAGCCAACGATGTTTATACAAATAAACATATAATATGTTTATACAAATAAACATAGTATATGTATATTGTGAGAGAAGATTTGTATTTTTTCTTTTAAAACAAAGACGATTTGCATTTCTTCGTCATTGATGCTATTTGAAATTTTGATAGACGATTAAAAAGAATCGACGATTGTTATGCAAAATAAGAAAACAATGTAGAAACAGAATAGTTAACAAAGCCCGTTCCATGCCAAGAATGAGTTTCGACATAATGATGTTACTATTTAGAAAACCATTTTTTAACATTGGAAGGGGTCATTGTTAATTATTCTCTACCTTCCCGTCTATGAAGAAATGTTCATGTTTTTCTTGTAAATTATAAAGATTTCGTCGGTTATTTGTTTGATTTGCGTTACTGTAAAAAGAAAAACAAGATGATGATGATGATGATGATGATGATGATGATGATGATGATGATGATGATGATGATGATGATGATGATGATGATGATGACGACCACGGCGGCGGTAACGGCAAATACATTAACACCTTTACCTAAATCACTCTCCCAAAATAGGATTCTCTTTTTTTTTTAGATGATTACCTAGCGGAAAGAAAAAAAATCAATTCAGAATTTCCAGTAGGAAAGCAGTTTCCCGCATAAATTTAGCTTTAAACGATAATCATTTTCGGCCCATTCTTACTTTTAAATCTTGTCTAATCACTCAAAAATCGAAAATTAAACAAAATACTCGTAAAACTTTACATTTTAATCGTTTACATTTATTTGATATGTTTCTGCCAGTGTTTATTTAATTTTCGATTTTTAGCGATTATGAAGGATCCTTGAGCAGGGCTTATGGGGTAGCCATTTTTATTCTGAATCTAGAGAATAGTTACTAGAAGTTTTTGTTTTAATTAAAAATACATTTTAAAATAAGTTTAAACCCAAATAAACTTATCTATGTAGGTAGATTTGGTAATATTTATTTGTTACATATTTGTTTTTCATATGATTTTTGTTCTATTAGTTACATAACAAATGCCTGAACCTCATTTTTTTGTGTGGTAAAGGGTATACATTTTAATGTAGGTATAATTTTCCTCTTTAATTTGAAAAACTATTAAATGTATATTTTTGTTTATGTATTTTATCGACGATTTTGATCGATTTGGAGATTTGTATCTAATTTTTACATGTGCCCAAAGTTAAACATACATGCAACAAAACGTTATTTCAGAAGAAGCCGATGGCAGATACCGACAGTGTCCATCTAGCGCCAAAAAACTCGAAAAACCTTATCCAGAGTATTTGAAAATCATTTAATATTTCTACCAAGTATGAATTCCTTTTATACGTTTAGCGAATAGACGTGAAAAGCTAACTCTCCCAATGTTTACTTTGTTCACAGTAATTGACCAATAAAATAAATAGATTCAACTCTTAGAATCAATATGCAATCTGGGAATGACCCATTCTGTGGCCCTTAGTCTTATGTTGTGAATGAACAACTTCTAATAAATAAATTTGTGATTTTTTTCATTATTTTATTGTTAATAAAAATAAAAAGAATCGTTTTGGAATTGGAAATAAGACTCAAAATTTGATATACAGGGTACTGAAATTTGGGAAAATCTATGTGATCGGTTTTCAGTCAGATATTTGGTTGTTAGGGGTCAAAGTTCAACGATTTGACTAAAAATTTACAGAGTTGTTGCGTAGGGAAATGTACACAGACACAGACACAGACACACAGACACGTTCACTTATATATATATATATATATATATATATATATATATATATATATATATATATATAGAGAGAGAGAGAGAGAGAGAGAGAGATATGTGGGGAGAGAGGGTAAGATTTATATTATATTTAGAGAGAGAGAGATAAGTAGAAGGTTGGATGACCCCCGAATGTTCACTGTCAATCCGATTGTGTGAATGGCTAATATACATTGACGCCACGCCCACTTATATGTTGTATTTCTCCCTTTAACTATGCATGCTCTCTCGAGCCCTTTATCACTATATGTGTGAATATATTATTACCATTATTATCTGTGTAAATGTTGCGTATGATTGACGTGTTCATTCATGTGTGTCTCCATTAATTTTCGGTGGGCATTGCTACAAATGTATATATATATATATATATATATATATATATATATATATATATATATATATATATATATTAATTTCGTGAATAATTGGTATTAAATCCGCAGCATATAAAGTGTGGAAGATCGTTCTTGCAAGGTAGCTTCTCCTTGTCTATTAAATCCGGTTTCAAATAGTTCCAATTTCAACATGAATATTGTAAGTTTTTATTCAATTCATTTTTTTTTCTTTCCACTGAGTTAGCTCCCCTAGATGTTTCTTTAATAAGTACAACATCGGATGCAAAATTCATTCATACATTCTATTAATTGTTTTTATCTATAAATTACTTTAAACAGCAAACACTAACAAGTGTGTATCCATTCACATGCATAAATATACATGTAGTTTTTTATATTTTATTTTAGGGGTATTTATTCATTTATTGTGAATCAACAACATCGCACCAAAATTTATTAGACGAGATGAGCCTCATCTCTTATGTCATAATTTATTTATCTATAGTAAAAAGAAAATTTAAACTTTACTTTTATTTTATCATCGAATGAAAAGATTTATATTTCTATGTCGGGATATAACTAAAATATTAACATTTTCATCGGCCTATTATACCGCGTGCTTAAGCAACGTGCCTTGGCATTTCGATTTCCATCTTTACCTCGCTTTAATTGCTTTTAGGCAAGTACGAAGAAAAATATTTGTGAAATTTCGTCGAACAAAAAAAATACACGCTACTTAATATTTGCATAAGAGAGTACTACGATGAATGTGGTGGGGTGTTTTTTTTGTTTTGTTTTTTTGAAAAATGATGAACTGCATCCCCAACTTATTTTATGTTCAATATTATCGATAAAACAAAAAATAATACCCCGTCAATTAATTATTTTATTCTCTTATATATGTGTACATATTAAAATCGTTATGTTTATCATCAGCAGCCATCTAGCATTCATGTAAAAATGTAGCTATCAGATAAATAGTTACACTTTCTTAATATTTATTTTTGTACCCATGCGCGAATGAAGCCACTAAAAAGTCGACTATAGGATTTAACACGTGCTATGCTAATTATTAGTTAAGGAAAGATCACTAAGATTTATCGTTTTATTTACAAATGGTTTTATTTAAAAATAATTTTATTTACAAATAATTTTATTTAGAAACAGATTTTAATTTTTAAAAATGTGCGTATAAGAAAATTTGCTCATAAATAAAACTATTTTTAATATGCAATATTTTATTTTAATAGCTTTGTTAACAGAAAGAAACGCAAAACCTTTTAAATTAAATTCTTTTAATTCTTTTAAATTTGGTAAACTTTACAGAAAAAAATGTTTGGAAATTTATTTTATTGTAAACCTTACAGAATAAAATAAATTTCAAAATTTTTATGTAAGCAAACAAGCGAAAAAAGTATTTTAAAAATACAGTTTAGTTACAAATATTTTTTTATAACTAATGTTTTATTTTAAAAAATTGGTATATAGTTGCCTCTCCTATTGAGACATGTTAGAAGTTTTATTATTTGAAAAAAAACTTTTCATTTAATAACTATTTTAGTTAAAAAATGTTCATTTAATTAGAAATGTGCGCATGATAAAACGTGCTTATAAATATTTAAATTTTTTGCACTGAATTTGTTAGCAGACGGAAATAAATAATATGCAAAATTTTTACAAATAAAATCAAGAAAGAAGAAATCCTTCTAGACTAAGGCTACTCATTTTTATCGAAGCTATGTTAAAATCAAAACTTTGACCCCCAAGGTAAAAATATATTTTCTCTTACATTAAAACAGGGCCTGTATTCTACTTGGCAAATGATGGCAATTTTTTAAAAATAATTTCTAAAAATATTTTCAACAAAATTATATATTTTTACATAATTGTTTCGTTTTTTTATGCAAATAAAAAAAATGTGGATTTTTTTTATTCTATCAAGTTTAATTTTTTAAAGTTATCAACTTCCATGTGTTCTAACAAGTTTAATGACAAAGTTAAAAATGTGCGCATTAAAAAAAGAAGAGGAAAAAAATATTTTTATGAAGCAGCATCTCCATTAATCTTAACCACGCGCCGCCACTAGGCAAAACACACGTGAAATAATATTTTTAATTCAAAACAATTCGCTTTGAAATGATGTCTAAACCTTTAATGTTTACTTTTTTGCTGATTATTAAAAAAATATCTCATGTTTTTATGTTATGTTATGTGTATTTATTTAAATGTACAGAACATGTTTTCAGTTTTAAAAATACTGTAGTCTTATGTGAGATTCAAATTCGTGTATTGGCATCGAAAACTGTGTGCCTTATTCATGAGTATTTCACCTACTCTTTTTGCTAACTAATCACATGTTTCTATTCGTGTACGAACAAATAACTCCCCAAATCGCATCCCCTTTTTTTTAACGCATATCGAGTATTAATTGCTTGTCTGGATTCCTTATACTGAAATACTTTCGGAGCTTTTAGATGGACAAGTGAGGATGAATATGATAGTGGCGGAAATGTGTGTTCAAATACGAGTTACACGACTGCATCTACATGCTTAGATGGCGTTTACAACGTGTTTTAATATTAAAATTTGCGCCGGTTTTGTGATTCTAAACGACTATGTCACACCATGACCTATAGCAACTTTTCATGGGAATCGAATGTTTACACGCCTTGGCTACAGTGTTAGAAACCTATCACACGTACCAATATTGCAAGTCTTCATGAATTCTTACTTTATCTTCATCATATAAGAAATACTGCAAGTCTTCATGAATTCTTATTATATCTTCATCATATAAGAAATATTGCAAGTCTTCATGAATTCACCATTCGCAAGTGCATGGTTTATAGTTGCAGCATCCGGGTTGCTACGCCAATCACCAGTCTCTTCTTCTTGAACAGGGTGCAAGATGTTTTAACCTAATCCAGCACAGTCGTCCAAACTCCATCTCCTGTCATATCGCCGCACTGCTGCATTCATGTGCCGCTGGACTTAAACAAAACTTGTTTCATTTATACCTTTACCTCAAATACTGCCGACCCATCTTATTAGCAGCGATAGGCCATTCATTAACTACGGAGATTCCCAGATATATCGTGCTATTCAAATTCCCTGGCAAATGTTGATTCTTATAAATCTTCTGTGTTTGAGTCGAACAAAAGTTAAAGAAATATTTACAGAAAATCTTTAACTATTATTTGTTACATATTTATCAAGCTGTTCAAGTTGTGTCCAGGACAACCACTCTGCGTAGCTTTTCGTGCTTTTCTTAGAGAGGTAAAGCAGTGGACTTTATTCCACAAATCTTCCACTGTTTTTAGCAAGACATTATCTCGCCAAATGCAGAAGCCACAGTCAGGATCACTGATTTGTTTCTTTCTACCGTGTAGCCATCGTTGACTTATAGTTCAGATCGATTGCAGATACGATTTTGACGACGTTAGTTTTTGCAAAGAATGTGTCTTCAGCATCTGACACATAGTGCATGGTATTCTCAAATGGTCACCCTTCTAGTAATGACTACGCCCAACGTTGCTTAACATGTGTGTCTATATGATTATACTTTAATAATAAGTAATCATAAAAAGTCGTTAATGTCATGATTTTTCATTCACTGATTATCATTCAAACACTACTGCCACTTAACCATATATTCAAACACTATCCTGTTTGAATATATGGTTAAGTGTCAGTTTTAGTCATTTAGAACTGCTTTAAAGCTTCACCGTTCACTCATTTTTCGACCAAATTTCAAACAATTATTACAGTTTATAGATCACCTTCTCAGCTATATTGTGAAAATAAAAATTCGATTTTCGTTCAGTAAAACAAAAGCTCTGATGAATTTTCTGGTGTTCAAAATCGTAAAAAATATTAAGGAGGTAAGCAATGCTTTTTATGACTGGATTCCACGTTTCTTAGACGACTACTGTCGCTACCAATTCACCGCCCTCGCAAAATCGGCTGCTTCTATTTTCATCAAGGCATATAAGTACACCTGTGTGAAATTTCAAAAACTTCAGCTAGCCGTTTAGGAGTCCATAGGAAACGAACTCACACACAGACACACATAGACAAAGTTTCTTTTATATAATAGTAGAGATAGAGTTGGAGATAGAGATGCAGTATTATGTTTTAAGACGTCTAAATTTAAATCACCGAACTGAATAGTTTTCCACAAAAGATTTTTAAAAATACAGTATAAAGCTATTAACCTTATGCTTAGAAGTCTTATTCCAATTTTGACCGAATTATATGATTTGGTTTCTAAAAATGCCTAATAGAAGTTTAAAGAAATTAAAATTCAGAGAATTTTGTTTAAATGATGTCTAATAAGCATTGGTCAAATGTAATGCAAATCTGATATATTTGGATTTTCAACTGGGAATTTGCACTCATATTATATACCACATAAAAAAAAGAAAATACTTTTAAGAAACTTAAATTGGGAGAATATTTAATAATTGATGTCTAATACTTGTTAGAAATCCACAGAAACCACCCCATCAGTGTAAATATCTATTTGAATACATTTCTTTTAAATTATAGGTAGTATTTACCTTATTTGAAACTAAAAAACAGGGGGAGCTTATTCCCACGTTGAAAATGGTCCTAATTTTGTATGATCGAAGTGCCAATTTTTCCTAAATTATTTACTTGTGCCATTTTTTCGAGCACGATAGCACCGCGTATTTCCAAATGATGAAACTCCATATCACTTAATTTCGGTGATCTAATGGCAACCAGTGTTTTAACGTGATAATGGCATAGTTTATATTTATTTTGTTAAACTTTATTATGGAAATCGCTTCAGACAAAGCATGAGGGCACTTAATGTAATGAGCTTAGAAAAAAATACCATTTCAGGGTCGAAAACTAACAAGTGTTAGATGGAGAGATTCCAACCCACCCACCCCCCAAAAAAATAGCAATTAATCCCCCTTTTCAGAAACACCGTTCAATAATTGTAAGGACTTAAGTACAAAATAAGAAAAGCGAGAGTTACGAGGCTGACGAAAGTAAACCCAAAGCCTACTTCCGGTTTTCATTTATAGTGAGATTTTATACAGTCCATCTTTTATATAAATATCTATGTAAATACGTGAAATATATTTTGTTTTGTTTTTTTGTTTTGTTTTGTTTTTTAGGGTTTTTTTTGTCTTTTAATTTCAACATGTTTTTCAAGAATTTTATTTTATGGTGCTTGTCTGCAATTTCCCCTATATTAAAAATCAAAATAAAGAAAAATAGGTATAGCATACGTTTCCGGTACGAGCAGAAAGTACCGTATTCCAAAAGAAATAACGTAAATTGATTTAAAAAAAAAAAAGCTTTAAAAAGATCCAATGATAAAGACCTCTTCAGGCGATATTGCTTATACAAAAGTTTAGTCCGTAATGAAAATTATTAATAGATTTAGAAGCATTAAAAATTCATCAGGAAGCCCCATCACGTGTCATTCAGAATTAAAAAATGATAACAAGACAGAAAAAAGAGAGGTGAGTGTAAGGTTTGTATTGAAATAAAGAAAAGAAATTGAGGTAAAAACATATAGGAAAAAAAGAAAAGAAGGAAGAAAAGGATGGGAAAAGAAAAGAAAAAAGAAAAATATTTATTTTATTCAGTACTAGTAGGGGGAGGGCCCGACTTTGCCCGGTCGAAAAATACGCTTAAATATACTATTTTAATTTGTCCAAATTTCGTATATATTATTCCTATTTACTTGCTCCCCCCCACGAGGTCAGAGTAGGACACAAGTTCGGTTTTGAATTTGAAGACAATTCAACTTCCCAAAATGGGGCACTCTGGATAGGAACAAAAATAAAAATTTTCTCAGTCATGAAGGATTTCTCCTTCACTAACCGAGAACAAAAAAGTGAAGTTTAGTATCAGAACAAATACTTGAGTCGTTATTTCAAAAGTAAAACAAAAAGTATTTGGGTGCCATCAGCTAGAATCGAAACCGAAAGTAAAACTGTAGCATTCAAAGCTGGTGACATTACCACTGTACCAACGTGACACGCAAATGGAGCAATTAATAATTAAAAATAAACTAAGATGAATGTACAAAATGTATATAAAAAATCAATTTTGACCCATTTTTGACTCCTTAAAAACTATTTTAACCGGCTAAAGACTCATAAAAGAACTTTTCCGAAATTGATTAATCATTTATAAAGTCGGGAATGTTTCTAATTTACTTTTCAGCCTAGTATTTTATAAATGGCTGACTTGTGTCTTCTATCTTGATACTTCGTAATCTGATTGTAGCTTTAAACTGGCAAAAGATTAAGACGCATTAACTTCAAACAGCAACTGACCGCCTGACCTCCATAAAATTTAGTCCTTTCTACAGGTCGAGAACGATGGACGGCTTCATATTTCTGGAAGCAAGTAACCTAAAAAAATCATTTTTTTTTCACCAAAAGTTTTCAATTAACAGTTCGTCCTCATTTTAGTAATGTTTTCTAAATAAGTTATATTAACAATAAATAGCATTTTAAAAGTCGAATTGAAGAATTCCGTAAAACTTTCTTGGCGCTAAAAGGGGACTGTGTTGTGTTATTGAGGAAAGGCGTTCCTCCCTTTTGGATAAATAATCTTTCTAGTGACGGTCAGAGTATAAAGATAGTCTTATGTTGCAAATCGAGGCTAGGGCCATGCAGAAAATAAAAAAACATCATTTTAGAAGAAAATTACCACCAATCCAAATATGGTACAAGAGTATAACTAAGAAAATTACGTATTTCATGCATACGGACATTGAAAATCACCATCGATTTCCAAATGATTAATGATGCATTTTTTCCAAGCTAGCCCTCCAGTATCAACAGCAATTTTAAAAGTACATCATTTGGTGTCTGTGGAAATGCTTCTTGCAAGACTCGAAGAGAAACCTGCTGTGGAACAAAGATTATCGATATAATCTAATTGCCAGCATAGATGTAGACCAATATCTTGAAATCAAATTTCTAATAAAACTGCTTTAAATATATCAAGATTATGCAATGAATTACTTTTTTTAATGTAGACTTCTTTTAGAGTTCTGTTCCATTTGCTTTTTCTGCTGGATTCGCCTGGAAAACCCTGGCGTGGTTTATATTTGCTGCATTTTTTCTGCACTTTTTTGTCGTGAGAAAATGCCCAATTCCAACATTTTATTTAAGCAGACAAGTTTCCATAACATTGAAGAATTCCCTGATTTGGGTGAAATATTTTATTTTGCGGTTGATTTTAGGACTAAAATTACGAACGTAGTGGTTTTTTTGGGGGGGGGTTAGTCTCCTACATATTCATATGTAATTGTTTGATAATCTATGTCTTTAAAATTTCTGTACATTCTTCCTTCTCTGGTTAAGATTATATAACTAAATATTTTTAAATTTTGTTATCTTACATTGAAGTGCATATTTATGATATTTCAACAACGTTAAACTTATGTATATATATTTTATTTCCAATATCAGGTCACTATTTCTTCGGCTGTTTTCTTGTTTGGAATGATGATAAGTGTGTCAAGTGCCCCAAATATCACCAAATGCCAAAAACCGGCCGATCTGAAGGTTCACTATGACAGAGTGGTTGCAGCAACCAGCAACAATAAGGACTTTCTTCTGAGTGGGTATACCACACATTCGATTACCAAGTCATCGAATACAGTTGAAAATATCACATGTCCAAAGGAGTTACCAATCAGCGGCGAGACTCGGGACCGATCTATCTGCCCTTGGTATACGAAGCTCATCACAGATTATCACCTGTTCCCGTCAGTAAGAAAGGAGGCGATTTGTCGT
Organism: Euprymna scolopes; assembly: GCF_053919585.1. Classification (NCBI taxonomy): domain Eukaryota; kingdom Metazoa; phylum Mollusca; class Cephalopoda; order Sepiida; family Sepiolidae; genus Euprymna; species Euprymna scolopes. The sequence continues at coordinate 69,103,319 of NC_136482.1, read as the reverse complement.
TGTGACGATTGCATTGGATCGGACGGAATGAACAGTTGTGAACTCGTTTACACTGAAATGCTGTTCCTTAACAATACGTCTGTCTGTGCTGATGGCTTCTTTGTCTACGAACCGGAAACGATAACCGTCCCAACAGGGTGCGTGTGTGCTCATAAAAAATACATTCCATCTTTAAGTGATTCGGAACTGTTTAGCAAAATCAGAAACAAAACGAAATCGTAAAAATACTTTCTTCGGCTTCACATGTTGAAAAGCATGTAATTTTAGCATGGAAAATGCCAATTGACCATTAAAAAATAATTCACTATGCCTTGACCAAACATTAAAAGAAAACTCTAACATCAATTTTTTTTTTATTTATTCAATTTTCACCCCAAACAAGGCACAGTGCCACTTTGAAGGAGGGGCTACTATCAGGGACTTAATTAGCGGGATAATTATGAAGGGAGATGAGTAGAAAGATGTTTGTTGACATTACACTTGAACTTCTGCATATCGTTGCAGTTGGGAAAGCAGAATCCCGGAAGGGAGTTCCAAAGACCCGCAGTTCTGGGGAAGAAACTATTGGAGTAAAAGGCTTTCTTGCACCTAGGGATCTCTACTGTAAAGGGATGAGACTTAGTAGCTTGTCGGGTTTGTCGGGGGTAGTTACGTCGGGGAGGTACAAGTGTTTGCAGTTCGTCAGAGCATTCACCATTGAAGTATTTGTAGAACAGGCAGAGGGATGGAACATCTCGTCGATGGGACAGAGGCTGAAGCCTAGATGACAGTTCAGGACCTATCAGGTTGGCGACTCTCTTTTGAACCCTGTCCAGGAGCGAGAGACACGAAGCAGATGCACCAGCCCAGATGTGACAACAGTACTCCATACATGGGCGAATGGTTGCCTTATAGAGGTATAGGATACTGTCAGGCGTCAGTAGTTTTCTAGCACGGTAGAGGGAGCCAACCTTCCTTGCAGCAGCCTTGGCAATGCTCTCAATGTATCTATTCCAGTTCATATTCCCTGTAAACGTTAGGCCGAGGAGTTTAAAAGAAGTACTTTCAGATAATGTGTTCTTGGCCATTGCTATTGGTGGTAGAGAAGGTTTCTTTTATTGAAGGAAACAAGCTTAGTCTTAGCAGCATTGAATGTGACCAACCATTTTTGTCCCCATTCCACTACGGATTGGAGGTCATCCTCTAGTGTTTCTGCCATTTCCTTGGATATGTGTTCATTTGTTTTCCCCTCATATCTGTTATAGAGAGTGGTGTCATCGGCAAATATACCCATCTCCGAAACAATTTTATCAGGGAGGTCGTTTATGAATATCAGGAATAATAGAGGTCCAAGGATAGACCCCTGAGGTACTCCCGCATTTATGTCGTATTGTTTGGATGTACGACCGTCGAGGACAACTTTGATTTTTCTATTACTTAAGAAGGATTTAATTACATTATGAATTCTTCCAGTGATTCCATATGATCTAATTTTCCTTAGAAGACCATCGTGCTATACCCTGTCAAAAGCCTTAGATATATCGAGGGCCACCGCTCTACCCTCCCCTGTTTTATCCAATGAACGGTATAATACGTTCAGAAACTACAGTTAAGATATCTGCTGTTGAACGGGCTTGCCTGAATCCATATTGTTTGTCAGTCAGGAGTTTAGCAGCTGTTAGGTGCTGGACTAGGGCTTGATTAACTAAGGACTCAAATATTTTGGCGAAAAGCGGGAGGAGGCTAATGGGGCGATAATTTAGTGGGTCAGTTCTTTCACCAGAATTCTTGAAGACTGGTACCACAGAGGCGGTTTTCCAGCGGTCGGGGAAACAAGATTCGTTAAGGCATTTATTGTAAAGTTTGGACAGAACTGGAGCAACCTCGGCAGAGCATTTTTTTAATAGCACAGCCGGGATGAGATCTGGTCCACACGCTTTTGAGGTGTCTAGGTTTTTTATAATAGCATGTACCTGAGAAGGGGTGATTTTCAAATCGTCTAGTGAGGCGTCTGTTCGCAGAGGAAAATCAGGGAGTGAGTGGTGTACCGAGTTCAGTGTGGAGTTTGAGGCAAACCGACTGGCAAGCAGATTAGCCTTGTCAGTTGCCGTGCAAGCAACTTCATGATCGTTAGATAGTGGGGGAATAGTTGACTGTCCATTATTTACTACGCTGTTGTAGATTTTCCAAAAATCCCGGGTTCCTAATTTCTGTGCTTCGATGCGTTTTCTGGTGGTTTCAGAGTAATCTGAATAAGCTGTCTCTATCACTCTCTTACAATTATTTCTAGCTTCTATAAACTTCTGTTTATTTGAGCTGGACTTATGTCGGTTGAATCTGCGGAATGCATGCTTCCTTTGACAAATGGCAGCTGCACAAGCAGAAGTAAACCATTGGGGGAAGTGGGGCTTGCTATAGAATTTCCGTGCGGGAACATGTGCTTCAATAGCAGTTTTGAACCATTCAGTGGTCTCATTTGCACACTGTTCCGCTGGAAGAGTAAAGATATTTTGCCATGGGGCATCTCTGATGAGCTCCCTGATGGCTTCCCAATCAGCCTTTTTGTAATACCTCGTTGTTTTGAGTAGTGGGTCTTCAGTTTTAGGGCGAGAATTTAGGCTGATTTCTACCATTATCACAGCGTGATCAGCATTCCCGAGTGGGATGTGGGCATTTGTTGTACAGTCATTGGGAACCGTTGTCAGAAAGAGATCTAGAAGTGAGGCATGTTGATCTTGCTGGTCTGGGAAACGGCTTCCTTTCTCTCCCTATCTCCCCCCCCCCTTTCTCTCTCTCTCTCTCTCTCTCTTTCTCTTCTATCTCATTGTCTCTCTCTTTCCCTCTCTCGTTCTCTTTCTCTCTCTTTCTCTTTCTCTCTCAATCTCTCTCACTTTCTCTCTCTTTATCTATCTATCTATCTATCTATCTATTATTATTGTTATTATTATTATTATTATTATTATTATTATTATTATTATTATTATTATTATTCCCGTCAGTTAAAAAAGGATAGCATGTGTCGTCATAAGAATGCTTATATTGGATCGAACACTTGCGAAACTGTCTATGCTGCATTGGATAAGGCGTAATTTTGGTATTGCACTCCAGCCTTCACATGTGCTCTATCTTTCTCCCTCCCCTTCTCTCTCTTCCCCTCCCTTTCTCTCTCTCCTTCTCTTTCTCTCTATCTATCTTCCCCTCCCTCTCTCTTTCTTATCTCTCTCTATCTATCTCTTTGTGCATTTCGAAGCTGAAGAATTCTCATTATTATTTACATTTTTCAGACGTTTCCACATCTTGATTGTTATGATAACGTTCCGACCGTTTTCTACCTCAGCATTCGCTTGCCTTCCAGAATGGTCAAGGAATTCTTAACTTTTACTGGAGCAATGGGGTAAACTGTTCGCGTTTTGTGCTGCAGATCTTGTGACACTCTTATTTACGATTTACTTTTTTCCCACGAGTGTAAACTTTGACATGTTGATTTTTAATATAGAGGAATACAGCTCCCTAAAATGGGAGACTCCTGTTTTGCACAAAAATGTTCCTTGGAGAAATGGCTCACTCATTACAGAGAAATGAAAAAGTGAAGTTTAGTATTAGAACAGATACAACAGTTTATTCCTATGCAAATGACCAATGATCCTTGTGACATTTTTTGCAGTAACCCTGCATCCTTTACTCAGAATTAAATATAAGGTCACAAACAAATCATCTAACGAGTGCTATGCAATATAATTTCTCAAAACACCACATCGTCTCTAGGAGAAGATATTGATCCTTTATCTAAAAATAAAAGACTCGAATGTTTTTAGATGACGGCAATTTTAATATTAAACTCAATTATATTTACTTAACTAAACTGGGTTTCATTTGTTAACTAGCAATTATTTCTAGCTATCTTCATAATGAAAACGAAAATCAGTAGAGGTTCCAAATTTTCATGGCGTGCAATTTAGCTAAATTCCTGCCAACAACTGAATCTAATTTCAATATTAAACTTACTCTTCCGTCACGTGGTTAGGCAAACAAATAAACTGTTTACATTCCATATTGGGTTCTAGCTGACTCTATGTAATTCCTTGCCAATAATCAAGGATTAGCAATTGCACATGACACACTGTATACTTCACTTCAATATTATGAATTGAGGTTAAAAGTGCACCAGTAAAAATGGCTTGGTAAAAAGGTACCATTAAAATTGGTTCGGTAAAAATGGCACCAGCCATAATGACTCGGCAGAAATTACGCCATTAAAAATACTTCGATTAAATGGCATCGGTAACAATGGCATATATATATATATATATATATGTGTGTGTGTGTGTGTGTGTGTGGTGTGTGTGTGTGTGTGTGTGTGTATGTATATATATATGTAGCTATATATGTGTGTATATATATACATTTATATATATTTTTTTTTTCTGTACAAATATATTTTCTTATAATATATATCAATCCTTATTTAAGAAACTTAATGTAATTACAGAGCAATATAGAGAATAAATGATAAATGTTATATTCCAAAATTCATGATGTTGACCCTCTTATAATTTATCCCTTTAATTCAGAATTGTATAAGTCAACCGAATACAAGGAATAAATAATAAGATGGTCAATATCATGAATTTTGGAATATAACTTTTTATATATATACTAGCAAAAGTACCCGTCGTTGAGTGGGTTCAAAAACAGATTACAGAAAATGGACTCTGATTTATGAAAGTATGATAGGTTATGAAAAAGAAGGGTTTTCAAGAGATAGCTTCGAATTTGGGGGTGTCAAAACCAAAGCAAAATATGATGAAAGTAAAAATAAAATAGATAAACCCCATAATTTATTATACCATACCTGTTCACACTGAAACACTTATCACAATATTCTGTGGATCTATATTAAAAAACCTTGTTAAACTTTGTGACATATTTACATTCTATGGAGGTCAGATGCGAACGAACACCCCATAATTTTATTATACCATATTCCTTCAAACTGAAACATAATTATCAAAGTATACTTACGCAGATAGTTATGAAAAGTCTTTATTAAAGTTTGTGCCTATTTCCATTCTATGGAGGCCAGGCACGAACGCAGACCCCACAATTTTATTATACCATCGCTATTTAAGTTAAAACGTACTTATCAAAGTATTCTTATGTACATATATCTCAAAAACACTTGTAAACTTTTTTATTTTTAAATTTTTTATTTCCATACTTTGTGGGCCAGGCGCGAATGCAGACCCCACAATTTTAATGAACCACCGTTCTGCCAGATCAAACATACCCATTCCTGTGTCTCGATACATCTTCTATCATTATATTTAATCTGTTTTTTTTTAAATAGTCAACGATATAGGAGCCTATTCGTGACCAGACACACACACACACACACATCCAGCTTTATATATATATTGGTGAGTAATGATATGTACTTGGGATACCTAGGCATGAAGAGGTATGACTCTGACTCTGACCTTTAATATAATCTTACATCATATCAATGTGTATCTTTCTTTTTTATATTAGTTTATCTTATTAATTTCAGTTAATTTAATTTTAGTTTATATGATTATATCTAAATTTTATTTTATATTGGTTTATTTTTATTTCATTTCGTCTGAGTTTGTTTTTTATCTTAAATTAATCACCATTAACAAGTAATTGAATACTTTGCAAGAATAACATAGGATTTCACCCCCCACCCCCACCCCACCCCAATTTCCCTGAAAACGTTTTACAAAAAGGAACTATGTACATTCCTATTTGAAACTAGTTGAGACTATTTACTTGATGACTTTGGATTTAAAGGAAATTACAGATCAATAGTAAAGGTCAAGCCCAGAAGCTTGTTAAAAACATGGGGCCTCCCCAAGACGAGATCTATTCATTTCAATTGATGCGAGATGGGGATCAGAACGTTGATCATCTAAAGATAGAAGCTTGGTTTTCGATGCATTAAAAGTAACCAGCCACTTTTCCCCCATTGTATCACATGCCCAAGATCAGAGGAGAGAGTATGAGAGAGAACTTTGATTTTACAGCACCTATCTTCCACTTTAGATGGCAAATACTGCTTCTCTGTTGCTAGAAAATTAACGCTTGTATAATATACTAGCCTGGGAGCCCGGCGTTGCCCGGGTGTTTGGGGGTGTATGTTGAGCAAAAAAAAAACAGTCAATTTTTTTAAATTTGACCCCTATTATGACCCCTTAACATTTATTGTTTTGGGCTCAAATCAAGTTATTAAGTTAGATCCATGTCCAAGGAATCTATATCGAAAATTTCAAGTTTTTAAACTCAAAATTGGCGGAGGAGATTGGTAGAGTTCTCAAAGGTCAAATCGTTGAACTTTGACCCCTTAACAGCTAAATTTGTGGTCGAAAACCTATCAGAAAGACTTTCCCAAATATCAGTACCCTGTATATCAAATTTCGAGCCTGTAGACTTAAAATTGACAGAGTTATTGCGTAGGGAAATGTACACCCACACACAGCACACATACAGACACGTTCACTTTTATAGATATACTACCATGGGTGCCCGGCATTGCCCGGGTGTTTGGAGGTGTATGCTGAGCAAAACAAAAAAGGGTCAATTTTTTAACTTTGACACCTATTATGACCCGTCACATTTATTGTTTCCGGCTCAAATTAAGTTATTAAGTTAGATCCATGTCCAAGGAACCTATATCTAAAATTTCAAGTGTCCAGACCCCAAATTGTCGGAGGAGTTTGGTAGAGTTTTCAAAGGTCAACTCGTTGAACTTTGACCCCTTAACAGCCAAGTTTGTGGCCTAAAACCGATCACGTCGATTTTCCCAAATCTCAGTACCTCGTATATCACATTTCGAGTCTGTAGACTAAAAATTGACAGTGTTATTGCGTAGGGAAATGTACACACACAGACACGTTCACTTTTATAGATAGATAGATTGAACGCTGTAAAGAATAAGCGAACAAAATATATTTTATAAAAAATAAAAATTAGTTTATTATTCACTGTTAAGGAGCATTTTTAACTCGACCCAACGCGGTTTGGCAAGTAGATGGCGAAAAACTGCTATGCGTCCATATTGTTCGGAGGGGCAGCTTCGACTAAATTACAATGCGATTCAATTCTCCTCTCTTTCTTCATCGAACGAGAGCGAAAGGATGTGAAAGAGAGAAAGGCGGAATGTATAGAAAGAGAACTGTACGGTTTAATGCACATGTTTTTTGTTTGTTTGTTTGTTTGTTTTTGTACAAATTCATATGTTAGCATGCAAATCTGACCTTTGGGCAGTTGAGGTCTCGAATGATTTTGACTCAACCGAGCTTCATAAATAACTGTCAGTTCATCTTGATTGATATATTCTGACATTTTAAAAATACCTGCCTCTATCTCTATCGGCAGAGTATAGGACAAGTTTGCTACAAAGTTTAATTATATTAAATCCCCAGTTCCCCTAAAAGGGAGCCTCCCCATTATGCCATATCGCTTACTTAAAAGTATAAGAGTGGGAACCTAGCGGCCCGCTCAAGAAAATTTTACAATATTGACATCAAAAATTAAAAGATATTTAGTTTAACATATTGGGATCGGGAACTAAACCTCTAATTAAAACTAGCAGAAAAGGAGCTTAAACTCGACCGACGTAAATATAATAGATTCATGCCGCTTCACTAAAAGTCACGTGACCTACCAACGTCACAGATGTAGTCCTCCAGTCACAGACCTACGATACTGACTTTTTTTTTTTTACACAGTGATCACCACTTATCAAGGCCCGGAGGCCACTCAGGGATAAGGGTTATTGCAAGTACATTACGTTAGTGTGGAGATTTGATGAAGTGTTTAATTAAGGGGGCGGTTCATTAGGAATTTGTTAACATTGGACTTGAAGACATCCAAGTTGTAGTCCGGAGGGAAGCAGGCAGACGGAACAGAGTTCCACAGTCGTGCAGTTCTAAGAAAGAAGCTTTGTTCATGGAATCCGCGTTTTGATTTAGGCACAGATATAGAGTGGGGGAAATTTTTCACAGTGGATTCAGCTAGACGGGTGTTTTTCGTGAAAGATTGGCGAGGGGGGACCAGAAATTGGAGTTCAGACGAGCACCTGCCATGGAAATAACGATAAAACAAGAATAGGCTCGCAACGTCTCTTCTGTGGGATAGAGGTTGCAGGGTAGAGAAAAGGACATCCCCCACTAAGCTACGAAGTCTATTTTGTACTCTGTCAAGGCAGGATAGGCTGTTTTTAGCAGCTCCTGCCCAGATATGGCAACAGTATTCCATCCTCCTGACTATTACAAATGATCGGTTTCTCTCTCTCTCTCTCTCTCTCTCTCTCTCTCTCTCTCTCTCTCTTTCAATGCTCAAAAGAATTAACGCGGGATTAATAAAACTGGTTCCAAATTAACTGTATTTTTTTTTCTGAAAGATAAAAAATGTATTTTATATTCGGTCACGTTCAATTAAAAGGATTATTTTTTGGCGGGAAAATACTGTAAAGTTATTCCATGCTTGTTAAGTATATTTAATTATTAATTCACGCGTGATTTTAATTTAAAAATACCTTCGTCTTCAAATAATCTGTAAATGAGATTTATTACAGTCCTTTTTAAGACAACAAACAATATGAATTATTTATCTTTTAGCTGTATATTTTCTTACAGGATATTTTTTAAAGTGATCAGAAAGTTAAAAATTAATTAGTTTAGTTTATAAAGCTGTTAAACAAATAATTTTACAGGGGTTTTTTTCCAAACATTTTTCTTAAGAATAAATAACACTTGTCACGGCACTATTCATAAATATTGGAGAGATCTTTAGTTCTTGAAGATTCATTTAGCTTTGACAGTAAGTGTTTTAATTCGTCGATTACTTTCTTTTAAATTTATTAAATTCTTGTAAAACATTTTTTGTGTGAAAAGAATGTTTTAAGTTTATTATTTCTGTGAGGATCTTTTTGTATAATAATATTTTTAAAGTAATGCTTATTCTCGTTCAAAAGTCAAACAAACATAAAAATACGTGCAAACTAAAACTGTTTGTACATTTCTTTCCAAGTAGTTTTGAATTTTTTTATCAACAAGTTTGATAACTCTTACAAAATTCGTTTCTTAGTCAGAATTCGACTTGAGTTTTTAAAAACTACAGACAAATCTTCATGGTGTATGTATCATGGTCACGGAAAGATCATATTCCAAAAATCACGTAAATTTCACAAGTAGATATCTTAGGTAAAAAATCAAAATTTACGGTTTTAAGTATTTTGAAAACAAACAAAATCTCAGTAGTGGAAATGAGTGGTCCAATGACTTTCGTAATAACCATATTTATGAAATACAATTTTTTAAAGAAAAAACGCTTAATCAATTCACACGATTTGTTCCGTGATAGTATATCATAAAGATCTGTCCATATTTTCTGCATTTTTACTTTTTTATTAAATCGAATTGTAAAACAGAAGCTGAAATTGATTAATTAATCAGTTTATGTACGAACTCTGTTGAAATAATTACCTTATTATATAGATACCCATGTTTAAATTTGATTTAAAAAGATATCTTTCTGCACTAGTAACTTTGAATTTAAATTATTTCTTTGGATTTAAATCGTTTTCATTTTAAAGAATTATTCAAAGTTGAATTTTAATTTTTTATGTAATTATTGTTTGTTTATTAAATTCATGAATTAGTTTTTGCAGTATACTTTTGCTTAAAACTTACATAATTTTATATGCATAATTCTCGTTTGTGCATTTTAATTAAAACTCATCAAAGTTAAGTTTCGGTATAAATCGAATCGTTCCTTTATTGTCTTTCTTCAGTATAGTTTTTTTTAATAATGAACGTATTTTAGTCTTTTAAAATTCATGAAACAACAAAATGTTTATTTACAGAATGTTATTCCGCAGAAACAACACACAACTTTTCCTTTTCTTTCCTTTTTTTATTTTTAATTAAAATTGAATAAGTTCAGTTTCAAAATAAGTTGTACTTCTTATAGTTCTCATTTACAATTTTTTAAGTTTTCTAATGTTTTTGTAAAAAGTTCTTACTCATTATCGACAATCTGAGTGTTCGACAGATCTTGTTTGTTAGGACCTCGGGCATGACGTCATTTTTCAGTAAGCAAGCCTGAATCTATTACATTTACATCGGTTATGGCCTAACTCTTGTTCCCCACCAACATCACAAAACAGAATTGAAGCTTTTGATGGCTTGAAAACAATAGTGTATATAAATATTTAAAAAATATTTATTTTAACATATTGGAAAGGGGTTGTTAATCCTATTTTAAAAATAGCCCTTATCCCCGTCTTTCTAGAACAGTCCTAATTTTCCGTTACCGAATTGCCAATTCTGCTCCCTACTTATAAACTTTGGCCATTTTACTGGTGTCATTTTTACCTATGCCATGTTTACCGAGCACCCAAAAGTATGTTACTGCTAAGTAATCAACAACACCAGCATCTATATAAAGAACATAGTTTAATGGAATATACATATACATCAATATTTAATAAGTAATCAAAGTAAAGTATGTATCGAAAACATAGTTTAAGTGATCCATTATTTTTACCATCAAGTAGATTAACTTCTCATGGGTTAATAGTTAAGAGTCACTGCAATTAACCTTTGACATAAGTAAAAGAAATATTTTTTAACTATGAAAGCTTTCTTACAAATTTTAACTGTTAACTTAGAATAATTTAACTGAGTTCAGTCATTTCTGCTGTTTCTCAAAGTGTTTTTTTACAATATTATATATATATATATATATATTATTATTATTATTATTATTATTATTATTATTATTATTATTATTATTATTATTTTGAATGACATTGAAAAATTTATTAGGTTTTTAACTTACATGTGAATGGGTTTGTCTGTTGAGCGGAGAAACAAATTGCTTCTTTTTTTTTGGGGGGGGGGCATTATTTAACACGAATAACAAATTGAAATGTTTATGAAATACCAAATTATAATACGTAAATTAGTATCAATTGATCTAAATATTTACTAAACAGAAACAATTATATCGATAAACTAATGTAAGCAAAGTGAAATGCATTTTAACATGTAATAAAACTTATACGTCGAGTTTGATGTGTTCGTCTACGGGGTTTACTTTATTTTTTCATTCAAGCAAGAACGGGTCATGCTGTTCTTTGTGAATTAGAATGTAATGTTTGTGTGTGATATATTTGCAAATGCTCTTCTGTCGAAATAAAAAATATACAAAACGCCATTGATAAAATGAAACTGGTTTACCTTTTTGTAATTCACATGTGTTGTATTTGTTATGCCTGCATCAATATATATATATATATATATATATATATATATATATATATATATATATATATGAAATCGGTATATTAAGGCAGTATTTTTTTATTCAAGCAAATATTATTAAATGCAACGGAGACACTTTGCTTTATGATTTTTTTTCGATTTTCCGTATAATCTTTTTTGTGTCAAAATCAAAAATATTAATAAAAGTTCCATAGTTGTTGCTGTCACGAGTTCTTTCGATTCGTCCACGAATTATCATCAGGTTTTGAAGTAAAAGTGCGAAGGAGCGAAAATGAGAATTAAAAGTGAAAACTAAAATATACTGTAAACGCCGTTTACAGTATAGCATTTTCTATCCTACTTTGGTCGGAATTTGGATGATAATCCCATCTTCATGCAGGATAATGCTCACAATCACACAGCTGGTAATGTAAACAGCTTCCTGGAAGGGCATGATATTCCGTGTTCGGAATGGCCTGCACAATTTCCAGACCTCAATCATATCGAAAATGTATGGCATTACATCAAACAACAGCTACACAATGATAAAATTCCAAATTTTTTAATTGACGTGAACACTAGAATATTTCAATTAAAAGGCAAATATAAAAAGGTAAAATTATAGAAGAATGAAATGCCTATCAAATGATGTATAGTTTGTTTAAACAGCTATATTAAATTTAGCTTAAATTTGCAGTTTTTTAAAAAATTACAAGTGCAGACTTTATATATGTTGCATGATAAGGGCTGTCCCCTTTTCATGTAAGTAAAAAATATGGAATTAGTTAAATATAAATATGAAATAGAATAGTCAAGGATTCGAACTTGCGAAGCTAGACTTGGAATTGAGAATTCCAATCATAAGTTAAAATAAACACAGAATGTTATTATAAATGGAATATTCAGTAAATTGTTGATTCTCTTAAAATATTTAATAAATTTGACCAGACATACATGTGATTTCTCAATATAGGAATAAATCTGAAGTTAGTTAGGGGGAGTAAGATCAGCCAGACCAGAGAAGCAGAGAGGTTCAGACCGATTCTCGGTTAGAGTCAAGGTTCCCTCTGGAAGTGAGAGAGTCTTAGAGATAACCATGTAACAACTTTGAATCCCTGAAATACAAAATCATTTCCGACCAGTCGAAGAATAAATGATCATCAAGTTTTATTAACTGCCGTCTTTCTGTGTTCATCATTACAACGAGAATGGTAACGTGTTTATATTATATGTACAACTGTAAAACGTAAATGTCAAACGCACTCTCGGTCTATCTATCAAGATATTCAAAAATCTCTTCTAGTTGAATTACAGGTTTGGTGCTCTTGTAGTAGTATGTACTTGTCTGTCTCTTATATATACAGAACTGTCTCTTTTTTTATATATATATATATATATATACATATATATATATATATATATATATATATATATATATATATATACCTTGTTCATGTCTCCAATATGCTAACTCAACAACATGAACACTCCTAAGACTGTCTCTATCACTCTAAGACTCTTACTAACAAGAACAACAAAGATATAAGTCGTCATCTAAATAAGAACAATGTAACATACTCACATATTTGGTACCCTAAAAAATAACACTCAGTATATAACATATATATATATATATATATATATATATATATATATCCGGTGGGAGATATCCAAAAATTGATAGCGCTCAATCATAAAGGAGCAAATTATATATTTTTTTAATGTAAATACAGTCATATATTGCTACGATGTGCAGAGCGTTTCAATCATATAAGATATCATCAGACAAGAAATATTAAGGTAGAAAAATTTGAAACGGTCTGGAACCTTTTTAATTTTTGTACCTTAATTTTCTTGCCTGGACTGCATTTACATAAAAAATACATAAAAAATAAATAAAAATGAAAATATATAGATAGATAGATAGATAGATAGATAGATATCTCATAAGGGAGTACCAAATAGGTTAAAGGGGAAATTATTTCCAGCTAGCATTTTGGTAAAAATGCTCTTACGTAAATAATTGAATTCATTCAAAACGTATAGCAAAAACAATAACATCTACATAAATCGCGATATATCCGAACAGTTAGCGAGGTGGACGAGTGGTAAGAGTTTAGGCTAATTACCATGGCGTCCCGATTTCGAATCTCGCTAAATTCAGCCACTCTGATGAGTCGTAAACGACGAAATACATGTTAGTGGATAATTATATTTTAAAAAACATTATATGCCGCTGCCCATCTGGGGGTATCAAATTGATTAAAGGGAAAATTATTCCCAACTCGCATTTAGGTAAAAATGCACTTTCGTAAATAATTGAATTCATTCAAAGCGTATTGCAAAAATAAAAACAAATAATATCTATCTATCTATATATATATATATATATATATATATATATATATATATATATATATATGTGTGTATGTATGTATGTATGTATGTACATATATATATTTATAAAAAGTGAGCGTGTATGTGTGTGTATCTGTGTACAGACAGACACACACACAGACACGTTCATTTTTATAGATATATAGATTTGTCAATATATATATATATATATATATATATATATATAAGAACAAGTAGTTAATAAAACATGTTACAAAAACACATTGAAAAAGAGTTAAAAACATATTTAATTTTAAAAAGGAAGCACTAAACAAATGGATAGTCCTGAATTCAATCTTGCCTCGACAGTCGAGCTGTTTATTTGATCCATTTCTTTTTTACGCACATTTTATCTTTCTTTTAATAATATATTGGAATTCTTTCCCACTTCCTTATAACTATTTGTGAATTATTCCACGGATTTCTGCCTTTTGAATTACTTTGGATCATCTTCCAACTACGCGGTTCCCTTGGATTATACTTGTGCAAATGGAAATTTAACTAACTCTCTTGGATTCTGCACCATTGGATTTTGCCGTCATTGGAATTTTTAACCTTCACCAGACTATCCATTCACTTTAAATCACTTTTTTATTTACCGTACTCCCTCTGCTTCACTTTTTGTTATCAAGTAAGATCTATGATTTACTTGTAGTTTCATTTAATACTTTTGCAAGCAAAATACGATCCCGAATTTTGTTAAATCTTACGCTCTGATGAGAAGGAAAGTATTTCTTCGAAACTCCGCGGATTAAGGACTAGCCGTTTATTTATTTAGTATTGCCTTTTTAAAATTAAATATGTTTTTAACTCTTTTTCAAAGATATTTTTAACATGTTTTATTAACTACTTATTCTTATTATAAGCTCTATCTCCTATTTAGTTTTTTCGAGGTTTTACATCTTGTTGAGATTATTTTATAAATATTAATTCTTTAATATTTATAATTTACTTTAGTTTTGCCATCTTGGATCATTTTGGGAAAAACTGTAATTCTTATATATATATATATATATATATATATATATATATATATATATATATATGTACACTATATCGATACTCTATGGCTGACTGAGATAGCTGCTGCCATCGCGCACAGAAATCACTTTTTCCATAGCTACCAACGTAATAGATGTACTGTGACTAAAGCTGCTTTCAGGGCTGCCAGCAACCACTGTAAAAGAGTAATAAAACATGCAAGAGAGCTATATGCTCCGTCTGTTAAATCCAAAGTAGCTGAGCAGCGGCTTGGTACCCACCAGTTCTGGCAAATAGCAAACAGGATCTTGAACAAAAGCGTGCGTTCTATCCCAACTATCATCAATGGACCTGAGGTCATCTCGTCAGCATCAGACAAGGCCAGACTATTTGCCAAGAACTTTGCAGCTAATTCTACCCTATGCGACAATGACCATCAACTCCCTGTATTTCCTCCTATAACAGACAACACGCTATGCAACATACAAATATCTGTGCGTGAGGTTGCCAAGCTTATCAAGAACCTTGATTCCAGTAAAGCAAGTAGCCCTGACGGCATTCCAGTTATAGTACTCAAAAAACTTCAACTAGAACTTACCCTCATACTTACAAAACTGTTTAAGCGTTGCCTTAAGGAAAAGTGCTTTCCAAAACTCTGGAAAACCTCATCAGTATGCCCTGTATTTAAGAATTCAGGTGAAAAGTCATCTCCCTCTCAGTACAGACCAATAAGTCCCCTGTGTGTCATGAGTAAGTTGTTGGAATCCATATTAAATAAAGAGGTAGTCAACCACCTCAACAGAAACAATCTTCTTAGTGACATGCAATATGGTTTCCGCTCTGCAAGATCTACAGCAGATGTGCATAGGATTAGTGAATCTCTTGACAAATGTTTCTTTTCTAGAGCAATTGCTCTTGACATATCAAAGGCCTTCGATAAGATATGGCATAATGGCCTACTTCACAAGATTTCCAGCTACGGTATTACTGGAAATGTTTTCTCTATAATTAAATCATTTCTCTCTGATAGGTTCATAAGAGTAGTGGTTGGTGGGCAGAAATCAGAAGCCCACAGTATTAATGCTGGAGTCCCTGAGTGGTCCATCCTGGGCCCAACTCTCTTCCTGATCTACATCAATGATCTCCTAAAACACATACTTAAATCATTCGTTGACATCTATGCTGATGACACGACCATCTATGGCAACACATCAAAGGCCGTAAATGACAAAGTTCTCTCTAATTCTCTCTTCTCTGATCTTGAGCGCGTGGTACAATGGGGGAAGAGGTGGCTGGTCACTTTTAATCCATCCAAAACCAAGCTTCTATCTTTACATCATCAACGCTCTGGTTCCCATCTGGCATCAATTGAAATGGATGGCTCTCGTCTTGGGGAGGCTCCATGCTTTGACAAGCTTCTGGGCTTGACCTTTACTCCTGATCTGAAATGGAACACGTACATCAAATCTGTTGCCAGGGACGCTGGGAAAATGGTGGGATCCTTCTACCGCTCCAGAAGATATCTCATTTCTGATGCAATTATCTATCTGTATAAAAGCCAAGTACGTCCAGGGATGGAGTACTGCTGCCACATCTGCTAAAAACAGACTTTCCTGCCTTGATAGAGTACAGAATAGACTTCGTGGCTTAGTGGGGGATGCCCTTTTCTCTTCCCTGCAACCTCTCTCCCAAAGAAGAGACGTTTCGAGCCTGTCTTTGTTTTATCGTTAATTCCATGGCAGGTGCTCATCTGAGCTCCAATCCCTCGTCCCCCCTCGCCAATCTTTCACGAGAAACACCCGTCTGGCAGAAACAACTGTCAATAATTTTCCCCACTCTTTATCTGTGCCAAAATCTAAACGTAGATTCCATGACCACAGCTTCTTTCTTAGAACTGCACGCCAGTGGAACTCTCTATCGCTTGCCTGTTTCCCACCTGACTACAACTTGGACGTCTTCAAGTCCAACAAAAACAAACTTCTGACAAACCGCCCCGTTAAGTAAGACACTCTATCAAAACCCCCAATACTAATGATTACTACAATACTATCTCATTGATTACTGTACACGCAATAACCCTTATCCCTGAGTGGCCATCAGGCCTTGATAAGTGGTGACCCCCATGTAAAAAAATAAAAAATAATATATATATATATATACTTACTAGTTACTATAATTGAAAAATGAATATAAGATTGTGACGGATATAACAATTACTGTTAATATACTGTTGCATATGATGCTATTCTATATGAAAACCGTGAAACACCTAGTAACACTGTTAGTATATACATATATATATATATATATATATATATACATATACATATATATAATTTCTTTTTATACAAAACGAATTATATATACACACACACACACACACACATATATATATGCACATATGTAACCAATAATGTTTGTATAATAAACAGATTATATATATATATATATATATATATATAATCTGTTTATTATACAAACATTATTGGTTACATATGTGCATACACGTGTCAGTTGAGTCCCTAGTTAAAGAGACCCATCTCGTCAGACCAACAAAGGATACTTATCGAAGCGAGAATCACATTAATTCGTTTTATATATAAAGAAATATTTGGGTTTGGATTATACTTGGAAAGAAAAGAGTGGTGTATGGTTTATGAATGTTGACAGTAGAGGTTTTTGGACGGAGGTATGGGAAATAAAGAGAGTAGGACTGGGAGGGGGAACAGAAGGGAAGTACGATTCGGCCTGGTTAAGCGCTCAGAGAGAAGTGAGGTATCGGTTTCATTTTAAACAAGGCGGTTGTCTCTGTGTTTGCTTTGATCTGAAGTAATATTATATCATCGTCAGCGCTGCTTCTCTATTTTAAGACTCTATGATCTGTGGTTCTATCCGGGTGGCATATTCCTTCTCCGTCCATTTTATTGATAAGCTCTATTTCTTCATTCATTTTATTCCTCGCTGTTTTTGTTTGTTTGTTTATTTTTCGTTTTCACTCATTTATTTATTTATTTGCTTATTTATTTCAATATAATATACTTCTATATGATCAAATTAACAATCCGTGGACAAAGATACAGACTAATTTGTACGATTTTTATAATAGTGGTATCGTGCAAGATACATTTCTACTTTAAAATGTACTGAGACAGGCAAATGTTCTTGTTTCTATAAATAAACTCAATTTAGATGGTTGTTCTTCTTTCATTTGAGGTGTTTACCTCTTCCTAAATACTCGAATATATATAATATATTTTGTCAGTTCATATGCTTCGCTTTAGATATAGGTTTTCAAGACCGTTTACATGTAAACAGATACATAATAGCATAGGTGTGTCTGTATTGGTAGAACATCCCGTTTACATAAACCATCTAGTTGAAATACTTAGTTATCATTTGAAATCAAATTGTGCTTGGTTTCATTATAAAACGTTACTTTACAATAATGCTTCTGATAGGTATTTATCCATTTATTAGTATGCTGGCCACATACATTATTTAGTCAGTCGGTTTTTACTGTTTTTATTAGCAACTATACAAAATGCACTCAATTTTATCCAATTGGTGGCATATTGTGATTTAGTTCGTTTAGTTAAGTATTAGTCGATAGCGTTTGAAATAATGTTGAGGGCTAGCTCTTTCCTTCATTTAGCTAAGTTATTTGTGTTAACCTATTCTTTTATGTTTTTCAGTAAGTATAGTAATTCACTGGAGGTGTGCTTAGTAAATATAGTTATTAGTTTGTGGTGTGCCGTGGCCACTTTGTATTCTTTCGACTCTTCCTTTGATTCATTTATTAATTAAGATATTGGGAATGAGGAGTTATGTGTAATAGTATAGATACCATGAAGGGAATAGGTATTTGTTTTTTACATCTTATTTAGAGCATAGCCTCCAAAGTGGTCGCAGCTCAGAGCCGATTCTACTTTAACATTTTATAATTTTTTCATGTCCATAAATCTAATAATCTCAAGCTTCTTCGCTAAACATAAATAACAGGGTGCCGATAGTGAACTACATGTTTTAGCGTTCCCAAGTAATTTCTATTTGACTGAAGGTGTTTTCCCTGCTTTGATTAAATTCTAGTAATGCATATATATATATATATATATATATATATATATATATATATATATGGGGGGGTTTAAAATAATAAGAATAAGATCGATTCTTTCAGAGGAGATATATTGAGATAATGCAAAGCTCAACAAATTGTTATGGAGCTTATATAGAGTATCAAGAAAATAAGAAAACGACAATATAAAAATATATATTAATGTACATAGATTTATTCGTTTGTTCGATCAGGATTACTTACATAATCCACCAGGGACCAACATATTTTACTCCGGACGTGAGAAATTTGGAATCACAGACTACATCCCGAATTTAATTGTTCATTCAAACCATTTTCTGTCGGAAAAAAGTGAGGTAATATTCATTCATTGCCGACCGCAACATGTTACTCTGAATTATAACAGCAGATCTTGTGTTTAATTTTTAATAATTTTAAAATATTTCGACATTAGCACTAAATAAGGATCTAAACACTTTGGATAACATTTCTACTTCTTTTCTACTTAAGGATTTTCTCCTACTGTTATTTTTTCCTTGTTGCATTTTCATTTTATTTTATTTCATTGTTTTTACTTGGCTTTTTATACTTTTTATACTTATTTTTTACATTTATTTTTATTTTTTTTATATTTAATAACTTTGTATTTCCTATACCTTTATTATTATTTTATAATTTTTATACTTTTTATCCATATTCCTTTGTATTTTTATCCTCTTATTCTACCATTTGTTTATCCTCTATCTTATTCACTTATAATTTTTATTTTTAGCCTTTATGATTTATCTCCTTACTTTTATTATTTTATTATAGTAATTATTTCTAATTTTATACTTCATTTAACTACTAATATGTTATGCCGATACCCATACTGATGTACACTGACCTAGCATAAATCCTCTATTTCAAATAAATCCCTTCAATAGTTATAACCCATTAATACATGATTAAATAATCATCCTCTTTCAATCACTAACTCTATATTCTTAGTTTAGTTGTGCATATTGCACACATATATTAAACCCACTATGGCAGATATGATATACACATACCTTCAGTATATAATAAAAGCTATATTCCTCCTATATCACAGAGATCACTTTAGTTCTCCCATTCCCTTTCCAAACAGTCTCAATATTTTACCTCTCACTGCACAATTATTTGGCTCTTAATTTAGCTATCCTAGACGTTGTATCCTTTTTTTCTGTTTTCTCCTCTTCTGAATAGAAGCATTAGGCTTCGAAATACCATGGTATAAAGAGTTTTACTTATCCTACACCCCTGATTAAAGTATCATCTTTATTGAATAAACAAATAAATCTATATACATTATCACATATTTTTATTGTCGTTTTCTAATTAGTCCTTCGACAAAAGGAGGGTGGACCTGTAAATTCACTCTTGTCTGTTCGTCCGTTTGTCCGTTTGTCTGTCCGCACTTTTCTCAATAACTACGCCTTGGATTTTTTAAAAATTTTGCACTAACATTAAACATTGATATGAGTAAAAAAGTAATAGAACGGATTTTCCGGGAAATCTCCGGTTTGCTCCCCAAGGGGTGCTTTTCGGGTTAAAATGGTTAAAATTAAAACTTTTGTGCTTATTAAAGAAATTGATGACTTGGATTTTTATGAAACTTTCTGAAAACTTGTTCCTAACTGATTTCTATAGAATTTTGTTTGTCTATACTTCGCGATAACTCTTGGGGTGCCCTAGGGGCTTTTTTAGGGCTAATAAAAACACTCCATTTTTGGGGCTATTTTACCATATTTGCCCAAAATTTTCTGTGTATGTCTATTTAGCAGTTTTGCATGGTGCTGAACACAAATTTTAATATGTTAAGGCCTTGGGGATTTGGGGGCTAAATGAGGCGGGGCAAATGATGGACTTAGTCATTTGTATGGTGCAGAACTTAAATTTACATATGTTAAGGCCTAAAACTGATCTATTGGTTCTCTCTCCCTCTCTCTCTCTCTCTCTCTCTCTCTCTCTATATATATATATATATATATATATATATATATATATATATATATATATATATATAAACAGAGATGTGTGTGCCACAGACGATTTCTGATTGGTTAATCCAATAATCACATCTCCTAAAAAAACTATGGTTCCTACACTCTTACCTTTACCATAAAATATTATGGTTTTATTTATTGTCCATCTTGGAAGGGTTTAATTTTTTCATAACTTGTTATTTACAAATTAAAAAAATACGAAACTTACACAATCTAACAATCCAACCTACGACATCACGGCCGCCATTCTGGTGCTAGCCGCAGACACGTACACACAACACGAAAACAGTGTTTTGAAAATCTAGCAAAAATTAATTTTCCTGAAACTTTTCAATATTT
The DNA here is from genome assembly GCF_053919585.1 of Euprymna scolopes. Lineage (NCBI taxonomy): Eukaryota > Metazoa > Mollusca > Cephalopoda > Sepiida > Sepiolidae > Euprymna > Euprymna scolopes. The sequence continues at coordinate 69,082,233 of NC_136482.1, read as the reverse complement.
AAAAATAAATTATGCCGGCTGATAAAATTTTTAAACTTGTTTTTAAAGCTAGAAAGATAAAATTTAAAAATACTTATTTTTATATAAAACGCGCGTTCACTCGTGGTCTTTTCATTTCGGGTTTGTATTACTGTACACATAGATTCGAAAAAGTTGTCAAAAAAACAAATATATAACAAATAAATGTTATTAAAGGCAAGATAAGTTACTTTTCTACCAAACTGGATATATTTTCGTGTTTTTATTCAATGTAACATATTTATTCAGCTCGAAAAACGGGTTTGTATTACTGTACACATAGATTCGAAAAAGTTGATAAGATACGAAACAATATGCATAATATAAACACAGCACGAAAACACGCGCACACACGCACACACACTCACGTCCACTACCGTCCTTGGCTACGTCACGTTGTTATGGCAACACGATAAACACACAGTAAATTTGATTTTCTTCATTTCTACGCAAATATTACGCAAATATAAATCATATAGAATATCTGTGTGAATATAATTACACGTAATAGTTAAATAAAGATGATCATCGTATAAGAGAACCGAAAAAAAACTAATAGGGAATTAATTAAAAACGATAAAAAAATATGCACATTAGCTAGATCTTTTGTAGATGAATGCAATTCCACGACTCATAAATAACAAAGTTGTATTTTCTTTTTAAATAAATAGAAAAAAGGGGTGTTGATAAGACTATCAATACACACATAAAAATATAGATTTATTTTTGGGTAAAGTTCCCCCGGGTTTTCCTTTCACTTCAGTAAATAATGGTCTTTTGTTATATATATGGCGTACTATTATCCTTATATATATGATGTTTATGTTTATATATATATATATAAGTTATAGTGTCTGTGTGTGTCTGTGCGTCTGTGTGCATTTCCCTACGCTAAAACTCTGTCAATTTTAAGCCTACAGATTCGAAATTTGATATACAGGGTACCGAGATTTGGGAAAATCGATGTGATAGGTTTTCAACAGAAATTTGGCGATTAAGTGGTCAATATTCAACAATTTGACCTTTGAGAACTCTACCAAACTCCTCCTACAATTTAGGGTCCAAACACGTGATATTTTATATATAGATTCCTTGGACATGGATCTAACTTATTAACTTTACTTGATCCCCAAACAATAAATGTTAAGAGGTCATAATAGGGGTCAAAGTTTAAAAAAATTGACCGTTTTTTTTTCCTCAGCATACACTTGAAAACACCTGGGCAACGCCGGGCACCGATTGCTAGTATATATATATATATATATATATATATATATATATATATATATATATATATATATATATATAGTAGTGGCTTTCCTATCCGTGTCTGTGTGTACAATTCTCCTACAGCCCACACTGCTGGACCGATCATGATCAAATCTGGCATGATGATGGTTCTCCACCTAGGAATGGTGCACACCATTTTCCAAGGTTAAGGTCAAAGGTCAAGATCATAGCCTATATATAAATATATATATATGTGTGTGTGTGTGTGTGTGTGTGTGTGTGTGTGTGTGTGTGTGTGTGTGTGTGCTTTGCGAGCACATTTTCAATGGGCTTATGTAAAACTGCCGGCTATCAACGCAATGGTTGTAGGTTAGATCCCTGGCTAGAGAAAGGTGCTAGCAGCACTGGTGAGTTGTAATACAACGGAAATGTATGTGGAGGGCTATATATATATATATATATATATATATATATATATATATATATATATATATATATATATATATATACTTAATAGATTAACCTCTTCAAGGTAAAAATTCCATGATTGTCAACACATAACAGAGCATAAAAAATAGTAATGTGCTACATACCAGATGCCAGAATTTTATTCATATTACTTCGTAAATGTAGCGATGTTTTTGTTTTGAAAAGATGATTAATAAGATGAATAGAATCTTGCCCGTTAACCGTCCAGCAATAATTCTCACTTCTTATACTGATGATTGCATAATCATTAAACATTAATGTCTGTAGGTGAAAAAATTGTTACACTTCGTCTTTTTAATTTTTATAGTGATAAAGCCTCTTTAAGAAATCAAAGTTTAGTCATAATTAGGGAATTAATAAAAAGCAGACAACTTTAACAAAAACGCATCATTTCAAGATCCAGTTGTTGAATACTCAGTCTGACTTCCTACTATGAATTCCGACCGAAATGGCGTCCATAGGTACTTAATTTCCTTTAATGTGACCTGGAGGAAAGACGTTCGCTTGTGAAGTCCAGGATGGCTTTATTGAGGTCAAATCTCTTGACTAGCATTAATTATTACTACATATACTGATGATTACATAAGCATGAAACACTATTGTCTATAGGCACAAAAATTGTTAATAGTTACATATAAATGTATGTGCTTGCGCATGTGTGTATGTGTGTGTGTGTGTGTTTGTTCATTCTACAAACGCACAAACTGACCAACATTTTCCATAATGTGTGTTCAGTGAGAAAATAACATATCTTTTTCTCATCGATATTTTTCTAAATGTTTCATATACTCACCTTTATTCCATATAATATATATTTTTTTTATTTTAGACAACATAATAACGTTGACACACAGTTCATACCAGATCACCGAAGTCAAGCAACGATAAGTCTGGCCAGTACCACATGGGTGACCATTTGTGAATACTAAGCGCTGAATGTGCTCTCCGCTTATCTCGACATTGTTTCCAATCGCCATGAAGTTATATACTTGCAACTGGAATTAAAACAGTGCCGATTCAAGAAAAGGTGTGGATGATTATTGCGCAACTCTTGTAGCAAAAAATTTCATGCGCAGGTACCCTTAAGTGAGTATCCATAGTCTGTCAAGACTATACGGAACCCTATTTTTTAATTATATTTTACATAGTCATTTATCATTCATTTCATTATACTGCATTTTCAAATAAAAGGGTTTTCTCTGCATAAATGTTCTTAATTTACACTTTTTATATTAAAGTACAGAAATACTAGCTCAAAATTCATTATATCAAAAGTCGCATCTCCATTTTTCTTCTCTGTTGTCTCCGCATCCTCCAAACAGGTCAACACTTTATGGTTCTTTACCGACTAAAGTTGTAGAAAATGTATATGATACCAAATTTGACTTTTTAACTCTGATGTCTCTTTGCACATGGAAAGTTAAGTAGAGGCCAAAGATGCGCTGTTGAGTACACATTAGTCACGTGCACGCACCTCTTCATCGCATTGACTCGGCTCGATTTCTCCGATGCTATTATCTACTGTACACAAACATACACACATCTCTCATTACGCAAAAGGTCACAGGAATTCTGTTTTTAAACAAATATTTTTTATTCCTATACACAAACAAATAAGAAATCAAATCAATATATAGATAAACATAATATATATATATATATATATATATATTATGTTTACGTATAAACATATATATGCATGTATATATATATACGTATAAACATATATATGCATGTATATATATACGTATAAACATATATATGCATGTATATATATAAACATTATATGTATATATTTATGTATGTATATATGTGTTTGTATATATATACATACATACATACATTTATATATATATACATACATATATACATATATATATGAGAGTGAGAGAGAGAGAGGGAGAGAGAGAGAGAGCTCCTATTAAAAACTATATAGCTCCTATTTAAAACTAGAAATTATTGAAAATAGCCACTTTTCCCTGCCTCTAAAGAACTTTGAAAAGTAGGTGTTATTTGCTTGAAATAAATAACTAAACCATAGATAACATTAAATTGGGTTAATGCAATTATTTAGATTTACAATCGCTGTTACAATTTGGAGAATTGTGTATATTTTCAGTAGCTAATTAGAAAAATTTTAAATAAAATATTTTATTCTTATGAATAATGTTTAATAGTTATGTATGTATGATTTGATTATGGATTTATATATTTCCTCTAATGCACTGAATTCGAATTGCTTAATTTTAATCCATAAATTAGTACTATTCTTAAAATTAAAAAAAATTACTACTGTTTCTTAAAATAAGTACAATTGCAAAGTTGTCTCCCTTGAAGTGTAGCAATTAGTCCTTTCAATATTTATAGATTTGCCTAATTTTCATTCTTTTTATCGCACCTGAAAATTGAGCTCTCTCTTACTATTACCAGTGTAAAGTTTAAAAATCTTGCCTCAGCTGACGAAATGTACACCACAATCAAAAGAGTTTAATGCCTTTTGTGGTTGTTGATGTATCTATAATAAATGAGAATCACAATTATTGGACTTTCTAATGTCTTTGACTTGTTATAAACATTATTAGTATATTTTTTTGTTTGTTTTAATGATAACCACATACTTTTGCAATAATATTATTGTTGGTTTTAATGATTGCTATATAGTTTTGTAATTATACTATTGTTTATTTTAATGATTGGTATATAGTTTTGCAATAATATTATTGTTTGTTTTAATGATTGCTATATAGTTTTGCAATTATATTATTGTTTGTTTTAATGATTGCTATATAGTTTTGTAATTATACTATTGTTTATTTTAATGATTGCTATATAGTTTTGCAATAATATTATTGTTTGTTTTAATGATTGCTATATAGTTTTGCAATAATATTATTGTTTGTTTTAATGATTGCTATATAGTTTTGTAATTATATTATTTTTGTTTTAATAATTGCTATATAGTTTTGTAATTATACTATTGTTTGTTTTAATTATTGCTATATAGTTTTACAATTATATTATTGTTTCTTTTAATGATTGCTATATAGTTTCGTAAGTATATTATTTTTGTTTTAATAATTGCTTTATTGTTTTGTAATTATATTATTGTTTGTTTTAATGAATGTTATGTGGTTTTGCAATCATAATGTTGTTTGTTTTAATAATTAACTAGACTACCCGTGACCCGTTGGGTCAGTATGTTATATTAGCTATGGAATTTATGTATGAGCGTGACACTTGTGACGTAAAAAAATAGTTTTGTTTTATTTTTTTGTTTTTTTAACATAACAGAAACATTTCTATGAAAGTATATTAAAATGAAAAATCACGGACGGATCACTCAAACATGGAAAAAGAGCCTCCCTATTCGTGTAAAGTTACCTTTTTTTTTTTACCGCTCAAAAATCGAAAATTAAACATGATTTTCCTACGAATCTAATGCCGACGAAAGTCATTTAGCAGCAAAAACGCACATGAACCTACCGATGAGAAATATAAGAATGAAAAACCCATATTGGAATCCTTCAATCAAGTTATAGAAACTTAAAATCTAAAAAAAAAAATGAATAAATAAATAATAAAACCTGAAGCAAAAAAATAAAACCTAAATAAATAAAATAAAACTAAACTAATATTGAAACAGATTAGTAAATGTATCAACAAATTCACTGTTCTCACACAACTATTTTGTATGTAGAAATGTAAATAAAAAATAAAAAAGAAGGAAGGAAGGAAAAGGGATGGATAGAGCGTAGTAGTAGTAGTAGTAGTAGTAGTAGTAGTAGTAGTAGTAGTAGTATACTTGGCTTTACTACAATTGTTCTTATGTTTGTCAACGGTTTAAAGTTGTTTAGTTTTAAGAAAATAGCGACAGTATAGTTGTAATAAAGAATAGTTGCAAAACGCCCCCAGTCTTCCCATGTTAAATAATAATTTCGAAATAATAACGTTAATATTTCAGTGCGCAGCTCAAAATCTGCAAAAGAAGCGATTTGTGTTTATTTGTTTACGTTGTTATGGGTTAATGTTTATGCGCAACCGAATATCGTAAACCGGAAAGTGGGTTACATCACCCGTTACAAGGTCATTTGAGTTTTATAATTATATAGATATATATTTTGTAATTACATTTTTGTTTATTTTAATAATTACTATATATTTTGTGATTACATCATTGTTTGTTTTATTTATAACTATGTATTATTGTAAATATATTATTGTTTTTTAATAATTACTATATATTTTGTGAATTTATCATTGTTTTAATAATAACTGTATATATTTGTAATGATATTATTGTTTGTTTTAATTATTATCTATTTCTGTAAATATATCATTGTTTGTTTTAATAATTATCTATTTTCGTAAATATATTGTTGTTTGTTTTAATAAATATATTCTAAATATATTATTGTTTGTTTTAATAGTTACTACATATTGTTTGCTTTAATATATAAGTTTTTATAATTATATTATTGTTTGTTTTAACTATGAATATATAATTTTGTGGTTATATGTTTGTTTATTCTAATAATTTCGATATCATTTATAATTATATTATTTATTGTTTTAGTAATAAATAAATGTTTTTTGTAATTTTACTATTGTCTGTTAAAATAATTACTATATTTTTGTAATTATATTGTAAATTATAATTGTAAATAATTACTATTATTTTTTGTGATTATACTTTTGTTTGTATTAATAATTACTATATAAATGTGCAATATTTTATTGTATTTTTAAATAATTACTATATTTTTGCGATAAGATTGTTGTTCGATTAAATACTTACTATATAATATTTTGTGATTATATCATTTGTCTATTTAATAATTTATATATAATTCGTAATTATACAAGGTGACCAAAACAACGGGCCCCAACTCTAATTAGGCCCCGTTTCTTAGTGCTTTGTCCGAATGAAATGAAACTTTGGTCAGAACTAGTTTATTATATTCAAAACATCACATCAAAACACTAGGGTCTTTGGCATTTTTTCTCCGTTCTACAGCATATGTTCTAGATGCCTCCATTTAGCTTTTGTTTTTTTTTGGGGGGGGGTCACATTGTATTACTGTTTATTTTGATAATTACTATATATTTTTAAATTATATTAATTTTTTGTAACAAGTGCTATATATATATATATATATATATATATATATATAATGATGTTGTCTATTTTTAATGCTTATTGTAATTAATTATAATTTTAATTATTAATTTTAATAAATATTGTAATTACATTATTGTTTATATATATGTTTTTATATTATGTTTTTGTTTTAATACTTACTATATATTATTTTAATAATATTATTGTTTGTTGTCATCAGCGCTATTATTTTTATAGTTATATTATAGTTTTTTTAATAATTGCCTAATAACATTGTAATAATCATTTTTTTGTTTCAATAATTGCTATATAATTTTGTAAGTATATTATTGTTTATTTTAATAATTACTTGTTGTGGAGTACAAATCACCCCTACTTGAGAACTAAGTGGAATCAACCAGTCCGATGAATACCACTGGATTTAGAGACTAGATGGAGACATTCATAACATGTTTAACCGTATGCTACGAACACGTTCCTCTCATACCACTTTAGTGGCTCCTGTATTCTTTATGATAAATACATATTATATTTTATACACTTTACACTATTTATGGTTTCTTTCATTTGTAACTCCTAGCACGGGTCTACAACAACTGGCTGACGAGGACAATTCAAGAACTTCCCGGGTCAATCTACAACAATTGGTTACATCAACTGAATGACAAATATTCGGGCAAAGACTCGCTCTAAAAAAAACAGCCATTGGAAAACAACAAAAGGATTCAAGAGAAAAGAACACACGCGAAAATTTGAACTAATTTTTTCCTACACTCGGGAGAAATTCGAAACTTCAAAAGTATTTCTTTTCAAAAAGTTCGGTGAAGAACGGGAAAAACTACTTGTCAACGTTGGGGAAAAAACAACATTCGATCGTAAAAATCCACAAACACGGGATAAAGAAGACTCCGAAAAAGGACAACAAGTTTGCCGAAAAAAGGATTTTACAAAAACGTCGTCAAAAGCCTTATCTTTCTGTTAAAAAAGCTACAAAAAGCTTAACTAGGAGTTAAGACAAAACTTATAAAACAATTGCGTTGAGAATTATTACTACTGAATCAACGATGCCAAGTTTTCAGTAAGTACAAAAAATAACTGTTTTTCTGTCTCTATAAATACAAGTAATGTTGAGAAAAAACGTAGTTTTCAAAAGTCTCGCTAATACGTCTTATGGTGAAAAGACATTAGGGTTGGGAAAAGAAAAATTTCACGCAAATGCAGCAAGTAATTGATAGCATACTGTATTTTATTGGCTAAAGCGCGTATTCGCACAAATTAAAAGACATCGGATTTTTATCCGATTAAAATAAACTTTTGTACGTCGAAGAAGAAAGAAAAACAATTTCGCTAAACACGACAAATAAAGTGTTAACGAGAAAAGGATATTCTTTTTTTCGCACAGAAATCGAAAAGAATAGCCAATATTAAATTCTATAAACTCTTTTTCACGTGTAAATAACTAATTCTTACAAAGGAAAAAAGAGAAAAATAAAATGTGTAGGATCCACAAGGAATTGAACCCAGTACCTACACGTTAAGAAAATTGAAAAATGGCAAACGCAATCTACTCCTTTCTGTATAAACGATAATTATTTTCTCGGGGAAAATTGCCACACGAGGAAATAAATATATGAACTAAATATTCTTTAAATAACCAGGTACGAATTTTGTAAAAAAAAAATTTTCTGTAGAGTTGGTACTATAGGAAAAGTAAATCAACGAATTGTGTTGTTTCTGAAAAAACTCATTTTGTCGTATTAAGTAAACCATCAAAAGAATGGACGATTTTGTAAAACAGATGTTGGAAATGGTGAAATTTCAACAAAGTCAACAATCAGAACTCGAAAGAAGGTTCCGAAAAGAACAATTGGCAATACAGAAATAAAACGAAGAGAAGCAGGTAAATTTAATGGAACATTTTGAGGAAAAAATAGGAAAGAGAAAAAATATGAACGAATAAATATTGGAAAAGCAGTTAGATTTAATGAAATACTTCGAGGAAAAACAGGAAAGCGAAAAAAAATCAAATGAACGAACAAATATTGGAATTGAAAAAAATACATTTAAAGCCACAAAACCAGTCAGATAAAAAAAAATAGACTTGATAACGCAAGTTTTAATGAATAAAGACAGCGGAGAAGAAACCAGCACGGCTTTTCCCCCGAATGCGATCTGGTCAATTATTGATATATTCCACTATTCTCCTGAGAATGACCTTACGTTTGAGGCATACTTCAGAAGATCTGGAGACCTTTTTAAGATTGATTGCAGTTCATGGATGGATCAAAAGAAGGTTAATTGCGTTAATTGCTAAGTTGGGTGCACTGAACATAAAAATTCGTGGACTATATATTTTACCAAGGAAACCCAGCAAATTTTCGTTTGATGAGACAGTCAAACTCTTAATGGAGTTATACTGTCCAAATAAAGCCTTTTCCATGAAAGATTGAAATGCGTGAATCTTACACGTAAGGAGAGTCAGGAATATACGACTTTTGTGTCTATAGTTAATAAGCACTGTGACGATTTCAAGTTTTCGTCATTAACGGCAGACAATTTTAAATGCCTAATATTTACAGAGGTTTGATAGCAACAAAAGACGCAGATATATGACGTCGTACTCTAAATAAATTGGAATTAGAACCTGATTTGAAACTTTAGAAACTGGCTGATGATTGAAACATTGGTAAAGGTGCTGTGTCTTTCCACCCTCAGAAAATACTTTAAACTTACCACTATTATAGGTTTTCGGGGGTGCTGAAAACGTTTAAAATTCCAAGAAACGAGTATTTTCCAAGATATGAATAAATTATAGTTTCAAAAGCGGAGGATCACTTTTCTATATTAATTTAACGTAAAACGAACACCCACTTTATAGCCAACTGGTGCGGAGGTGCGTCTCTTATTTTTTTAGGGTGGAGATTATTTGTTAATTGTTGCCTTGTAGACCAACATAAACCCTACTTTAAAAAACTTGTTTCTATAGGTTTACAAGTGTACTGAAAACGAATCTTGTATTTAAATTTTACGCAAATAAGTATTCTTCTGGATGTTAAGCAATGCATATCTTCATGTCATAATTTTACGCGAAAGCACTCATATTTTTGTTTAATACCCGGAAAAATACTTATTTAACACCACTCCTATAAAAGAAACTTATAAAATTGGCAAAAATGTGGTGTGTGTGTGTGTGTGTGTGTGTGTGTGTGTGCGTGTGTGTGTGTGTGTGTGTGTGTGTGTGTGTGTACTGGTACCTAAATTGAACATTAAAATGCTCATATCTTTGGTTCTATGGGACGAAACTACATGAACATTTGCAGACTTTTTGAAGATTATATTATTCTATGGTTAAAATTTTATTACAATTGATAAAAAAAGAACCTACATTTTCAAACCAATAAAATATGCCAAATTTACCAACATTTGTATATATAGTGTCCTGGTAAGCCAGCTTTAGTTTAGTTGTTTTGGGAGAAATTTTGTTAAGGCTTTTTTTTTACTTGCTTGTCTCCCCCGTAGCCTTCCAAGCCACTAATATAAGTTAACTTCTCAGCTTGCGCGAAACTTTTCTATCAAACTCATCTCTGAATATTAAGTCTACAGACTTAACACTAGATATATAGTCTATTTGGACCCTGCGCGATCTTTTAATCTGGTTTTAACCTATAAAAATAGCTCTTAAGGAGTCAAAACTTGAACTTTGTAGGATAAATCAACTAACTTCTGTTTCTGCATACATATCTATTTTAAGCTTGAACTTGCTTAAGTTTTAGACTTTTCTATCCATCTGGCGATTACTCAGATGATAAAGATGAAAGTTGAAACATATAGATGAATAAGAGAGACGTGGAAACTTGTTCATTCAAATATACCTTGTATTTATTTATAATAATAATAATAATAATAATAATAATAATAATAGTAATAATAATAATGATAATAATAATAATAATAATAATTAATCAATATTTTATATCATAATATTAACATGAATAATTAATATATAATATTATAATATTAATATTAATAATTAATATATTATAATATTAATATGAATAATATATTATAATATTAACGTGAAAAATTAATATATTAGATTATAATGAATTATAATGAATAATTAATATTTTATATTATAATATTAACATGAATAATTAATATTTTAGATTATAATATTAGCATGAATAATAAAATGTATAAACATAAACTAAAATGTCACAAATGAGCAAATATCCGTATTTAATATAAGCTCTAAATTTCCTTACAAAATAGAATAACAATCACTTAGTAAATAAATTAAGAAACATATGAGAAAAAATATGATTTGGTTCAACAATTGAGAAATGTTTTAAATAAAAATATAAAAATATATTATGCAATTTCCTAATCAACTATCTCAAACATAAACAAAAATATAATTACATCTAAATAACATAAAACGATAAGAAATCCGAAATAGAATTGGATTCCAACAAAATACGTATATCTAATAGTTGTAACTTTAGAAATAAGAGTTAATGCCCACCAGCTAATACGTGTATGCACAGTGATGTTGTTTACAAGTGTACAGTTAAGTTTTATTGCAAAAATACTATCAATAGCAACAAATATAATATCATTAAGAGCATAAGTATGTCGCATGATTGCATACCTTCAACTGATAACATAAGGGTAAGTTTTGTTTCTCCATTTTCACGAAGTATTGCTGAAGTCATGAAATTAAAATGGCGTACCACAATTTAGATGCTGTCGAGAATTTTGTCTATTATAAAAACAAATGATAAGATCCTTAACTTGAAATCACTTCATAGAATTCAAAGTGCTGGTGAGACGGTTTGGAAAAAGACTATATGAAAAGTTGATAGCCAAATCGTAAACATTGTTGAAAACGTGTACAACCGTACAGAATACGTAGTTGTTATTAACAGACATATCACAAATTGGATGACGTGACTGCAGGATTTCTTGCTTCTTCATTTTTAGATAAGGATGAATAATTTTGTATTATTTGTATTATACAGACTATTATTCTAATCTTAAATGTTATTCACAAAACGTTTCAGCCGATGTAGTTTTCGACCTTCTCTGAGTTTATCTTGTCAAACTCAGAGAAAAGTTCTGTTGAAATCTGGAAACTTGCTGTCGAACTCAAGAATTTCAAACGGAACCCTGGATTTAATCGACAGGTAACTTGCTCTCGTTCCGTCACTCATGACTGGGCAGATAGTTTAACTCGGAATTATATTCTTAGTATCGCCCGCAATAAATATCATACCTTCAACTTCCAGTAGAGTTTCAGTTAGAACTGTATTTTACTTAATATTTTATCGTTATGCCACGTGTCAGAAAATATAGCACCGATATATATATATATATATATATATATATATATATATATATATATGTGTGTGTGTGTGTGTGTGTTAGCACTTTACAAGTAACAGATGCTAATTTTCAAAATGCTTAGGCATTTGTTGGTAACAACTTGCGTACACTTGTGTCGGCCCAATATTAGCATATAAGTATACAATAGTTCATTAATTATAATTTTGCACAACTTAGCAGCTTACCATCTTATAGAGAAACAATTTCTTCAAAGTTGCCACAGTCTTTGATTAGGAATCTTTTCTTAATATGGTGGTATTCACTTTTTTCTTTTGTATCCACAACATATACTTAATGCGTCAAGCAATCATCATCAATATTTGATAAAGTACACTTGCCTTTGCTTCCCCCTTAACGTCTTATTAATATTAACTATTTTATGTTCGCTTATCTTTATTTCTCAACTTTCGTAATGTAATGGTTGCAACAGTTTTGATAATTCAGTTTATAATCATTAACAACCAAATTTCAATACTATTGTTTGATTTATTTTAACCAACATGCATATTTTATCATTTACAAATTTAAAATCTAATAATAATAATAAACACATATCCATATGTTTAACATCGTAAAAGTGTGTTTACATTTTGCGATATTAAACTTCCGGTTTATTTCTATTTCAGGGCGACCCGACGTTGCTCAGGAATTTAAAGAGGATTAACAAATGTTGCACACTTCTAATGCTTTTATTGTCATCGAAATCGATGAAATCGCTCATTATTTAATCAAATCAATTGACTGCCTGCTCTAGTCAGGAACTCACCGCAGTGCACTTGAAGGAAGCGTCACATGCCTCCCCGTAGTGACAGTCCACAATTTATTGTAGTCTACATTGCACTGTAGAGAATCTACTGTTGATTTTATGAAATTATTTTTAATTTTATATAATGACTTGAATTAAGTTTAAAATGCAAAAGTCAAGTACAATGGTCCAATGATACTCAAAAGAGAAGCATTCACTTTAAATGCGCGTCCGTCTTACTAAAGTGCCTACTGTTCATTTTATAGGCCGAGCCATTCTGCTTGTGTGGTGATAAAACTTCTGGAATGTAATTATATTGGTAGGCTGCATAAAACTGTGTACTTGGGCCAAAATTGGATTATTTCCTCTTTAATCAGATTTTTCGATCATAGCTTTTTGATACTTATCAGAGCTATTCCGATACAAAACCAATCTAAAAACCCTCTTAGCCACATAAGGTACATGTGTGTGAATTTTCTTTTTTTAATCGGCACAATCGTTTTGGAGTCTATAGGAAACGAACTCACACACACACACACATACGAAGTGCCTTTTATAGATAGATAGATAGATAGATAGATAGATAGATAGATAGATAGATAGATAGATGGATAGATAAACTTCTTTGCAGTTAACGAAAAAAAGCATTAAGAAATACGTGTGGGGTTACGTTATACAAAAAAAAACACACGTAAATTTTCAAGTCTTATAAAAGTTATTTGCAGTTAATGAAAAAATAAACACGCTATCAGCTTACCCATAGTAGAATTTTCACAGCCCATTTTTCTATCATTGTTGGTAAGCAACGACATGGAAAAAAAAAACTTAACTAAGATCACACCTAGGCGTATACACTAAAGTTTTGTAAATTTAAAAAGAAAATCTGTTCAGCCGTTTCGGAGTCCATAACGAACGAACTCACACGCACAGACAAAGTTGCATTTATATAGTTGTAGAGATATCGTTTGAAACGGTTTTATTTCATTGAAGCATAAATTTTGCATGTTTCCTTTCTAACTTATTACTAGTTATTTATACTTTGAAGTCTATTTTCTTTTCCTTATTAATAATTAGTATTAATCGCTTAGGGCTTATAATGTAACGCCTTTAGTATTATCGCGTCAAATATGGGAAGCTTATTACAAGGTTAATAATACACACTTCAAATCATCAATCGTAAACATTAGTTGAATAAAAGGTAGTAAATATTACTTCGGTTTAGTTCAAATACTTCTCATCTAACTAATATATATATATATAACTACTTCATTTACTCACATAAAATTAATATATGAAAGTATAGATCTATGCGTAAACTTTAAGTATTTACTTCAAAAGTGCTCAATACGTAGGTAGAGCTAGTTAGTAATTTATAAAATATATATGGCGATTAAGCTACACTGAATATTCGGTGTTTCATACACTCTAGGATTCGTCAGGCTTATGCGCGAATTATGTGGTTGTTTATCGTTATTATGTTATAAAAACGAGAAACCACAGAATTCGCGCATAAGTCTGACGAATCCTAGAGTGGATGAAACGCCGAATATTCAGTGTAGCTTAATCGCCATATATATTTTATAAATTATATATATATATATATATATATATATATATATATATATATATATATATATTAATGGCTAAGTTTATTTTATTAATTATACATTTTTTACGTTTATTACTCTCGTGGTTAAACCTGATCTGACTTTCAGTTTTGTATCTCTCTACTCTTTTTTTTTTATAGTTGTCCACAGTTCGATCTAAGGGATATATTACAGTTTTAGGCGGCAATAAATTTTTATTTTCTTACTTTATCACTCATCATTAACAACGAAAATATTTGCAATATACTATTTTACTATTTTCCCCCTACTGTCATGTTTAGACAAATAACTACCCCTGAATACTAGTATTTTACTTGATGTAGTTTCTTATTATCGTCGAGTATATTAGTGGTAATTATTGTTACCTTATTTCTACTTACATTTAACTACAGTAGAACCCTAGGATACGGTCGCCTAGGATACTTTTTTTTTTTAGGTTACGATGTGGAATACTACGTTTTTCCGGCCCCTGGTTACGGTATTTTCCCCCACCTTATCGTGTTATTTCTAATGTTATTTTATTATATACATGTGTATTATATACTGTATTGTATTTTGTTATCAATTTTTATGGCCCTGGATATGACCTTAAACTATATCCGATGATGAGGCCCCAGCTTGCAGGCTTTGGGGAGTGTGGACCCACCCTTTAATTGCCATTGCTCCCACGTCCGCTATAACCTGGAGTGGTAGTACTTGTTAGGGTCCCAACTATGGGTTAAATAGAAACCGACTTGAAAAAAATATATTCTATCAAAAAGTTTTTCTTCAAAATCACAGGATTCGGCATTAAATAACCTGAAAAGGGTTGATATGCCATAAAAATCAACCAACCAACTAATTTTTATATATTTTATGTATATATATATATATATATATATATATATATATATATATATATATA
Source organism: Euprymna scolopes (assembly GCF_053919585.1). NCBI lineage: Eukaryota > Metazoa > Mollusca > Cephalopoda > Sepiida > Sepiolidae > Euprymna > Euprymna scolopes. The sequence continues at coordinate 69,066,736 of NC_136482.1, read as the reverse complement.
TATATATATATATATATATATATCCTGGGGTTACACTGTATAATATAACTTTTTTATTTAAATAATCTCATTTTATTTCTATTCACTTCATCATCCTTATCTTACCACATTTATATACTGATAAGTTTGCAATGTATTTTTATTATCAATCGGGTAGTAGCTACTATCATGGTCACTCTATCATAATCCTATATTCCACTATATATTATGTAATCATGCTTTACAGTATACTTACTGAGTGTCCATTATCTAAATTATTTATGTCAAGGTAATAAATAATTCATATATTTATGCACTGTATTATAATTGTAAATGCAGTAGTAATATTAATACTAATAGTATGTGATATAATTTACTTATTACTTAATATTCATTATTTGTTTCATCAGTCTATCTAATTTATTATCTACTAAATATATCTATAAGATCAATATATACTCTCCTTCTGGTATCTATTATATTTATTCGATATATGATTGTTTAAATTATTAATTTTCACTATTATACGTATTATACATACATTTTCCCTTATGCAAGCAACCCTCTATAACCTTATTACGTTTATTTATAATATTACTATTATGTGTTAGTATCTCTACCGAATCTGTGATACATAGGTTACATCTTCCTCCTTTATTGGTGGTGTATTTATTAGCCTTAAATAACATGGCACATTCCATGGAGAATTCTGGTTACCTGGCGTACCAGGTGTTTTGGAGGTGTGTGTTGAGCACAAAAAGTGGTAGTAGGCAGGCTCGAACCCGTACTTCAAAGAACGAAAAAACGTGGGTGTTTGGAGATGTGTGTTGAGCAAAAATAAAGTGGCAGTAGGCAGGTAGGCTCGAACCCATACCATGGAGGAGGAAAAGAACGTGAAAGAAAAAACGTGACGTGTTTGCTGTTGCAGCCATCGCCAAACCGGAAGTGACATAGGTTTAAATTAAGGCTAGACAATCGAAAAGAGTGGATGACTTTTGAAAATATCAGCGAAAAAAGCAACCCTTCCCTGTAGAAAAATGCCCAGTTGAGGGTAAAGGAATGAATGTTTTTGTGTCAATTTTTCAATATTTGTCGTCCGAAGGGTCGAGCTTCAAAATGATACCGATTTCGTAAAAATCCGTCGCCTCTGTCGAAAGTTTTAAGCATACATACATACATTTTAGTTTTAGGCATACATACATACATTTAAACAGACAGGTGAGATTTATATCATACGTGCTAGAGATATAGTAGTTTTATTTGTACCTAACCTACATGTTTTCTTTATTGCCGCCATATGGTTGTTACATCTAAATTCATTGGCTGCTTTGTAAAACCAATATATTCTAATAACTTATCACTAGGGCTATGACAACAGCATATTATTTTCCTTGTTTTGATTCTCATGTATATATCCATTGATATCTTATATGTTTTTATATAGAGTGATGTGGTTTTCGGCTGATTAATTGTGTCTGTGTCGGATATATATTCGAGAGAGTCATGACCATGAAAAGAATATGCTGTTGTCATAGCCCTACTTATCACCCACTGAAACGTTACACTTATATATCGTACGTTCTATCAGACGTTCACCTTTTAGTGGACCTTTTTCTTTTCCCCTACAATTACATTTTTTTGTCTTAATTTCTCCTGGTTTATATTACTCAGCTTTTGTTTCCCAAGTTTAGATTTATTTGAAGATATTATTGTGTGTTTAATCATCATACTGGAACACATAATACCGTTATTGCATTGTCATTAAATAGTTTACTAAATAATCTATATATCTGTGAAAGTGAGAATATGTGTGTGAGGAAACTTCTAAATCTATATGTTGAACGATTTTTTTTTATCTACAAACTGTTTACGAATGTCATTGTTACTGTGGAATGACATAGAATCAACCCCACAGATCCGGTTTCTAGGCCAGGAAAGAAAAATACATAACTTTTCTAGTAGTAGTAGTAGTAGTAGTAGTAGTAGCAGCAGCAACAATAAGAAGAAGAATTCACTCTCCCAAAAAAAAGGAGGAAACGTGCCCCCCCCAATAAAAAGGAAGGCAATGAAGAAAAATGTTTACGGATGGAATGAGTGGAAATGCTCAACCCATAGCGGAGACTACACATAGATAGATATACTATATAGTCATCTACAAACAGCTGGGGGGGGGGGTTCTATACAAGATTTATCAGCGTAGTTAGATGTAGTGAGATTTGAAACCCGGATGCGTGCGTCATGTAAAATTAGACTATGGGTAGGTTTGTAGGTCAGCTCATATTAATGTTTAATCTGATGAGGTGAGGCTTATGAATTCATTGCTTATTTTCCTTTAGTTTTAAAAACTATGACGTTTTTATGACGTGTGAGTTACGTCAATACACGTTAGTAAAATAAATTATCCATTATTCATTTACTGAAGTGCTTCCTGGCTCTCATGCTAGGATAGAGGTGTAGTATCTATTCAATAATCAATCAGCAGAGAAATATACTAAAGGCAACGTCTATTTTTGTCCTCGAACAACTTATTGATGGACTTGATTTTTTCCAACATTACAAACCAACTTTGTGTTCAACTTTACCCTGTTCAGAAGGCACGTAAATAGAGATAAATAAATGTTTTGTTTATAACCAAGGGAGATTATTACTGATATACTTAAGCAGTTTTGTGAATTTAAATTAGACTAACAAACAGATGTTTGTCCCTTTCGAATATTAGCCGAGATTATGTAATGCTTGCTGTAAATATCTCAATATATTAATACATTGAATGAAAAAAAAACTTATGAGAAAGTCAAACTAATAAAAACCACAGTCGATGTAAGTTCATTCAATATTTAGTTTAATTTTTCAGAATATTATCAACTAGCTGTCCCGACAGGGCATTGTATGGGGGAGTCTTTAATTTCAGTTTCTGAATAGGATTTTGAAAGTTAAATTAAAAGGTGTTAAAATGTCTTTCAAATACCCAAAGATCAATAAGCAATCCATAATTTTTGTCAATTATTAAGTGAAGATTGTGATGCCGAACTTTTTCACAAATAAGCCGAAATGTGTTTCATTTCGTGTGATTTCAATTCATTTTATTCTATTGCATTTGTGATGCTTTTGAAGTAATTGATTAGTAGTAAAAAAAAAAGGAATAATGTTCGAGTTATGTAAAAGCATCTCTATGTATATTTATTAAAATCTCTAATTATTTCCTAATATATCGAAACGCATACCGGCCGATTTTATATTATGTTAGGAGAATACCCGTCCAGGAGAGGTAAAGATAATTCACAAAACAGAATAGTTTTGTGGCATGTTATGTCAACTTACAAAGATTGAAATTAAGATACAATCATACTAAGACTTATGTCTGGAATACTTATTCTATTTTATTTTAAAATGCATCACATGATATTTATTCTAAAAAATGTCTATAATTTACGGCTTAAGATTATAGTGTATTATAAAAATTTCAAATTCAGGGAATCGTGCATCGTCATTGCTATCTAATAACTATGGGTCGAATTCAAGGCAAATTTGATATATTTTTATTTTCAAATGAGTATGCTTCCAAAATTCTCTTTAAAATAATCCAATTGAAATTTGGAAAATATTTGTTAATTGATGTCTAATACTTATTGGTAAAAGTTCACAAAAATAATGGGAGGTTTATAATAAAAAGTTCCCCCCTCCCCGCTTTTAACACTCTTTGCATATAACAAAATGAAACTAAATATAGCCAATATTTGAACTTCTTTCGCCTAACAACTTAGTTCTAAAATTATTACTATTTTCTTGATTAGTTTAGGAGTGAATCCTGTACATATAATTATATAAGCATGTAAACATGCCTAACTAAACACATAAAATAATAATTTCAAAAGTTAATTTGGAACAAAAGAACGTATTATTAATTATGCAAATAATTTGAAAATGAAAACAAATTTATATTAAATTTCTGGAAATATGCATATAAGTTTTCTAGAAATATTTTAATGATAATAAGTAAATCAGCGTGTTAATAACATTTAGTTATTAAAAATGTTGTTTTTATCATAAAACTTAATTTTTACTGAGCAATAAAATTTCAACAGTCAAAGACCTATTTTCACTCAGAATTCAAGAAAAAAACTTCGGTTAATATCAGTGATAAATCAATGGTTAATATGAGATACTTGTTGTCATTTAGATTCCAGAGAATTGCACATATTGTTACCAGTGATTGCTTGCTGGTAATAAAACATTAGACTTGTGACGGAACCTGACAAACATAAACTACAAAAACTAACTAGTCGCATGAAAGCTGCAAGAAAATTTAAGCTAAAAACATCCCAGACCAATCTGGCAACCCTGGACCAGAATATGAGAGTGACTGTTATTTGATGTAGCCTCGTTTTCTAATAGCATTATAATAATATATGATCATAGTTGTAATTATGTGAGAAAGAATCTTATAGTAATTTTGATGTGCAGCAGTTTGTAACCGAAGAAAGAAGTTAACGAAGCATTATATAAGAAAAGAAACATTCGAGAGAAAGAGGGCAAAACAGAACATTGTCTGCCAAGAGGAGCTGAACTGAAGGAGTAAATAAAAGAGTGTTTCTTACAATGTGATGTTATTGTTTGTATTGAACTATGTCACACAATATTACTTTCTGAGTATTTATTAGTACTTTAGTACTCTCATTTGGGTCAGTTTTATATTTAAAATTCAATGAACACTAGTTTCATAGAAACGTTAATAAACTCATATTTGTTGCGTTTTATTAGTTTTTCTGACCAAAAAACTAATTTTTTTGTGCTATCCAGAAAAACACTAGCTTTATCAAACATATTTCTGATTAAATATGTTTCGCATTTCGTGAAATTTTAATGATTCCTACTAGCAATAATAATAATAATAATAATAATAATAATAATAAGGATAATAAGGATGATAATAATAATAACACTACTTGACTAACAGTCATGATGCGTTACTTGCAACAATGGCGATAACGGAAGAGCTAGATAAAAAAATCACTGGAAGATAAGCGGAAGTACAAAAAAGAATCGAAGCAGAAAAGTTGATTTAATTGGTAAGAACAAAACTTCCTGGTCAGTTTGAGGCACTAAAATTTCAAAAATCATGGAATTCTGTCTAAAGGTGACTTGAAACGAGAGACAGAACATTTTATATTTGTTAATGCAATCAATAGAATCATCTTTGGGAAGGACTGTTCTGATAAGTGCAGGCTACGTGGTTTAACTCTTGAAACAGTGTCACACATTGTTAGAGCGTGTTATATACTTGCTCAAAAAAGAGTAGAAATATCGACATAACAAACTATGTGCAAATTGGAGTTTGTGCCAAAAGTTTGGAATCCAAGTGACATGGTCATAACACCACTCAAAAGCGGTAGTAGAAAATGAGGAGGTTAAGATTCTCTGGGATTTCATGATTCAGTGTGACCGAGAGATAACTTGCAGGAAACCGAATATTGTAGTTATGAACAAAAAAGAACTATGAAAGCCAAATTATTGATGTGGCTTGTCCAAACGACATCAACTTAACGGGAAAAAAGAACGAGACACTACGGAACTATTAGAAACTGAAGGTGGAGATTGCTAGGTTGTGGAATAAGAAAATGTCCACCGTGTCAATTACCATAGGTGCGCTTGGTCCAATTCAAGATGATCTTGAGAAACAGTTGAACTCTTGGGGAACCAAATACAACATCACTGGAAGTCAGTTCTGCTTGGTACAGACAATATCTTATGCCAGGTGTTTTCAGCTAATTGACTCTTTGACTATACTCACTAGCTTTGATGTAAAAGCCCGCTCTTGAGTGAAGAAAAAAACGATGTAACACATCACAACACTGTAAAGTTAACGATCATAATAATAATAATAATAATAATAATAATAATAATAATAATAATAATAACAACAGCAAAAATAAACACTCTTTAGCCTTAGGCTAGGAGTAAGGAGTAGTATATTATCTATTCTGATGCTGTTCTTCGTCTTTTCTGTCTTCGGTCAGTGAAAAAGAAGTCCTGCTAGACTGAAGCAATTTTTATTTTTGTTCCAATTTAGAATGGCCCTTTTAAGCGACCTAGATTTCCTCACGTTAAAAATTGGCTTGGTCTAACTCTGTCCTCGTGGGGAGTTAACTAAATAGGAACATCAACGATAATTAGGAACTGATATATACGCGATAGATAGATAGATAGATAGATAGATAGATAGATAGATAGATAGATAGGGTATTTATTTGCTCCCCCACCGAGCAAATTAGGCACAAGGCCGATTTTTAATGTGAGAAGTGAAGAGGAAATGGGGACCAACTCCCCGGGGAGTAGGGGAGCTGAATAGTGACAATTGGTATGAAGGGTTTCCCCTACATTGACCAAGGTCTTATATGTGGGGTTGTCCCCACATATGGTCTTTGCTTGCAGTATCTGCCGGAACAGATACTACACTTTGATCCCGGCCCGAAGGCCAAAGAGTAAGGTAGGCTAGATAGGGATTTATTTGCTTCCCCACTGAGCAAATTAGGCACAAGGCCGTTTTTTAATGTGGAGAGAGAGGGAGGGGAAGGGAAAAGGGGCCAGCTCCCGATGGGTGGGAAATGGGAGCTGGATAGTGACAATTGGTATGAAGGGTTACCCCTACATTGATCAAGGCCTGATATGTGGGGTTACCCCCACATATGGTCTTTGCTTGCAGTATCTGCCGGAACAGATATTACACTTTGAGGTATTTATTTGTTCCCCCACTGAGAAAATTAGGCACAAGGCCGATTTTTAAAGTGAAGAGTGAAGGGGAAATGGGGACCAACTCCCCGGGGCGTAGGGGAGCTGGATAGTGACAATTGGTATGAAGGGTTGCCCCTACATTGACCAGGGTCTTATATGTGGGGTTTCCCCCACATATGGTCTTTGCTTGCAGTATCTGCCGGAACAGACACTGCACTTTGATCCCAGCCCGAAGACCAAAGTGTAAGATAGGCTAGATAGAGATAAGTAAATAATATGAAAGGGTATATAAAGGTAAGCAGAGAGAGAGAGGGGGGGAGAGCGATAGATAGATAAATATACCCACTCAAATATTAACACCGACGAGGAACTCATATGTGTGCTACAGAGAAAAACACTGGCTAGAAAAGAGAGAGGGGAAGTGCTAATAGATAAATAGATCTACTTAAACATTAATAAATCATTTTTTAAATTATTTTGTCAGAATACATTCCTTCCGCTTTTCTATGTATTGTCATTTAAGAATCCGTTTGAACTACAACGCATTTTTCGCTGAAGTGATTTCCCTGTGTCTATTTTTAGCTTTGCTGTTTTTAATGGTGAGGGCAGTAACCTTTCTGCAAAATAGGGTTGCGGTTAATCGGGTGTGGGAGAAAAAACAAGTTCTCGAGTGAACAATTGTATATATATATATATATATATATATATATATATATATATATATATATATATATATATATATATATATATATCAAGAACTGGTAAAAAAAGAAAAGTTTCGCCGATCATAATAATCAAATTATCTTAAAGATTTCATATTTAGATAGACTAAAAACATCCCTGTTAATTTATTTATTTATTTAGTCATTACAAAGAATTTACCAATTATCAAGGCCGGAAAGCCACTCGAGAATAAATATTAATCAATGTAAGGTTTTAGTGTAGTAATCGTTAATGGTGTAAGTTGCGTAGAACTTGATTATTTAAGGGGACGGTTCAACAAGAGCTTGCTTACATTAAACTTGAAGGCCACCATACTGTAATCGGCAATGGAACAGTGTTTCACATGTTGGCAGTTCTAGAAAAAAGACTGTGTTAGTGGAATTTGCGTTTAGATTTAGACACAGATAGAGAGTGGGGGGAATTGTTTATAGTGGTTGTAGCTAATCGAATGTTTTGAGAAAGTTTGGTAACGGGGGTCCATAGACTGGAGCTCAGACGAACACTTGCCATAAAAACAAAGATCAAGCTGAGCCAAGCTCGCGCCGTTTCTTCTCTAGGAAAGAGGCCGCAGGGTAGTGTAGCAGTACGTAATTTCTAGCCTCGAAAAATTTAAGTCACGTGATATTATTTTAGACGGTGTAAATTTAAAAAAAAATTGTCACCTCGACTCAAATTATCATGCGCGTTTATCAATAGATTTTTTTGAAGAACAAGGCACAATTAAATTCAGAATGTAAAACATAAACAAAAAAAAATAGAAACATTTTTAAACGAACAATAAAAAACGATTTTCATTAAATGTAATTTTACTTGATTTAGTTTGTACACTAAAATAATCTTTGTTTATCGAATTTACTTTTAAAAAAATAACTTTAATTTATAGTCTTTAATTTTTTAGTTATAACTTTTAGGCTCTTTTCATTTTAGTGTTGTAAGAATTAGTAAAACATCTGGAAGAATCATTATGAAAATTAAAAATGCTGAATAAACACTTTTCAAACCACGTTAAGATACAAATATTCTGTTTAAAAAAACAAAAAAATCTTTCAATTTTTGTTCTTTTAAAATTGAAATGTTTCGTTTTCGTTTCGGATAGCATAATATCCATTCTCAGAGAATTAAAAAGTTTTCTTTTTTCGTAAGTAAAATGTGTGTCGTCGTGTTTTTTTTTTATTATTATTTTATATTATCAAGCATGTGTTCTTTTTTTTTTTTTACACAAAGATCACCACTTATCAAGGCCCGGAAGCCACTCAGGGATAAGGGTTATTGCAAGTACATTACGTTAGTGTGGAGGTTTGATGAAGTGTTTACTTAAGGGGGCGGTTCATTAGGAATTTGTTAACGTTGGACTTGAACAAATCCAAATTGTAGTCCGGTGAGAAGCAGGCAGACGGAACAGAGTTCCACAGGCGTGCAGTTCTAAGAAAGAAGCTTTGTTTATGGAATCCGCGTTTTGATTTAGGCACAGATATAGAGTGGGGGTAATTTTTCACAGTGGATTCAGCTAGACGGGTGTTTTTCGTGAAAGATTGGCGAGGGGGGACCAGAAATTGGAGTTCAGACGAACAGTGTTCGTGTTGACGCACGCGGTATTGTTGGAAAGAACTCTCTAGTTTGAGCTTTAAGATGCGTGTCGGTTTATTCATTTTTTTTTAATTTTGATAATGATGCTGCTAGAGCTGTTGCCAATTCTTATAACACTAAAGCAAACACGCGCCCGGATGGTTCTTTCCAACAACACCATGTGCGTCAACACCAGTACAGCATTGATAAAATAACACGCGAATATGGATATTTTACTCACGAAAAAGATGAACTCTTTCATTCTCTGATGATTTATATGAAATTATCCGAAATTAATAAGAAAAGATAAAATTTTTAAATAAACTAAATAAAATTGAATCATTTTTTTAATAACACCAGTTAAGTTTCGTTGGTTCTGTAAACAAATAGATAATGAAATCCATTTGTTTGCTTTTTCGTCGATTTTTTTAAATGTAAGGGAATATTTATTTGAAGAAAAGGGAGAGAGTGATATATTAAATGTTTATTTTTAATGTAGGTGGATTTTTTATTTACAAAACTTTTTAATAAACAAACGCAGCGATCGTGTGCGTGTTTTTTTGTTTCTCTAATTTAACGAAAATGATATAAATATTAAAATGCCAAATTATTATCCCACTTTAAAAAGGAAAAATGTTCGCATTTATTATAATTATAATAATTCAAATATTAATGGAATACTCGTACATAATAGTTTCATTTTAAAACAAGAATTGATCTCTAATTTCAAAGAGGTGTAGGATGCGTAACACGATTCTCTGCAAAGTACTAAGCCTTCATCGTTCAACCCATAATGCTGTAAATAAATAAAGAACACATTTAAGGAGTGCCAATTTTCAGATTACTCAGTGCGTTTGTTCACTTCATATTAATAACTATCCGACCTGCGATTACAAAGCTAATAAATGACAACTAAATGACAAACATTAAGCTTTCTGATTATAAATTATGCAAAACAAAACTTCTTATCAATGATGTTAGAATATGCATATGTATTTCTTCTTTAAAACCACACAAACAATCTGTACTATTTTTGTCATTAGAAAGACAGCTATGCTTCGGTAACTATATCTTACGTTTTTATTTATATATTTAGTTAGTTGTTATTTATATGATTTTTGCGTTATCTGAACTAAATAATATATTGGTATTCGTATAAAATAACTATCCGATGCTTTGGCATAAATTATTTGGCATGAATTATCTCTCGCTTTTTTCTTACTTAATGCCTAAACAAATATACAGAAATATGTAAAAATTAATAGAAAAAATATTACACTCCATTTGCATACACATTTTTCATCGATACGTGTTTGTATTGGATAAACCAAATAATTTTTTCTGCATTTTACCAATAGCTGCTTTTGATTGGTTTCGCTGCTTAATGATGCACGCGGATAAAATTTATACACAGAAACAAAATGGCGTTGATATGCAAAGTTTCTTTTCGTTTCTATTTTCTCTTCTCCTTGTAAAATTATTTGAAGAAATTTAGAGTGCGACGTACGCTTTTATTCCTGTATTTTGGACATAACAAGAAATATCTTCAGAAATACATATGTTGCCACGCAATTAGTAAGCAAATTCCTTACATATTTATAGGTTAGTTTTTCAAGCAGATTTCAATGTTTTTGAACTAAGTTCATACAGAGGTACACATTACACAATAATAGTAACTATTACGCTTTTCGTGAAACTTAAGTTTTGTTTGTTTCTCCAGCCTAGCGGAAGCGCGTTATGCTTATCCGTAGTAAGGACGCTGTTTTGATTTTGTTTTTTATTTTTATTTTATTATTTTTTGTGTGTGTTTATCGATTTTGAGTCAAAGAAAACTATTGTGTGAAATATTTCGTTAACAAATTAAATCCACTATAATGCATTACGGTTACTATATTCATAACAACTTCGATCTAATTGGATTTTAATCACTGGAAGGTTGGGACGTAGATCCCTGATGTAAAGTAACCTGCTAGTAAGGGTTCAAGTTTGAGGTTGGTGTTCTGGATTTAATCTTTTTAAAATTGTTTTTACTGTTTATGGTGGGGTTGGTAAGTTTTGTTGGAAAAAGATAGCAAAATTGATTAGAGAAAGGCATGGGGAAAAGAAAGAGGAAGCGTTTTTTTACTGATAAAGAGTAAAAAAAGATGTAACAATTCCTAATATTATGACATTAAGAGGCTACACCAGAATCTACTACATAGTAGTAGGCAAATGGCAATACAGTCTTGGTATATTACACCTGCTGATAAGACAGTCTCCTTAGGAGTTACTCCAAGGTTCGGGTTCCTGACTATCAGGTGGATAACGCTAGCCTTCTTTAAAAAAATTTAAAAAAAAAAATCTTTACCTCCAGCACCCTTATTTGTGACATGGCAACAGGAGTATGACTAAAGATAGCAAGAAAGAATAACTCTTAAGGGCCCCTCCAGTTCTGCTCATACAAAACTGCCGACCGGGGAGAAGCATTTTCTACCCCCGTTGTAAGAAACATCGCTCATGGGAGATGACTCAAGAACAAAATAAGGAAAGTGCGCGTTACATGGCTGCCAGAAAAAATCATCCACAATGATTTTTCTGCCCTTCATTTGTTAAAAGAGGTTCCTTTTTTTCTTCCGGGCAGCTTTTTTGTTTAATATTAATACATAAAAATCTATCTCAAATTTCAATAGGTTAAGATATTCCAATAATTTATTTGTATCTTATGTGTCACGACAAATTTTCATTGTTTTAAATCCATTTGTCGCTCCTTTTAAGGAAACCTTATTCTGAACAAGTTTTTCTACAAAAAAAATAGCATTATTAAAAAGAACAATTTTATGAAATTGTATAACATTTAATATCATTGTCGAAAATTTCTCCTAATTTTAAATAAGAATAAATATGAGCATTATATCATATACTAGCATGATCCGTTTTTGGCGTTTCCTGGGTTGATATATTAATAAAAGTACATTCAGTAAAAATATTAAATATTCTTTTTGAATTATTAAGTACCTGTGTATCAGCTTTGACTGCTAGAAATATGGCACATAGCGAAATCAGAGACAGTAAGAGATTCCACCTCCCTCAAAAAATAAATTGAATTATGATTATCTGGTGCATCATTGCGTGGGAGTTACGTAAAATAGTGACTGTGGATAAACTGCTGAAAGGAATTTTAACACAGAATAATGTTTAACACAGAAATAATAAATAATTGAAAGCGAAACAAAGAAAGCATGTAATTTTCGAAGAGTAAACGAAATTTATCGACGAAATTGTTTTACCGAAAGACCTAAAAACGAATGGAAATATGATTATCTCATGTGAACAAACGTGTGTGTTTCTAAACGACAGCTATTCTTACCAGTAAAATTATTTTGTAGTTTGTAGTTTAGTTTTGTAGTTTTAAGTGACCGAAATAGGATTTTTAAATGTTAAACTGTCTTACAATCATCAATAATGAATAGTGTTTACATAAGCATCAATCTGATGATTATATGATATAATCAGTAGTAGTAGAAATTCTTTTATTTGAGAATGTATTTTGAAATAGTGCATCTGAAATGTTTCTCTACAATTATATAAATGCAACTTGGTCTGCGTGTCAATTCCTTCCTTATAGACTGCAAAACAGCTAAACAGATTTTCTTTAAAATTTACAGGACTTTAGTGTATAAGTCTGGGAGTGATCTTTTTTTTCTTTTTGTTTTTTTTTTACATGGAGGTCACCACTTATCAAGGTCCGGAAGCCACTCTGGGATGAGGGTTATTGCGTGTACAGTAATCAATGAGATAGTATCGTAGTAATCATTAGTATTGCAGATTTAATAAAGTCTCTTACTTAAGGGGGCGGTTTGTCAGAAATTTGTTTATGTTTGACTTGAAGACATCCAAGTTGAAGTCAGGTGGGAAACAGGCAAACGGAAGAGAGTTTCACAGTCGTGCACTTCTGAGAAAGAAGCTCTGCTCATGGAATCTACGTTTGGATTTCAGCACAGATAAAGAGTGGGGAAAATTAATGACAGTAGTTTCAGCTAGACGGCTGTTTTTCATGAAAGATTGGCGAAGAGGACCAGAGTTTGGAGCTCAGACGAACACTTACCATGGAAATAACGATAAAACAAAGACAAGTTCGCAACGTCTCTTCTGTGGGAGAGAGGCTGCAGGGAAGAGAAAAGGGCATCCCCCACTAAGCCACGAAGTCTATTTTGTACACCGTCAAGGCAGGATAGGCTGCTTTTAGCAGCTCCTGTCCAGATGCGGCAGCAATACTCCATCCTTGGACGTACCTGGCTTTTATACAGATAGAGAATTGCATCAGTAGTGAGATATCTATTGGAGCGGTAGAAGGATCACACCATTTTCCCAGCGTCCTTGGCAAAAGACCTGATGTACGTGTTCCATTTCAGATCAGGAGTAAAGGTCAAACCCAGAAGCTTGTCAAAACATGGAGCCTCCTCAAGACGAGAGCCACCCATTTCAATTGATGCCAGATGGGGATCAGAGCGTTGATGGTGCAAAGATAGAAGCTTGGTTTTAAATGCATTAAAAGTAACCAGCCACCCGTTCCCCCACTGCACCACGCGCTCAAGATCAAAGGAGAGAGACTCAGAGAGAACTTTGTCATTTACGGCCTTTGATGAGTTGCCATAGATGGTCGTGTCATCAGCATAGATGTCAACGAATGATTTAAGTATATGTTTTGATTTGGATCAGGAAGAGAGTTGGGCCCAGGATGGACCCCTGAGAGACTCCAGCATTAATACTGTGGGCCTCTGATTTCTGTCCATCAACCACTACTCTTATGATCTTAGTTAAGTTTTGTCTCAGAATACACCCCCCCCCGATAATTACCGATAATCGAAACCCTTATTTTAATTCATCTATCATCGGTAAAGCCATTTTCCATGTCGTCGCTTAGCAGCAATTATAGAACAACGGGCCGTGAAATTCTACTGTGAGTAAGTTGATAGCGTGTTTGTTGTTTGTTTTTTGCATGACGTGATCTGTGGTTCAAACTCCGTACATATATTTCTTAATCTTTTTTTCATTAACTGCAAAGAATTTTATAAGACTTGAAAATTTACGAGGTTTTGTTGTTGTATTTTTTTTTTATTTTGCATGACGTGGTCTGTGGGTTCAAACCCCGCACGTAAATTTCATAATGTTTTTTGTTTGTTTGTTTTTGTTAACTGGAAAGAAGTTTCTATAAAATAATTTTACAAAACAAACAAAAGTTTTGTAGAGTGCAATGTAGAATAACATACTCTTTGAATAAATTACTGCATTAAGGCACGTGAAACTAAAAACTGTATAGGTCAGTATATTGGGAGAAAATATTCAGTTTCTGCGACAATGAAAAACCCAAACATTTTTGTAAGAAACATTCAATGTGTATATCATTTACAATACACAAAGCATTTTGGGGAAATATTCGGTTGTTAATAAAATGAAACCACGCAAAAATTTGGGCAAGAAATTCAGTTTGCACAACATTAAGAATACGATAACATTTTAGACGAAAAACATTCGTTTTTTTTTTTTTTTTACAAGATTAAAAGCACCCAAGCATTTAAAGTAAAATGTAAGTTTAGTAAAACATTGAAGATACGCAAACATGTAGATGAAGTATGCGGTTTGTGCAATATTTGAAGTACGAAAATCCATTAGGGAAACTTATTTGTGGCACTTTCAAAGCAAACATTTAATAGGGAAACATCCAGTTTGTATAGGCCCTGTCGGTGGGGCATTAGAATACGCCGACTGCCCCCCCCCTGCAGAGGGTAAAAGTCCCTCAATGGGGGTCTTGGATATGACCTTAAACTATATCCAGTGGTGAGGCCCCAGCTTGTGGGCTTTGGGGAATGTGCAGCCACCCTTTAATTACCATTGTTCCCAGGTCCATTCTGACCCGGAGTGGTAGTACCTGTTAGGGTCCCAACTATGGGTTAAATAGAAACTGACGTGAAAACAACAAATATATTCTATTAAAAAAAATTTTCGCCAAAATCTTTGGAGTCGGCATTAAATAACCCGAAAAGGGTTGATATGCCGTAAAACAAAAACAACCAACCAACCAGTTTGTACAATGTTGAGAGTACGAAACATTTCGGTAGGATAATTTTCCTTTGTGTAAAATTAAATGTTTTCAAAAGTTTTTGGAATGGGGCACATTCCGTTGTGACACATTTATGTAACATTAAAAATGGCAGATATTTTTAGCAGAAACATTGTTTGTGAAGCATCGAAAGTGTGCAAACATTTTGCAAGTAATTGTTCTGTTTTCTAAACATGAAAACGGCACAAACAGTTTGGGAACAATGTTCAGTTTATGCAACATTTAAAGAACGCAAACATTTCAGGGCAAAACATTCAACTTGTGCAACATTGAATGCACGCAATCATTTGGAGAAAAATCATAAATTTAGAGAACCATAAAAATTGTTCCAACCTTGAACAATTTCTCATTCAGGATAGAAAACGTTAAGCGTAGTATCAGAACAGATACCACACTTTGCTCCTAATAAAATCCAACAGCTCATGCTCCTCATAACAAACACAACTATAACAATCAACAATGATTCACATGTATGTCCTAACTTATTAATACTGAATAGGACAGAGCAAAAGGTAAATTTCAAGATAGAATAAACAAACGCTTTGCTGGAGAATATTATGAAATTTATGGGTAATCAACAAAGGTTTTCTTCAATAAATTCTAAATTAATATTCTATGATTAAAAAACGTTAATTTCTAACATAATTAAATTTATTTATTTATGATACTCGCCACAATCGTACAGTGTGAAGGGATATGATTCAGCCAGAAAATAAATAAATTCACCCAAACATCAATATGAAATGTTTAGTTTATTGTTCTTCATCATTCGGAAGATGAAAAAGTAAAGAAAAGTTCACTTCATATATGGCTAATTTATAGAAATTGATGAAATACAATAGGTACACCTCACTTGATATGTCCTTGGTTTAAGAAAACAATAACTGTTATTAAAAATCGACTTAATTCATCTACATACCTAATAGTGAATATCCAGCATTCGAGGATCGTTCAAAGACTGGCAACTCGAATGGTATAGGATGGTACAGGATCTATCAGATGTGCGCTATGAATATTGACTCCTTTGATTACGCGGTGATCTGATTTTGGCCTATAATCTCCTCAATGGGCATTATGATATACCTCGGAACCTATTATTTATCCCTGAACCAGAAATAGTTCTACACGAACAGTACAGAAAACTATTTCACCGCCGATTTTGATTAAACTCAATCAGGATCTCTCGACCATCAATAGACTTACAAGTGCGGTAATAAATGGACCAACAACCCAACAATCCGATGTGAATTTGGACAGGTGTTAGACTATTGTATTATCGTCTGTGTACATTCTTAGGGCCGTTTTCCTTCCTGGCAACTGAATCATGTTGTTTTTTTTTTGTTTGTTTGTGTGTTTTTTTTTTGTATTTTTGCCAAATAAATTAAATTGAAGCGAATAGAATAGTCTCCTTCTATGTTGATGTACTGATTTCAACGTTTCTTTAACAATTTTTTTGCTTTTTGTAAAACGATTTGTCATTGGCTTTAAAATATGTCTCAAAATAAGTTTCTAATATCACTTCTTCATTGGTGATAAACCTCTTTCGCTGACTATTATTTTTTTTTAATTTAATCCACTACTAGAGATAAAGAATACTAAAATTATTGTAATTCACTACGTTTATTTTTAGTAAAAATTTTCATTTGGCAACGCCAATAGAGCGGCAGACATGTGCAGAAAATCAGCTATTTTGAAAAAAAAAAAAAGTTACATCACTCAGGACCCGCTCTTGCTGGATAAAAAATTCCCTTCGCTGTTTTTATAAAACTGTGTAGTCTGAAATGCTACCAAAGGCCAGATAAGTTGCTCTTCTGTGATTAAACTCCTTAAAAATTTGATACAAACCTGTTTTTGTGCACTATGTAGAGTCCCATGTAGTCAAAAAGAATGAAAAAAAAAGAAAAGAAAATAGCCGCGTTCACTCTTTATATACTTGCGATATTGTCACCTAATATAAAAAAGATGCTTTCGGTTTGAAATAAAAAGCCTGATTTTTCAGAAACTTGGTTGATTTTAGATTTAGACGTTGGAGTACCAAGTCGTGTCAGCAGTGCGTTATGTTTGGAAGTTGAGAGTTTTTGACAGCAAAGCGTTGAATATTGGAGTGGCGAGTTTTAAAGCAGGGCGTCGAGTTGTGAAGTAACGAGTTTTTAACAGCAATGTCGAATTTTGAGTAGTGGATTTTGACAGCAGAGTGTCTAATTTAACCCCGGAAATTGCTACTTGGCATTATAGAATAGTTAGTTTGATTGTTTTAACCACAAGTTATTTCGGCCAGATAACAGAAATCATTGTTAGTAGTTGGAGCATTCGTAAAATGTTCGATGAGACTTCACCTTTTTAATAGAATCTAAGGACACCATTGAAATTTATATTCAATTGATATTCGAGGTCACTAGGGTTACTTGTAGGTTTGATCCATAAAATAACTGAAATATATTATGATGTAAAGAAACTATGTTAACTTTTTAAACAGATTTTATTTGTTTCAAAAAACAAAATAAAATTAAACAAAAGGTATCTCAGTCAAGAATTTATTTATTTATTTAGATCGATCACTATTTCATTTTGGATGGTTTAGTATTCATTTATACCGGTGCAATTTTAGATAACATTAAATTGATTTCAAAAGTGTTAAAAATAATTTATTATACAATCTTTACTTCCATCCAAATAATTCGTATATTAAAAACGAGTTTATAGATTTAATTACGTGAAAATAAAAAGTTAATTCCTAAACAGCAAAAAAAATCGATAATATACTTCCGGTTCTCAGTTATTTTTAATTCTACATACGCTTTACGCTAGATGTTCAACAGTTACTATTTTAATACATTTTTAAATGAATAAAAATATAAATAATTTGCCTTTGGTTTGTACGAAATATTCGCTTCTTCCGTATTTTTGTTACATTTGTATTAATTATAATTACTTTATATTTACATGTATTGCGTCTATTTTTAATTGAGAATAAGCCTATGTGTGGTTTCCAAATATCGCAGAGACGCATTCATGCGTACAAAAATTGGCAAAAAAAACGACTTACCTAAACTAATCGGAAGCTCGGGAGGTTGTAACTTAAACTCAGGGTTAGTGGTGAGTCTTATATAATATTTGTTCAGGCATAAAAACCTTCCGCCAAAGAGTTCAGCGAAAAGCGGTCATCTTTTTTGTGTGTCGAAAAGGCCATTTTGAACGAACCAAACGTTTTAGGTATAAAACATAGTAAAGATGAACAGTTGCAGAATGTTTTAGGTAGACATGTTTGTTAAAAATTAAATTGTAATGCGTCTCGTATGACTCATATCTTTTCTTCTTTATAATTTATCGGCTGCTATCTATTCAACACTTTTAACAACAGTAGATATAAAACTAATATATATTTAATTAAGATTAGTGTAGACGAAAAACCACATTGAATACTTAATATATTTCTTTACAATATGATTTTACATAGTTCTCCCCATCCGGGAAAGGCCAGGTGCTTATTGCTAGTATACTTATAAAGAGAATACGACAGATGCGATTAGTTATTTCTATCTACATAAAGTTATGCATGTGAATATGTTTATATATATGTTCAACATCTCGGATTCTTGGAGGCCCTTATAATAAACTGTTGCAGACCTGTTCTTTGCAAACAGATGGACCACATACTTCGCTGAACGTTTTTAAACAGGCGCCACCAGGTTAATTTCTACGCGGTGTTTTTTCTTCCCCCCCCCCTCATAGAAATTACATCATGCCAACATTACTTCATTCCGACATTTACTTCTGAAGACAGTCGGTGAAAACTACTTCAAGTTTCTTCACTGTTCCCCCTTTTCTTTTCTCTTTCTCCCCCTTTTAGTCGATCTTCTTCCTTTTCAATTTATTTTTCTCACTTTTAGTCGATCCTGTTTCTTTTTACATTATAGTCGATCTTTTTTTATAAGGTTTAAAAAATGCTCCACTTCGTTTTTAAACTGTTTATATATTTGTATGTAGGGGATTTATTCCTAAAATAATTCAAGTCCAATGTTAACAAATTCCTAATGAACCGCCCCCTTAATTAAACACTTCATCAAATCTCCACACTAACGTAATGTACTTGCAATAACCCTTATCCCTGAGTGGCTTCCGGGCCTTGATAAGTGGTGATCACTGCTGTGTAAAAAAAAAAAAATTAATCGATCATTTTTTAAGCAATTCTAAGGCTTTTAGGGGCATAAAATGAAGATGACTTTCTCATTTTAAAATTAAAATATTTTAGGTTTGCTTTATCAGCATTTACTCTTTTGTAATGGCTGTTTTTTTTTCCTGGGATCTGAGTGGCAATAAGTCTTCTAAATATTACTGTACGGGAATTTGGTCTTGTCCCTCCTCGGTTTTTTAATTTTTCGGATCGTCATGGACACTTTTAGTGGTACTAACAGATAATAATCCTACTGTCTAATATTTCATTTTACATATTAGACTACATTCAACCAGTCTCGGTTTTCTTGGGTTCGTCTGAATATGTTCCGTCTTACCTACGAGTTGTATTTTTGTTTTCCATGGTATTTTATTTCAACTTACCTGTGGGTGGTTAAATTTACCTTATGTTGCCGATTAGCATCATCGCCATGAGGAAAAAGAGTGATGATAAGTTTTATTGAAGAACGCTTCTCTGTGTCATCATCCATGCCATATGTGAAAAATCCGATTTAAATTTACCTGAAGTTTATAATTTTGCTCGTATTTTATTATGTTCTATTTTTCGATTTTACATTTTTCCATGCCTTCTAGTCGATTATAGTTTACTCATTTTTTTTCTCTAGTTCTTTTTTGTAATCTCTGTAGCTTCTCGGTGACAGGTCTGCGGCTATTAAGAAAGTGGTATATTTATTTAATACGTCGTATAGTTGAACATTTTTAATCGAGTTGGTAGTCAAATGATTGGTCTGTAGTTGTTCCTGTGGAATCTTCTATTTTTAATTAACACAGTTATCACTTTAGTTATGTATCCTCGTATGCCTAATTTGTATATACATTTCATTGAGTCCTGCATTTAGATTCGATAATTACTTAAATCAGAATCTATCTAAATATAAAATACATAGCTACAATGGAATCCGTTTTATATTTTCTCAAGTTTTGAAAGCCAAATTAAGATTTCTCCCTATCAATTTTACTATTTGTTCCTTCTTCAATTTTCTATATGTATTTTTTACAATAGAGTCACAACTTATCAAGGCCCAGATGCCACTCGAGGATAAGGATTAATGAGTGTACAGCAGTCAATAGGACAATATCGCAGTAATCGTTAGTAGCGAAAATTTGGTAAATTGGATTACTTAAGGGGACATCTCATCAAGAACTTGTTTACGCTGGACTTGAAGACGACCATAGTCAGCTAGAAAGCAGGGAAACGAAAGAGAGGTCCACAATCGTGCAGGTCTAAGAGAGAAGCTTTTTGTGGAATTTATGTCTAGGTTTAGTCACAGATGAATTTAGGAGTACTTGCACAAAAAAAAGCTATAAAGTGATACTCTCCTGAAGGTTGAAGGCTAAATTCTTAGTTTGCGCGAACGAAAAATAATTGGTTGTCAGTCGTTTCGCTTTCCTGTTGTGTTCTTGTAGTTTCGTCTATTTATTATTCCAGAAATGTTTAGTTTCTATCGAGTTCGGTTGCCTGGTGTTCTGTCCTTCCATCGTTTACATTTTGCTAAAACTGACTTTCATTATTATCAAAAGTTTTTATTTTGGTGTTTCGATTTATATCTGACTTTCATTATTATCAAAAGTTTTTATTTTGGTGTTTAGGTTTGTATCTGACTTTCATTATTATCAAAAGTTTTTATTTTGGTGTTTCGATTTATATCTGACTTTCATTATTATCAAAAGTTTTTATTTTGGTGTTTAGATTTATATCTGACTTTCATTATTATCAAAAGTTTTTATTTTGGTGTTTCGATTTATATCTGACTTTCATTATTATCAAAAGTTTTTATTTTGGTGTTTAGATTTATATCTGACTTTCATTATTATCAAAAGTTTTTATTTTGGTGTTTCGATTTATATCTGACTTTCATTATTATCAAAAGTTTTTATTTTGGTGTTTAGATTTATATCTGACTTTCATTATTATCAAAAGTTTTTATTTTGGTGTTTAGATTTATATCTGACTTTCATTATTATCAAAAGTTTTTATTTTGGTGTTTCGATTTATATCTGACTTTCATTATTATCAAAAGTTTTTATTTTGGTGTTTAGATTTATATCTGACTTTCATTATTATTAAAAGTTTTTATTTTGGTGTTTAGATTTATATCTGACTTTCATTATTATCAAAAGTTTTTATTTTGGTGTTTCGATTTATATCTGACTTTCATTATTATCAAAAGTTTTTATTTTGGTGTTTAGATTTATATCTGACTTTCATTATTATCAAAAGTTTTTATATCTTATTTTGTTAGTTTATTTGTTTCGTGTTTTTTAAAAGTTTTCTTTTTAATTATTATTTTTTTCTTATTTTCCATCCGCCATTGTTTATCGCTTTTGTACGTTTTTTTTTTTACGATTTTAGCTCTTAATCTTATGCTTAACATTCCAATTTGGTCCCTTGTCAGAACCTTGTTGATCATCATTTCACAGGAATATTTAGTTTAAGTTTTTTTAATTACAACTTTATGATAATTATAGATTAAGTTCATTTCAGTTGTAATACTGTCTCTTGGCATATGTTGTGAGGACTTTGTTAACCTTTTCATTTATAATTTTTCTTTACTTTTCAGTGCTAAGTGACTATAGTTTCTTTTCATCTTCGCTCAAGGTTTCCTTTGTGCGTTAACTTTCTGCTGTTTCTTCTTTTGTGTGTTTTATCGTTTTCCGATCAGCGATATCTACGCTTTAAATATTTATATTGTTTCCTTATTTTTACACGTGTATTTTTTAAAGGATTTCGTCGTATTATAGTATTTTACTTGCTTTGCCATTTATTTTTATTAGTTCTAGTTCGAGGGAATCATCTTCTTTTACGTCCGCTTAGACTTCAATTCTATGCATAGAATTTGCTAGATATGCTCATCATGAGATTCAAGTAATCTCGTTGTTTTTATAATAGCATCTAATTTTCTTTTGTTATTAATGCGAACTCTTCAGTAAAGTGAATAAAGCATTCTTCGGTCGTTGATATTTTATGGATATGTAAATGCGAAATAGCTTTTATAATACAATATTTCATTCCATCTCAACATAACTGTGAGATATAAGGCCATTATCTTAAGAAATGCTTCGATTCAAATTTAATTTTAAAAAAACACAATCAATTCTATAGTTTTTTTGGGGGGGTCTATTTTTGTTAATTTATAGGAGGTAGGATATGTTTACTTCTTAATTAAAGTACCCACGCCACCACTCAAAAGCTCAATATTTGATGGTATATTCTTTAGAGAACTAAATAAAGTTAGTTAATCGTAATAATTCATTCCACTTACACTAGGTAGGATCATCAGATAAAAACTTAACATATTAAAAACAACTCCAAACGAATTGAAATAAACTCACATACGGAGGAGAGCGGGGGGGGGCCTTTCTATTTTCTTTTTTGGGAGGAGGAAATTCAATTCTCCAATGCTTTGTAGTAAATTCGTTGGCTGTTAATGGCTTCCATAAATGGGGTTTAGTTTATTGGATTTCCATAGGATTAGTTTCACTCCTATCTTTTTACCCTGCTCTCTTCTCGACCCATATTTCAACCTCCCCATATCCCTTACATATCCCCATCTCTAACCGTAACCATAACTCTAACTCGCCTCTTCGCACACCCAATCATAACAGAGGCTTTTATCCTCTTATTTTGCTCATAATGATTTAATATCATTTTAAAAGTATCTAAATTTACTTAATTTAGAGTCATGACATAATAATTATTTTAAGCGTATCAAAACTACTTCTCATCCAGGATAACGACCAAATAACTTCAGAATAACACGTCACGGTTATGTCTCGACAGGGTCTCCCTTGCTCCCAACCATCTGTACATTGCTTTTTTTACAAAATAAAATCTATATACATTTATCCTCTCTCATATGTTTTATGTACTAATGAATCACCACTTATAAAGGCCAAAAAGTCTACTCCAGGATAAGTACTAATGGGTTTGTCATGTGGGTGGTAGGAAAATGTGACAATTGATAACAATGGTTGAAACTGGGTAGAATTTGCTCAAAAAGTACTTGTTAACATTGGACTTGAAAACAATCATGTTGTAACCAACTGTAAGCAGCCCAGTGATATTGACTTGCACAGAGGGGTAGTTCCTCCAAAGAAACTTTTCCCGTAGAATTTCCGATTATTTTTTTAGGTAAACAGAAAAAGGAATTAAAATTATTTACAGTGGTTAAAATTTGACGAGTTTTTGTTGTTAATATTTACAAAGAGGATCATAGATTAGAACCCAGTCAAACATCTAGCATTACAATTGCGATATAATAGAAAACTAGCAACGTCTCTTCTGTGAAAACCTGACTGTAGGCAAGGTACATTTCTCATTAGATTTCGAAGAAGATTTTGTACTCTGTCAAGGAAAGAAAGGATGATCTTCAAATGTGATTGGGGCATGATTTCAGAAAATCAGATCAGGTTGAATTAAGAATGAAAGCTTCAGGCACGTCTACTATTTGCCTATGAGAGACTACTTTTATAAATCTATCAGTGAGAAAAAAATTTATGATTGATATTCTATATATAGCATGCTTGAAAAATAAATCTTTATGCCAAACTCTATCAAAGATCGATTGCGAAACCCTCTTCTATATATCCATTGATTGTGTGTGATATTATAGGCAGCATACCAGTTTGAAAACTTGTTGGTTTATCACATATTCAAACAACTTAGTTATGTTGCACTGGAGAGTGATTAGTCTGTAATGAAATGTAGAAGAACAATTTGTAATGTTTTTTTTTAATATTGGCCAGACTGATAAAATTTTCCAAATGTCGAGAAATACTTCTCCTTTAAGCATTCTTGTAAAAAGAGGGGATAGTTCTAGTTGCAGCTTTTTAAGCACTATGATTGGAATAGAGTCGAGACGAAATATCTTGATGGCATCAAGTATTTTAATAAGGTTGACAACATCATCGACAAATATATGGATGTCACTCAGTATGTGGGCAAAGATGGAGATTCAGAAAGTAGGCTGCCCTGATCGCAAAGGGTAAAAATTGTAAAGTTCTTATAAAAAGTTTCTCGTTGTTGAACGCTGAGGAAATCACTTCTGGTCCATAGGATTTGAATAGAGATATTACATCTGTTTAAAATCATTTGTTTTCGCTAAGCCTTTGTAAATTGGGCATTGAAGTATTTCGTGTTTTCCGGAACGCTTTGACAGTAGTTGCAGATAGGCCTAAAAGCAGACTTGGTTTCAGAACGTTGATTTCATTGAAAGCAATTGATACAGAGCTATTTGTGATGCATTACAGTGATACATTCAGGGATGTGCCACAGCTGATTGCTTGGTTTCTGTTATAATTTAATTTCTTGAAGTATGTGAAGCCCTTAATACCAACGATTAACTAATATCCAAAAATTGAATGCGGAGGATATTCTGTATTAAAGATATAAGTCTGTCCCGATCAGCCATCAAATATCTATACACTCTACAATGGAAAGGACATCAATGATTCTGTTGCACTTAGTTCAGTTCTTTAATCGAGACAACTGAATAATCGGAAGATTCCAGCAAAGGAAGAAGGGCAAATAAAAAAAGATATGCAAAATTTTCGTCAGCATCGAATACACAAGTAGATTTTTTTTCAGTAATCTGTGTTAGATGATATAAATTAAACGAGCAAAAACCCCGCCCTTCATCGTCTGTTTTATTTGAATGTACTACTTGTTTGTACATCGTGAACATTAAAAACATAGATGCAAGTAGAGAGCAAACAAGCAGGGAACAAGAGTTGTAACCGTTAGATTGAGAGCATTGCCAGGACCGCTGCAAAGAAGGTAGGTTCTCTCTACCGTGCTAGAAAACTACTAGCGCCTAAAAGTATCTTTTACCTCTATAAGGAAGGCCATCATTCGCCTGTGTACGGAGTATTGTTGTCACATTTGGGCTGATGCATCTGCTACTAGTCTCTCACTACTAGAGAGGGTTCAAAAGAAAGTCGCCAACCTGATAGGTCCTGAACTGTCATCTAAGCTTCAGTCTCTGTCTCATCGATGAAATGTGGCATCCCTGTGTCTGTTCTACAAGTATTTTAATGGTGAATGCTCTGACGAACTGCAATCACTTGTACCCCCTCGACGTAAATAGCCTCGACAAACCCGACTAGCAGCTAAATCCCACTCCTATACAGTAGAGATCGCTAGATGTAAGAGAGCTTTCTACTCCAATAGTTTCTGCTCCAGAACTGCTAGACTTTGGAACGCCCTTCCGGGTCCCTGCTCCCTAATTATAATGACACGCAGAAGTTCAAGTGTAATGTGAACAAACATCTTGCTACCCTACTCCCTACATAGTACTCCTGTAGCTTATGTTCCTGATAATAGCCCCTACATCAAAGTGGCAATATGCCTTGTTTGGGATATTTTTTAAATTGTGAAAGATTGGTTAGAAGATAAAACGAAAAAAGAAAAGAAAAGGGTCAGTATATTATCTCTGTAAACCATTAAATAAATAAAGACCATACAGTTTACAGCGATATGACATTGATATGTCTGATCGAAAATTCTTCATGATCAAGAATCCATTCATCAAATGGCAATACAGCATCCCCAGTATTTTGCACCTGTTGATAGAACAACCTCCTTTTTGCAGTAACTCCATAGTTGTGATCCTTAGCTTATCAGGGGAATGACGTCAGACTATATAGAATGTTTACCTCCAATATCTTTGTTCGTGACATTGCAACTAAAACAAAACAGAAGAAAATGATTTAACTTATGGTTAACACTAAACAGCAACCGGCCAAAGAGAGCGTGTCACAGATATGTACATCATTCACTTCTTTGAGATGTTCTGATTTCAATCTTACTGAAAAACATGAAGTAAACAGGATTAACATCCGAGTTTTCTTCTCTTAGATGGATGATACAATAAGATCAACGAGTCGTTCTGAATAGATGAGGTAATTCCGCGCCTGAGTACTATGCCAGACATTTATATGCCTATTTAAAATATTAAGTTTCTACTTAAGATAAGTTTTCATGTCAACACGAAGAACACTTTTAGGTTTCTCTATCATAATAGATAGCAAATGGTAAATTTAACGCATGAGAAATGCACCAAATTGCTTCTCATTTTTTATAAAAAGCAATTACTGAAAAAGTACTTAAAGGTGTTTTAAGGTTTAACAACTCAAGATATAATTTTGGCAGTTTAAATACTTTAAATTACTTTTAAAGTTAACAAAAAATAAAAATGTGTGAGTGATTATACAAGCAAACAATAAAACATTTTCTTTTACTATCTGGAATTTTTCATGATTAATAAAATGCTTAATTTAAAAAAAAAAATAATTCAAAGTTTGTGAACCTTTGAACGGCCATTTTTATATGGTTTCCAAAATGACCCGTTTAGAAATGTAACACTTAGGTGAAAAGTGGCGCTTGCTTTTATATAGAAATCTGAGGAGTTCAATTGTTTTGGTTTTATGCGTAATCTCTTTGTCACTCATATATATTTATAAAGAAAAATCATAGTTTAACTAAAACTTTCTTTTCTTTTTGTACATTAGTTGACGTATGAGAATATTATCCCTGTCAACGAAAGAGAAAGTTTTTCGAATAGGTGTATTCAAAGAAAGAGTTAAATAAGTTGTGGTCAAGTAACACTAAAAGCATGCTTTTTAGCCTCAAATACTCCACTGCGGATGAATATAAAAAAAGTACTATTCTCCTTCTCTCAAGAAAAATGAATGTGATCTTAGAGCTCACTTCATAATGACCTGAAAATGATGTATTGCAACAAGTCGGAGACTAAATATTGCGCGATTAAAATATGTGAAATTTTATAATTTTTGTTCGTTTTTGTAGTATGCAGAAGCAACTAAATTAATGTCTCAAAAGTGTAGCACATAAGAAACAGAAGGAGAAGATAATGTGGGTGTTGACCTGGAAAAATATGTTGATGTAAGACATTTTAAGAGATTTTATTTTTCCAAAGTAGGCATTAACCTCGTATTAGTTTGTTTATCTAATTTAGTAATGGTTTTAATTAAGAACTAAAAACAGTTTTATGAGATCAAGGAAGATATTTTCAAAACTAAAATAATTTTTTAACTCTAGAAATAAAATTCAAGCAAAATGATTTATTCAAATCAAAAAACAATTTTCTGTAGCCTTGGGTGTTTTGTGTAAAAAAGAAGAATTTAATAAATAAATAAAATAAATGTAAATAAATAAAATAAAAGTAAGTATTTTCTATCACAAGCTTATGTTGTTATGATAGTAAACAAAACGTTTGTATTTTTTTATTAAAATAATAAAGAATAGTATTTAAATAATTTCAATCTTGTTTTTCTGATTTCATCGAAGTTTTCTTATAGTATATGGTTCTTAAAGGTTCCCTGTCACGTTTGTTGAATGGGAGTTGAAAACAACTCAATTTTGTTGTGTTTTATAATCGATCTAAAATAAATATATCGAATATAATATATATATATATATATATATATATATATATATATATATATGTGTGTGTGTTGCATGCAAAATCCGACCCCACATTTTGCTAATTCCTACCCTCTGATGAGAAGGAAAGTATTTCTTCAAAACTCCGCGGATTAAGGACTATCCACTTATCTAGTGTTTCCTTTTCAGATTAAATATGTTTTTAACTCATTTCAAAGGGTTTTTAACATGTTTTATTAACTGTTTGCTCGTATATATATATATATATATATATATATATATATATATATATATATATATATATATATATATATATATGGGGGGGCAGCATTTTTCTCTTGGGCATATTTCACTAAATAAAATAGATGTTTATGATTCATTAATTTTATTTTCGATCCTTTCCAACTTGCGAATAACAGTCTTCACTTCTGGAAGGAACTGGCTGATGTTATCGCCATATTTATCATAAGTTCGAGTACTTTCCAATCCTTCAGGATTCATCGTCAAAGATAAATCTAACTGGTTTTGAACATTTTTTTTCTTTTCCTTCCCTTGTAGGTTAATTATTTTATTTATTTTTTATTGTTTAATTGTTTTACTTTATTGTATTTACTTATTGATTTGTTTATTTTATACTTTTTCTTTTTTTTTAATTTTAATCAATGAAAAAAGGATAAAATATATAAATAAATATATAAAATAAAATAAAACAATTAACCAATAATATAAATAATAAAATATGTTATATATATATATTATTTTTATATATAGATTATTTTAAAATTATTTTTATAATTTGCTATATCAAGTTCAGCAATATATATATATATATATATATATATATATATATATATATATATATATATATATATATATATATATATATATACTATGCCGAGTGTCCCTGCTAATATATATATATATATATATACTAGCAGGGACACTCGGCATAGTTCGGGACCCTTATTTTCGCCCAATCTCTGAATTCATATTTGTCACAACTCATCATTCGATTTTGGGGTTTGGGTCGCGGAATATCAAATTCTAAGGAAACGCGTAAGGTCGGCTATATATATATATATATATATATATATATATATATATATATATATATATATATATATTTATTTTTTTTTTTTACTATAATAATTAAATACCTACAGACACTAGTGTTTCATCCTTTCGGGATTCTTCAGTGCAGGGTGTCACGATTACTACCAGTCGAACGATTCGAACCCCGCGACACGAGACATCTACAGTAGCGTTAAAAAGATCGTCCGCACTTGTCATTTTTCAAAAAAGTTCAAATTTAAGCTAAATTTAATGTACCTGTTTCAACAACCTATACTTCATTTATATAATTTATATAAGGGGACCAGTTTATGGTGGGAAAATTTATATTTATATCTGTTCAGAGGCTGAAGAGAATCCGATATTTTTTGCTCATAAACTTGTCCACTTATATTTGCTTATATACTGGTCCACTTCTACCGGATTTGAAACTGACAGTACGTATGTTTTTCTGACTTTCTGTAATATATATATATATATATATATATATATATATATATATATATATATATATATATATATATATATATATATGCTTACCGTGATGACGAAATTGTTAATCCTGTAGCCAAGGCAACGGCAGCGTTTTGGTAAACTTATACACCGACTGTGGAATGTTAGGAGTATAAAACAAGAAACTAAAATTAGGGTGTATACTGCTGTCGTTCTAACAATTTAATTGTGCGGTGCTGAGATCTGGATTATCTACCGCACTCGTATAAAATATGTCTTTCATAAAATTTTCTTCGCAGAATATGTGGGCTTACTCTGAAAAACAGGGTGATCACTCCTGTTTTGTAAAATGTAAAATCAATGGAAGGGAGACATTTCTTATGCAGTCTTAGCTACGGCATGTGTTTTGTTTTGTTTTTGTTTTTTTTAATTTTCTTCCTCTGAAGATTGTAATGCATGGTATGGGAAAGGCAAACCAGCTGCCAACATTGCCACACTTTTTATTGAAACCAACCGAGAGCTCTTTTTTAGTATCATCGTTGTTCGCTTAAGTGCAATTATATATATATATATATATATATATATCCTGTGTGTATATATATATATGTATATATATATCCTGTATATATATATATATATATATATATATCCTGTATATATATATATATATATATGTACATATATATACATACATATATTCATACATATATACATATATATATACATATATATATTCATACATATATGTATATATATATAGATAGATAGAGAGAGAGAGAGAGAGAGAGAGAGAGAGAGAGACAAAGAGAGAGAGAGGGGGGCTTTCAACAAAGGCGACGGATTTTCACGAGATCGGTATCATTTTGAAGCTCGGCTGTTCGGACGAGAAATATCGATAAATATAAACAATTTGGCTAAAAACATTAATTCCTTCATCCTCAACTGGACACTTTTCTACAGAGAGGGGTCGCTTTTTTCGTCGATATTTTCGAAAGTCATCCCCTCTTTTCGATTTTCTAGCCTTAATTTAAACCTACGTCACATCCGGCGTGGCGATGTGCGCAACAGCAAAGACGTCACGTTGTTGGATTTTGTTACATTCTTTTCCTTCTTCGCGGTACACAGTTATTCTAAAACTCATATTAAAATATTTTCATTGGCTGTAATTTGCAATTAACTCGCTAACTAAATAATATCAATTTAATGTCTTCTCACTCTTCGTTGTTTTATCCTCAGATTTTTCAATTTTTAACTCCCTTTTTTCACTGATCATCTATTATTATACTAAATAGTTTTAATTTAAGAAAAAGTTTTGTTTATAAATAGTAAAAAAATTGTAAATGTTTTATTAAACAAAATCTAAAAAATTGTTTGTTTCGTTTGTTTATTATAAAAGTTATTGTTGTGTCGTTGAACAACAGTGAAAATAAGAACAGTCAAGTCGAGGTTCGGTTAAGGAACAAGTGTATTAACAATAATGCATAAAGATAGGAAAGCGTGTATATCTGTTGGGCACTCGGCTAGCAGTTGAAGTGCAGTCGTATCTCTCTCACCAGTACTGGAATTACTAGCGCTATTTATAGTGTTAATCGGTGTAAATTCCTTCGTTCAAGGAAGGCCCGTATAACACCCCCTTTGAAAATGTCCCGTCTGGGATTAATAACGTTTTTGTTTTGGGATCACCCTAATCAATTCTGTTGATTTCCGTTTTCTGTTTGATCTTCTGTTCTCCGGAGCTGTCTCTGGTATGGGCATCTGAAAAGTATCAAACACTGTGTCCATGATGTCCTCGGGCGATCAGGGCACCTCACTGTTCGAGTATCTTTTCCGAATTTGGTTAGTGTGACGTTTGTGTCCCTTAATCATGTAGACCATGTTGCCTATTTGTTTCTCAACAATGCCGGACTCCCAAAAAGTCTTATTATTTTTGTGAATCTTATAGAAGACTCTTTCGCCAACTTTATACCGTTTTTAGTTATCGGTCTTTTTAGGTTTGGCCTATCCTTGTTTGGTAACAACTTGTGAAATATCTATCTAACCTTGCGTCCGAACATAACCTCAGCAGGTGTCTTCGACACTTTGTATGTTTGTATTCGAAGTGACTCTGTAGACTTGTAAAAACTGTTGGATTGACTTATCCGTTGTTGACCCACTAGCTTTTTTCAGAGCTCTCTTGAATGTGTCAACAAATTTCTCTGCTTGTTCATTACTTCTTGGATGGTATGGCGGAATGGTTATATGATCGATTAGATGATACTCGCAAAAATGCTTAAATTCAGTAGACATAAATTGCGTTCCATTGTCTGTAACAATGCAGTCTACTACTCCAAACCTAGCGAACAGTTCATACAGTAAGTTAATAGTTACCTCGGATGTGGGATTCTTACATTTTAATACTTCCGGCCATTTAGATAGGCCGTCTATAATAATGATATAGTAGAACTGGTCTAGCGGTCCTGCAAAATCTAAATGAATCCTAGACCAAGGTCGGTCCGGTTTTGCCCACGATCCGAATTGAGTCGGAGGAGCTTTCATAGATAATGCGCATCCTCTACACTCCCTGGTTTTTCCTTCTATATCCTTATCCATGTTTGGCCAATAAACGAAAGAACGCATAAGGCTTTTCATTCTTGATATACCTGGACGTCCTACATGGAATTACGACCCTGTCGCTATATAACAGGACGTTATCGCAAATTTAATAAATTTCTTCATCCAGTTCGTTATTGGTGATTCTTTCTTTCGTGCATATAATAAATTCGTCCACCTCTGCCTTACTCTTAATCTCATCAAGCGTTACTAGAAGTTCTCTTATTGTGTCATATAACGTATTTTTCACTTCAACTTCCGCTTGAATGGCTGCTATTACCATATCCTCCAATGGTTCTGTCTGCTTGGGTATTAACCTCTATAACCCGTATGCATGACTAAATCTTTTAGATGATACGTATTTCATTTGAAAATTGTAATTCAGAATTATGGTACCCCATCTTTGGAGTCTATTCGCCGTATGTTGTGGTAGTCCCTTTTTCGATCCGAAAATCGTTAATAATGGTTTGTGGCCTGTTTGTAACAGAAATTGCCTACCGTGCAGGAAACGATGAAATTTCTTTACCGCGAATATAATGCTTAGCGCCTCTTTTTCAATGTGTGAGTCGTTCTTTTCGGCTGGCAAAAGTGATCGGGATGAATGTGCAACTATAATTTCACGCTTGGGATTATAATGTGCCAGAAACAAATCAGACGTTAAAGTCTCTTTAATTTCCCGAAATTCTTCTATGCACTTTTGCGTCCAGATCCAGTTTTGGTCTTTCCTTAACCGTTCATTTAAAGGCGACCTTAGTTTATGCATATTTGGCACAAATACATTGTATTAATTTGCCAAACCTAAGAAACTTTGTAAAGACGCAATATTTTCTGGAGCAGGCATATTCTTTATTGCACTCGATCTATCTGGATCCGGCGTTCTTCCATGTTTATCGATGATTTGTCCGAAGTATTTAATTTTCTCCATGAAAAATGTAGATTTTTCCTGTTTTACTTTAAATCCATAATCATGGATCCTTTTGAATACTTGGTTTACATGAGCTTTGTATTGTTCTTTGTTAGCGCTTTTCATTAACACATCGTCCAGGTACTTTACTGCGAAATTCAACCCATTTAACATAATGTCCATAATTTGTTGAAAAATCGCAGGAGCGATTTTGACCCCAAGAGGAAGTCTGTTAAACCTGTATAATCCCTTATGGGTAGTAATACATAACAGCTTTGAACACTCCTCATCGACTGGAACTTATAAGTACGCGTCACTGAGGTCGATTTTAGAAAAATATTTCCCTCTACTCAGTTTCGAAAATATCTCTTCAGGGCTCGAAAGAGGATAATGGTGATCTTGTAATGTCCTGTTTAAGCCTGTCGCGAAGTCGACGCAAACCCGAATCTCCTTACTCTTCTTTTTGATGTAAACCGTTGGTGCAGCCCACTCACTGTGATCAATTTTTCCGATGACACCCATGCTTTCGAGTCTTTCTAATTCACGTCTATCTGTTCTGTAGCGGTGTATGGAACATTTCTTTTCTTTCTGAACACTGGCTGTTCATTTACTTTTACGTCAAATTTTGCTACCGCTTTTGTGCACCTTTCCAAACCGCCTGAAAATACGTCTGGGAAAGTCTCTTTTAACTCCCTCTTAAGTTTTTTTGCCTCCACATTCGAATCCTCAACCTTTTGGCAAAATGAGCTTAAAGGCAGATCCCATAGTCTAAACTTTTCGAACAGATCAGTTCCAAAGAGGTTGTTTGATTTTCGCATGACAAAAATTCTTGCTTTTTCGGCCTTATTCTGGAAAAAATATTTGTCAATAATTTTCCTTCGACGGTAATTTTTTCGCCACTGACGCTTCTCGCCGTTTTATGTGATTTAATCACAGTGGGTCTCCCAAGCCTCTTCTATGTCTGTACATTAATAATGGAAATGGCAGACTCACTATCAAGCTGTAGCCTTACTTTCTTTTTAAACATTTTGACCTGTACATATTTCCGGATATTTTGTTCCTTTTTGTTGTCTTTCTACCAGATTTTTTCTACAATGCGATGCTTTATGCCCTTTCTGGTGGCAGTTGTCACATTGTTTGAATTTGTAGGAGCACTCATTGACCAATGTTTATTTCCACTCCTCCAACATGATCCAGGTGGATCTTTTTCCTGTTTCTTTTTCTGATTATTTTTGAAGTCAAATTTTTCTTTTGGTGGATCTTTTTAATATGCGACACTCCGCTTTCCTCTATGTCACAAGTGTCTTGTTTCAACGCAATAAACCGTTCACAGTCTTCCGCTAAGTTTTGTTGTTTTAAATTCGGTTCGCTTTCGAGTGTATTTAAAACACGACGCCTGATTTCGGCGTCTTTATTTAAGACCAGCCGTTGCACATATATAAAACATTTAAAATTATCTGATGATAATTTCTCCAGTTTAAAACCGTCGCAATGCTTGTTCACTATACTTGCATAAGTAGTGTAGTCGTCTTCCTCTCTTCTAGTAACATTCATACATTTATATCGCATATGGAAAAGAGACGTTTTTGCAGAAAACAGTTCTGTAAGTAGCGTAACTGTTTCTTGGAAGCTCAACTCACTAGTCTTTTTTGGGAGAATAAAATTCACGAACTTTCTGAAAACCAATTAAACAGATTTTCGCAAATCTCATATAATCTTTATGTCAAATCTCGAGTCTCTAGACCGAAAATTGAGAGAGTTATTTAGTAGGGAAATGTACACACACACACACACACACACACACACACACACACACACACACACACACACACACACATATATATATATATATATATATATATATATATATATATATATATATATATATATATATATATATATATATATACTAGCAGTTTAGTCCGGCTTTGTTCGGCCCCTATATACTGTTCATAACTTGCTCTACGTGTGAATACACTTTATGTAAGATGTCAAAATGTTTGGACCAAAAAATGTCGGAGTAATTTCGTAGAGACTGCAGAGATAATTTTTTTAAAACTTTGACTCCAATTTTTATTCCTTGTCATTTATCATTTTAGGCTCAAATAAAAATGAAATGCTTTACCTATGTCCAAGTTACCTACATCTAAAATTTCAGGTGTTTGGACCCAAAATCGGAGAAGGAATTTGGTAGAATCTCCAAAGGTCAACTCTTTTTTTTTCAACATTGTTCTTTTGGCAGCCAAATTATCGCCCCAAAACTGATTTAAATGCTTGCCGCATGTCTGAGTACCTGTTGTGTATAAATTTCAAGAGGTCAAAGTTAAAATAGTTGATCTTTGCAGACTCTACTAAATTCCTCCGCCAATTTTGGGTCTAAACACTTACAATTTTAGATGTAAGTTACCTGGACATGAGTCAAACTTTTTAATATGTATATATATATATATATATATATATATATATATATATATATATATATATATATACATGGGCGCATAAAGTTATGAATAGTACATATGCCCGAGCAAAGCCGGGCCGAACTACTAGTATATATATATATATATATATATATATATATATAAATATATATATATATATATATGTGTGTGTGTGTGTGTGTGTGTGTGTGTGTGTGTGTGTGTGTGTGTGTGTGCATTAAAAAGTTTGACTCATGTTCAGATAGATATTGACGCAATTCTAACAGGATTTTCACTCTTTTTTCTTTCCTTTTCTTGTGTGTATGTGTGTGTTTTCGGTTTTAGATATAATTCTAAAGAATAGCGAATATGAATTGTTAACAAGAGTTAAATTCCGGTTCAGTAAAAAATCTGTTTCTCCTGAAAAAATCAGTCCCTCCTTTTCTTTTCTTTTTTTTTTTTTTTTTTTTGTGTGTGTACATTTTGTTTGCTTCACATCCGTTGTGGTTTCCGCTGCCCCCAGCCCTCCACCGTCTTCAGCGATATGTGCATGCGCGTTGCTCAATTAAACTCAAATCAGCGTCAACTAGTGTGGTGATGCTCGTCGATGGTAGCTATATAAGGTCCTGTCTGGAAAAGGTTAGCCGGCAAACTGAACTTGTCATTCGTCTCGACGACACTACGACAAGAGAACCAAACATAAATTACGACCGAAGCAGAAATTAGCTGCAGATTGTCATTCAAGAAAAAAACTGAATAACATATCATAACAATAAACAATGATGATTGTGAGTATTTCTTTTAATTGGTTCGTTATTTTTTTTTTTTTTACTATGATTTTGATTTCTTAACACACTTTTATATTACATGTAAAGATATATATCTCTGTCTCTCACTCTCTCGAACTTAACCCTAATCCCCCTCTCTCTCTCCCTCTCTCTCTATATATATATATGTGTGTGTGTGTGTGTGTGTGTGTGTGTGTGTGTGTGTGTGTGTGTGTGTGTGTGTTCCCGAATATATATTTTTCTTTTGAGGACTGGTTTATTGTGTGGAAAGCAACCATTTATGAAGTCGCCTGACGAAGACTTGTGGTTTTAACCGATCATTTGTCCGAAACATTACCATGTCCAGTGTCGCGACTATGTAAATTGTTTATATTAATAAAATATAACATGCTCTTCTTTTATTGAGCACTCTTAATAACCGCGTTAAATTCATT